>NC_036026.1:600000-1200000 GCF_001417885.1 Kluyveromyces marxianus DMKU3-1042
GTGGCCCTCGGGATACGCAGCAACACCAACGTCGAAATGGTCCCCGTACTTCTCGCGAATGTACGACACCAAGTCCTTGGCGTACCTAAACCCGTTTTCGCACGGTTTCCACTCTTCTTCTTCGCCAAGCGAGTTGATCGGAGGGTCCCCGCGAAGCGCTAGAATGTTCTGGCACCCGGCATCGTACGCCTTTTGCAATGCCTCGTCGATCTGCGAAACCGGCATGTTGGTGCACGTCAAGTGCATGCACGTCTCGAGCCCTAGCACGCCCTGGGACGTCGCAACAAGGTCTGTGGAAAGCATGCTCAAGCGGCCTCCGGCATTCCACGTGATATCGATAAATTCGGGCTGGGTCTGGTACATGCGGTCCATCCGTTCGTACAAGTTCTGGACACCCTGTGCGGTCTTGGGCACGAAGAATTCGAACGAGAACGTAGCGTCCTGGTTGCTGTCCTCATGCGCTCGCTGTAGTTTCTGAGAGATTCTCATGGGATTGGGTATTGCTTAAGTGGGGGATATGTCTATTCTAGTCTAGTCAATATACACATACACATACACATACATATTAACACACACATATTAGCATGCTTTATACATCCACCATATATGTTCTTCTCTATACACTCTGCTATATATACTCTACTACAAACTGCCTATATAGCACATGCAATACACAATGTAATGTGAAAGTGACTGATTCTCGAACGAATACGTCAAAGCGAAGGGAAAGCGAAGCGAAGCGAAACGAAAACAAACCCGAGCGAGATGAGCTGTGTAACTGCTGTGTAACTGCTGTGCGAGAAGTGTGCGAGTAGTGTGCGAGCACCGGAAACGTGATTCATCGCGGGCCCGCTGCGATGCGTTCTGACTCGTTCCCAGCCATAACCATTTCACATTTCATTCAGGCAGGCATTCATCAGGCATTCAGCACTTCCACACTGCTTAGCTGTGGCATGCGGCCTTAGGATAAGGGGAGGAAAAAAAAAGTGCAAAGTCACGTGGGTGGGTGCTGCGTAGATAAGGATGATTCAGAGCGCGCGGGGAAGCCGGGAGGGCGGGGGGAAGGCCTTCCGCCGGTAGCGGCGGGTGTGTGGGTGTGTGGTGGTCGGCGTATGAGTGGTCGGTGTGTCGGGGTTATATGGGGGGTATACGTGGCCACACCCGTGCACCGCGGTCCGGTGATATCACGTGATGGGTATTCCGGGTAACCAGGGGTGACCTATGGCCCTCGGTTACCCGGGGTGACCTAGGTGTATGGTACATATGGCAAGACCTATATCTGCCTGCCTACCTAGCCATAGTCATCTCATCGCATCGCATCTGAAGATGCGATGAAAGACAGCACCCTCCAGTAACACCCCCATGAGCGCCAGAGACAAGGTTCGCGAGCATTGGGCGTCCCTCGGGACCGCCGGCAAACGAGTGGGCCGCACTACCGCCCCCAGGCCTGCAGGCGGGCCTGCAGGCAGCCCTTCGGCCAGCCCTGCGGCCCCCACTTACACACCCTTCAAACTAGTACACAGCGCCGTCTTCGACGGCCCTGGCAGCAGCCCCAATTGCCCCACATTCTCCCTAGAAACCATCCTCGCGTCCCCCAACCTCACCGAAATATGGCTCTTCTCGTTCGGCTTCCAAACAGACCTCTTCATGCCCCTCGTCAAAGACCACGTACAAGTCCACATCGTCGGCCAGCTCAACACCATCCAGTCAGACGTGCCATTGCACCACTTCCAAAACCTATCCGTCCACAAGGTCGACATTGGCGCCCGCTACGGCTGCCACCACGCCAAAATCATCTTCGCCTTCTACAAAAACGGCCACATGCAGATGCACCTGCCGTCCTTCAACCTCGCGCGCGAAGAAATCAACCTCGTCCAACAAGTCGCATGGTCGTCGCCTGTACTATATGAGAGGGTAGGAACCGTCCCAGCCACTGAATCCGGCCTCTTCTACCACGAACTCATCCAATTCCTCAAATCGTACCCGGACTACTGCGCCCTCTCCCCGCTCATCGCGTCTCTTGCACGCTACAAATGGCACGTCCTAGACCATCAAAACTGCCAGTTCGTCTACTCGACCCCGTCCAACGGCGGCCTCCAGCAGCTAAAGAAGTGTCTCCAAAGATCCTCATCGTCCATCAACGCCCACGACGACGAATCCTCCAGCTACCCAAACCTCTTCGTACAAGTCAGCTCAATGGGCAACCCGTTCCGCAAAAACCGCGACCTCCTCCAAGACGTCTTCATCCCGTACCTCTACACCGACTGGTTCGAGCACGACGACTTCGACAAGAAACTCAAGTCCCCAAACTACACTTCCCCGTTCCTCGCTCATTCCACCATCCTATGGCCCACTACCAACGAAATGAACAGATGCATGACCCAGGGACTAAGCGCCGGATGGTTCTTCTACAACAAATCCCACCAAACTGCCTCAAAAGTCCTCCCTTGCCTCAGGAAACACCCTCCTCTCCGGCCCAATGCCTCCCAATCACAAGCAAACAGACACATGGTCCCGAGCCACACCAAATACTACATCCAATACACAGACGAAAACTCTATACACTGCCCGGACTGGCTCCTTCTCACAAGCCATAACCTCTCCCAGGCCGCTTGGGGACCCACTCCGCTTCGCAAACCAATGAACTACGAGTGCGGCGTCCTATACACCTCCACGCTCGGACCTCATCGCGTCAATCTCGCCCTACACTCGGCCTTCGAAAGCGCGAATCCCAGGCCCACTCCCAAACCCAACAACCAATCCCACCCCACCGTCAACATCATCACCCCGTACCCACTAAAGCTCGACCGTTACTCCTCTACCGACACTCCACATACCACTACGATGGCCTAGGCCTAGGCCATTTGCTCGTCACGTGCTCTGCACGTGCCTCTCTTTTTGTTTTTTTTTTCCTTCCCTCTCTTTCCTCGCCCGTCGCCTTTTTCATTTCTCGCTCCTCGATTCTTTCTGCCGTCGCCAATGCACAACAAAAGTGTCGAAACGGCCTGAAAATTTGGAATAAAGGTTTTTTCCACCAATTTAGAGATGGGATATGGGTTTTTTGGGTTTTGATATATATGGAAAAAAAAGAATTTGGAAAATAAAACCAAAGATAGGACTCTTCTTGCCACACGATGGGAATAGCTCGAGAGGTGTTTTTAGTTAGTAGTAGTAGGTTCTATATAATTGAGTGTTGTAATTCGGTAACAGCAGTTGGCAACTTACTAGAAAGCTAGTAGTGTGTGAAATAATAATAATATTCTCTCTCACTATTGGAAATAACTGATTGAATTGGTATTACTTCAGTGGAGGTTTTAGTTTGGCTGTTTTTACGATACGAAAGTGAGAACGAACGAAGTATAATATACAATAATTACAATATACAATAATGATGTTGTCCAAGACTTTTAAGAGGGCTATGCCTTCTGTTGCTCAATCGTTGAGATTTGCTTCTACCAAGACGATGACCGTGAGAGATGCTTTGAATTCTGCTATGGCGGAAGAAATGGACCGTGATGACGATGTGTTCATCATTGGTGAAGAAGTTGCGCAATATAACGGTGCGTACAAGGTTACCAAGGGTTTGTTGGACCGTTTCGGTGAAAGAAGAGTTGTTGACACTCCAATTACCGAGATGGGTTTCACTGGTTTGGCTGTTGGTGCTGCTTTGAAGGGATTGAAGCCAATCGTGGAGTTCATGTCCTTCAACTTCTCTATGCAAGCCATGGACCAAGTCATTAACTCTGCAGCCAAGACCTACTACATGTCTGGTGGTACTCAAAAGTGTCAAATCGTGTTCAGAGGTCCAAACGGTTCTGCCGTCGGTGTTGCTGCCCAGCACTCCCAGGATTACTCTGCTTGGTACGGTTCCGTTCCAGGTTTGAAGGTCTTGGTTCCATACTCCGCTGAAGATGCCAGAGGTTTGTTGAAGGCTGCTATCCGTGATCCAAACCCAGTCGTGTTTTTGGAAAACGAATTGTTGTACGGTGAATCCTTCGAAGTTTCCGAGGAAGCTTTGTCCACCGACTTCACCTTGCCATACAAGGCCAAGGTTGAAAGAGAAGGTGCTGACATTTCTATCATCACTTACACCAGAAACGTCCAATTCTCTTTGCAAGCTGCTGAGATCCTATCCAAGCAATACGGTGTTGACGCTGAAGTCATCAACTTGAGATCTATCAGACCATTGGATGTCGAAGCCATCATCAACACCGTCAAGAAGACCAACCACTTGATCACTGTCGAATCTACTTTCCCAGCTTTCGGTGTCGGTTCTGAAATCATCGCCCAAATCATGGAATCTGAGGCTTTCGACTACTTGGATGCTCCAATCCAAAGAGTCACTGGTGCTGAAGTCCCAACTCCATACGCCAAGGAACTAGAAGACTTTGCCTTCCCAGACCCTGAAACTATTGTCAGAGCTGCCAAGAGAGTTTTGTCCATCGAATAAATTGCTTCATGTCTAGTCTGACAGGCAATTTTTTTTTTATCACTGCTACTACTATTACTATTATCGGTGTTGTTGCTACGAAAAGAGTATGCGTTTGGCATATCCTCTTCCAAGCATCAGCATAGTTATGAATGAATTAAACCAAACCAAAACCCCCTTTCAAAGTCTAATTTGATTTAAACAGAAAGCAAAACCGAAAAAAAAACTTAACCAAAAAAAAAAATTTATCAGAATACTAAACATTAACAATATCAACATCAACTAAACATATTCGCCATTATGATATATGATTGATTGCCTAGGTTCAAATGTTCGTTTTTCGATTAGAAACTAGATGGGGAATAGAATGAGATAGATAATTATTATTTTTTTTTTTGCGTAGCTCGTCGTCGAGTTATAGTCATTGGTAAAAGGGTAAGTCAACGAAACAATTACCTCTTTTATTATTGTCTTTATGTGTGGTCACACTCTTCTTCCTTTATAGAAGAGAATGATGACCTGGGAAGGATATTCGGGAAATACGGTTATTATGAAATGGAAACTGTAAATATATATATTCAAATGCTCCTGACGTTGCCAAATAAGATCACCCCCCTCCAAGTCCAGCGTACTCTGCTGGGGTATATTTTATCACTATCAAACCAAGAGAGAGGTTTTTCAGATAATTGAAAATTCCAGTATGTGTATGGATGGATCTCAAGCGCGGATTTTTATTTTGGTGGAACGTCAATTCGCACATATTTTTGGGAGAAAGTATTGTGCTAAACTTTTTATTAATTTTTCGGCTAAAATGTGGACCTTATGGAGCAACGCAACATTGAACTTGTAGCCTTTTGCATACGCATGCTAATGCGCTGTTTTTGTTGATGCCTATTTTATTTTTAAGCCATGTGGTAGACTGAACTGGTAAGGAGAGAGACCACTCAGTCACTACATACTGCATCAGCTGTATTAGGCGGAAAAGCAGCCATTCAAATGGAAACAACAAAAGGTGATGAATAAATGTTCACTGTTTTCTGCGAGAGATGCCGTGCCTTGCACGCAATTCCGAGCAGTCACTATATATTGACTATCTAGTATATATCTATGTGTACGTACGTCAGTGTGTCTTGCGATGTGACGCGAGGCCTCACTATTAGCCTATAATGAATGAAATACCTGTATCGAAAACGAATAATTCTTCCTCTCTCTCTCTCTCTCTCTCTGTCCGTGTCTTTGTTTTAAGGAAAAATACATATGTAGATCTTTAAACCATTATTTAAGAAAACGACATTCCATGTCTGAAACGGAAAAACTGTACAGGAACCAAACAAATAAAGTACAGTCTTGCACCGAAACTGATCTAGAAGAGTTTATCTTACTTAATAACATTTTTAGACTGTTTCTGACAGGTGCATATCAGACATATATTGAATAAGATTGCACCATAATGGCACTTCCACCACATGATAGAAGACAATTCTACCTTTTGGTGATATTGTACCTATTGCAGGGGATTCCCGTAGGGTTGACCTTTGGGACCATACCGTTTATACTCAAGTCGTCCCAGAGACAAACATCATATGTGACTATAGGACTCTTCTCAATGGCAACATATCCGTACTCTTTTAAGATCTTATGGTCCCCCATTGTGGACTCATTATATTCGAGCAAAATAGGACGTCGGAGATCGTGGATAATTCCAGTGCAATTCGTAACAGGTTTAACGCTAATTGCACTCGGTTATTGTATATCCAAGGACATGATATTACCAAAGGACGTGTCCAAAGTAGATATGACCGCACTTACGTCGGTCTTTCTATTCTTGGTTATTCTTTGTTCAACACAGGATATTGCTGTGGATGGTTGGGCATTGAACATTTTAAGCAAAGAAAGTCTGAGTTATGCATCCACGGCCCAAACCATTGGGTTGAACATCGGCTATTTCATGAGTTTTACAATATTCTTAAGCTTGAGCAGCAACGAATTTATGCAAAAGTATTTCCACAGAGATGCGCTCTTTGAATTGTCTTCGTACTTGGTATTTACAGGGCTGCTATACATTGTTATAACTGTGTATGTGATCCTATTCACCAGGGAGAACGTTCCCATGGAAGAGCTCGCCTACAGGAAGAAGGATGATGACGAGGAAAAGGTCGAGTATCAGAAGGACGAACAAGGCACGGCCGAGAGTCACGACTTGCTAAACGTATACAGGCTATTTATCCGCGTTTTGAAGTTGCCCAGCGTACAGACCTTATCCATCGTGCACTTGATTTCTAAGTTTGCGTTCCAGTGCAACGATGCTGCAACCAACTTGAAGTTGTTGGAGAAAGGCTTGAAACGAGAAGACCTAGCGATCACCGTGTTGATCAATTTCCCATTTGAGCTTCTCTTCGGCTTTTACGTCGCCAAGCTTTCGCGCACAGGCAACACATTCAACAACAAAATCATCAGGGCCATCGCGGGGGACTCCGGAGTACTAACTGCGTGGATGATCGGTTACCTTGGCAGGCTATTCTCTGCGATCCTAGGCAGCATTGTCGTCTATTTGTTCCCCGAGGACGAAAAAGCCATGAGCAAGTCGTTCTTCCTACTTATCCTATTCCAACACCTACTGGGTTCCTTCATGAACACCTTCCAGTTCGTCAGCATGTCCGCATTCCATACCCAAATCGCAGACCCTGTCATCGGGGGCACCTACATGACCCTACTCAACACATTGAGTAACCTTGGGGGAACATGGCCCAGACTAATAATCATGACCATGATCGACAAGCTATCTACTACAGAATGTTCCGGAATAACACTAAAACAAGGCACCCATCTCACTCCAAAACAATGCATCGACATGGGCGCACGTCTCGTCAACACAAGGGACGGATACTACACTACAAACCTATTCTGCATCGTTTCAGGCATCTTCCTCTACACCCTATATCTCAGACCGGTTGCAGCAAAGCTCTGCAAGGTTCCTCTCGAGAACTGGAGGGTTTCGAGGTAAAACTACATCGTCATACCTATTTGCCTCCTACAATTGGCCCACTGACTGGCCTTTCCCTTCTTGCAACAATGCCACACACACACGCAGATCTCAAAAGCCGTTCCCCTCCACACCGTATCATAGATTGCCGTAGCAAGCTTGGCCTTAATTACGGTAACTTTCTCTGTGCCGGAACAACAAGCGAAATGAAAACAAAAACAAAAAGAAAATTGATATATTACAATACACCATTTCGCTACCGTTTGAACGCTTGCTTGCGCTCCTGCTTCTGTTTCTGGCATATGTCTTCTGAAGGACACCCTGCAGTGGCCATGTTTCGCCACTAGGATGACGGCCTGTGTTGCTGGTTCTATAAATATATATCTATACAAGCCTTGTACTGCCCACACACTCATACATAGCTCGCTATTAGATGTCCACCACCTCTTAAGTCGTTGTGAGTCAATTCATTTAAGTCAACTATCTATCTCATCGAGTGTATAGGACAGTATAGCGTAGCATAGTATAGTACAGTATAATATAGTAGAAAGACGCAGCAGTAAAGCCCGAAAGCCTTCTGATTTGTAAGCGGAAAAAACACTATGGAAACTACCTACCTACCTACCTGCATACAATTTTTGCTCTTTGAGAACATAGTGGAAGAATTCACATTCGCGCTAACTATTGTGCTTTGATCTCTGCTTTCCTTGTTCATTGCATCTACTTTGTTTTATTTGGAGTATAGTAAATAGTAGAGTAGTACTAGTTATTATGTATTATTCTTTTCAGTTTTTTTTGTCATTAGTTAATTGCTTGTGCGTACGCATTTTGTCAGCCAGTTATAAAAGGTGCACAGAACGAGCTCATCGATGTCTTCGAAGGTTGACAAGAAAGAAGGACAGGGTGGATGCTGTGATGGGATAGAGCGAGCAATGCGGCCGAACAATACGCCAGATGGAGCTAAAGATATGGAGAATCCTGGGGACGATGGATATAGCGGAGCGGAGTCTGGCAATGGTAATGAGAAAGGTCAAGACGAAGCGCATGGCCATGGTAATGGTAATGGCAATGGTAATAAGAGTCATAGCAATGAAGCTCGAGTGAAAAAATCTAACCCCAAGAGAAGAAGGAAACTGATACGATCGTGTACGTTTTGTCGGAAACGTAAGTTGAAGTGTGATAGGGCACGTCCTATGTGCACTGGCTGCAGGATGAGAGGGTTATCTGAATGTGTATATACGGATGGGTTGAATCAGCAGACTTCTCCGGATGGGAGGTTTAGCGGAGCGCCAAATGAGGAACTTCTGCAAGAAATTGCTAGGTTGAAGTCTATCATGCACGAGAATGAGGAGTATTCGCTACAGAGGACGTCAGCACCTGCCAGAGCGATTTCGTATGGGGTGCAGTCAAAAGAGAAGAACCCATTGTCTGAATACACTTACGTGATGATCAAGCGGGAACGGACGGTACGGTATGGATGTACGTCGTTCAGGACAATAGCGAAACTCTCTGGTGGGAGTGTGGCCAAGTACTTGCGGGAAGTAGCTGGTATACATAAGAACGAGAGAGGTCGGATCAAGGCTAGGACGGGTAACTCGATGTTGTACGAACTACAGCGCATTGAGCGTCCCTGGTCGCTAGGCATGCTCATCTCAGAGTTGCCCAAGTACTCTGAGTTGTGTGCGACGGTCGAACATGCATTCAATTACAAAGGTTTTAGGCTCCACAAGATATTCTCGAAGGACAGGGTCAGACGTTATCTTAACGAGTGTTTCAAGGTCAGAGATGACCGGATTATAGAGCTTATACCGCATGCTAAGTTGAACTACTATCCTATAGGTATCGTGTTGCATCTATACATCACTTTAATGGAAGACGCGCCGGCCAGCTTTATCTCTTTTTTCCTAATGTTGCTCGGGCAAACTACCGCCAAAATATACTACGTGGAAAGAGTCCAGTTCATACTTTTGCACTACATTTGGAAAGCGGGAAGATTCCAAAACGGTGGAGATAATTCGCACTTGGCACCCCTCGTCGAACTAATGGTTTCGTCAGCGTTGGATATTGGGCTACACGATTGTGCGGGAGAACTCTTGCAAGACCGCAAATTGCTGAATTCCATGTGGCTATGGATTTTATTCTACGACATCGTAGTCTCGTTCGATATGGGTAGGTCAGTTTTAGTCTCTGGTGAACTTTTCGACTCCGAAAAGTTGCTAAATGATCAAGAATTTCAAGTGCCTGTAGACGGTGTGAACGATGAATTTGGACCCGCTTTCATGTTGAGTTTACGGAAGTTCGTCTACTATGGACGTATCACGATCATTGGGTTATACTCCAGGAACAAAATCCCGGACTTGGATCTCTACATAAACCATTTTGAAAAGTTAATTGATGAAATATGGCCATCAAAAAGAGACTTCTTCGAAGACACTAACACGATGTTGAATCATTTATCATTTGCGGGTTCAGTGATATGCTTGCCAGCAACCAACATAGTGAGTACACTCAGAGCGCTAAAACGTCTTGTATTTAAGGATTACTCTACTGAAAACTATATGATGAACGCAAAAATGCTTTTGATGTCCGTAGATTTGATTTACGGTTCCATCATCGAATGTTATCATTCGGACTTGCAAGAGGCACCTGAAGAGCTCGCATCCCCATTAACAACGCCTTCTAACATTCGGTGCGTAATTGAAGTGATATCATCTCATTGGGTGAGATCTATTTTTCTTTGTTATCAATTCCTGTTCACTTTGGCGATGAATCTGAACAACTCTTCAGATATTGAAGGAGCTAGTAGTAGTATTCAGGATACTACAGTACTTGAGAATTTGCTTAATAAGTTCAATAAAGCACATCAGATTTGCTTTGATCAATTGAGATCATCACCGGCACTGCTACCCCTACACCAATATCTTTCCAGTCGTCATCCTTTCATTCATATGTTGTTTTACGAAAGAACTGCCAGGATGATGTTGGGGAAACTTACAAATTCTAAAGTGACAGAAGACCTTCAGACCGACAATGAGGCCTCTAATTCTAAAAATGACTTCCAGGAAAACCCTGGTACGTTCGCACTTACGGATGCATACTTCCCACCCCTTGATCAAACGGACATTGAAAACATTTTTAATGAGATGTTCCGAGATTCAGGGATTAGTGAGCAGGATATGGTAGAAATATCATCTGCTAATACCACTAACGCTAGTTGTAGTACTAATAATAATTCTAGTAGTAATACTAATAATGCGGATTAGCCCCTCCTCCCCCCTTCTTTTCTCCTTGGTAGTGCTCTTTAAAGTCATTTATTTATATCAGAGTTTCGACAAGTTCTCGAAAAGCTCTTGATATAGTATAGTGTTATTTACTCGGATATGAGTGCTACTATTGTCCTAAACTTTTTTTTATAATAGTCTTTCGTATGTAGTTTATACTAATTGATAAACTATAATACAAACGACGTACGCTGCTAAAAATCCTGAAAGTTGCTCTGGAAGTGTATGGAAAAGCATCACAGTTACCACAAATGAGTATGACCACATTAGTGTTAAAGTTAGAAGCAACAAAATGGGGTTTTCCCATATAACAAATTTCACAACCAGGTATGCCAACGAAGCTAACGTTTTATAGCACGCTAGCGGAGGTTTTACAAAAAGTTTGTACCACCATTGAGAGCCCCCATCCTGCATTAAGACATTTACAAGGCCGCCGTTATCGAAAAGTTGTATGCAAAATTGTCCAACACGTTTGAAAAACCTTTTGTAAGTCCTTGAAAGATGTCTAAAAGCCCGCTCCTGATAGCGGGACAATTCTCCGAACATTAACATCAGCATCAAAGTAATTAAGAAAATATGTCCACTGGGATCATGGCCACCGACCCAATGGCCACCAGCACGCGAACACCCAGAGCTTGATCTCACTAATCTAGACAACCCAGAGAGTTCTCCGATCAATCCTGGGTTGTAATCAAGCTTGTCATCCTTTATAATTGAACGGAGGGCATTCTTTAAAGAATCGCTGCCATCAACACTGTCCAACCATTTAATCATACGTCGCAGCCCTCTTAACCTCCTATACTCATTATCATGGAATTTCAAGTTTAAATGGTGCACGTTGTCACTCTGATCTAGGACATCAAAGGAACAGTATCCGCCACTCTTCAAGAAGACAAGGTCCATTAACGGTGTTAATCCGAACACTTCTTGAGTGAAAACAAGCCACCATAGCGAAAGTAAAATATATCGCTTCCAATGATTGGCAAGTCTCGAATAACGTACTATACACAAACCTGATACCACAGATGTCCAAAACCAACCAAATTTAACGAAGTATACATTCAATAGTCCGTCTTTATCAACGGTCGTTGGTATAATCGGAAATACATATCCAATAACAAACAATACCGGACATAGTAAGAAGAATGTATAATTCATCTTTACTATGTTTATGTTGACTAGTCACCTGAGCGCCTTAACAAGCTATTTGTGGAACCATATATCCAAATTTTTATGCTCATCTTGTCTGTCCAAACTAATTTATGGATGAGTACAGATCATAAAACCTTAATTTTCTGAATTTTACTGATTATGTTGGGAAAAGAGGAAATGGTTGACTAAAAACTGTAAAAAAGCATGTAATAAGAGTGATAGATAGATATAATGGAGTTGAAGTAACCCGACAAGTGTTGGTGTGATCTCATTGTAATGAAGGATTCTAAATAGTATAACAATAAACCGATAAAATTTGAGGTGTATGAGTAGATATTTATGCGTTGGTATTGGCTTAGAATATGTTTTTCCAGTTAGGGGAGACATGTATATCTATATGCGTGACATTAGGGTCGCAGTGTGTACAAACCTCAGTGCTTGGAATTTCAAGGATTAGGGCGTGTGGTCTAGTGGTATGATTCTCGCTTTGGGTTAATAGCCTGGCGAAGCTTCGATAAACGGAGTTCTCACTACTGCAAAGCATGCGAGAGGCCCTGGGTTCAATTCCCAGCTCGCCCCAATTATTTTTTTTTTGCAAATATTGTCACCATCAATAGAAAAACAGTAGTGGAAGGAAGGAAATATAATTTACTACTTTCAATCATACCAATAAATCAAAGAAACAAAACAAAACAAAATCTAAGAAAGTAAGTAACTGCCTTGTTTATTCAGCTAATTTGTAAAAGGCATCTCTATTTACACGGGGATCGTCATTATATGTACGTTATATTCATTTAAATAAACAAGTGATGGAACGATGTGAAAAGAGAGAATGTTAATTAAGCTAATCAATCATCTGTCCTGGCACTAGTAATAATATAATTTAGTATGAGTTTCTGGTTTCTAGTTCGGTTCATGCAGTAAGCAAGAAAAAGGCGAACTTCAACTCAGAAAAGAGAAAAGGGGAGGGAATATTCGTTTCTCACCTCGTCGTTTACATCATACCTGGCATACCACCTGGCATACCACCTGGCATTGATGGAGCAGCGGCTGGCTTTGGTGCATCAACGATGGCAACTTCGGTAGTGGCCAATAGGGAAGCAACACCGGAAGCATCCACTAAACCACTTCTGACAACCTTGAAAGGATCAATGATACCAGCAGATAGCATGTCAGTGTATTCGCCCTTGGCAGCGTTGTAACCCTTGGTGAATTCGCTTCCGTATTCGTCGATGATCTTACCAACGATGACAGAGCCTTCTTCACCAGCGTTTTCGATGATCTTTCTGGCTGGTCTGGTGATAGCCTTTCTGATAATGTCAACACCCAACTTTTGGTCAAAGTTGTCGGTCTTAACTTCGTCCAAGACTCTGGAAGCCTTCAACAAAGCGGTACCACCACCTGGCAAGATACCTTCTTCGACAGCGGCTCTGGTGGCGTTCAAAGCATCGTCGTAACGGTCCTTCTTTTCACCGACTTCGACTTCTGAAGAGCCACCGACTCTGATGACGGCAACACCACCGGACAACTTAGCCAAACGTTCTTGCAACTTTTCCTTTTCGTAAGAGTTGGTAGTGGTCATGTCGATAGAGTTCTTGATTTGTTCGATTCTGGCCTCGATGTTTTCCTTTGGACCGTTACCGTTCAAGATAACGGTATCTTCCTTGGTGATGGTGACGGAGTCACAAGAACCCAAGTGTTGGATGGTAGCGTTTTCAGGCTTCAAGTCCAACTCTTCGGTGAAGACGGTACCACCGGACAAGATAGCGATATCACCCAAGGTGTTCTTTCTGTTGTCACCGAAACCTGGAGCCTTCACAGCACAGACTTGGACTTGACCTCTCAACTTGTTCAAAATACAAGCAGCCAAGGCTTCACCGTCAACATCTTCAGCGATGATCAACAATGGTCTTCTGGTTTGGTTGGACAATTCCAAAGAAGGCAAAATGTCTTGGATGGAAGAGATCTTCTTTTCACTCAACAAGATCAATGGCTTTTCGAATTCGACCTTACCAGACTTGGCGTTAGTGATGAAGTATGGGGAGATGAAACCACGGTCGAATCTCATACCTTCGGTGACTTCCAATTCGTCTTCCAAGGTTCTACCCTCTCTGATGGTGATGACACCTTCCTTACCAACCTTTTCCATGGCAGAGGCCAACAACTTACCAACGTGGGCATCACCATTGGCAGAAATGGTGGCGACTTGAGCGATTTCAGCAGAAGTGGTGATCTCCTTCTTGTTTTGAGACAAGAATTCAATAACCTTTTCCACTGCAGCTTGGGTACCTCTTCTCAAGTCCATTGGGTTACAACCAGCAGCCACGTTCTTAACAGATTCGGTAAAGATAGCTCTACCTAGAACAGTAGCAGAAGTAGTACCGTCACCAGCAGCTTCGTTGGTCTTGGCTGCAACTTCTTGCAAAAGCTTGGCACCCATGTTTTCAAACTTGTCTTCCAAAGTAATGGCTCTTGCAACAGTAACACCATCCTTGGTGATCTTTGGAGCACCAAATGGTTGCTCAATCAAAACGTTTCTACCCTTTGGACCCAAAGTAGCAGAAACTGCTTCAGCCAAAGTTTCAACACCCTTCAACAACGCAGCTCTACCTTCAACACCGAACTTCAATTCCTTGTGCGAGGAGTAACAACGGCTGCTCAACAATTGAGTGGTTCTCTTCAATCCCACGTTGGCTGGTCTAACTGAACTTCTCAACATTGTATTGTAATTGTATTATATTAATTTAATTTAAATCCACTTGGTTTCTGATCCTTCAAAATAAACTAACCAATCAAAATCCTGACGTGTCCCCTTTTGAAACAATATTTTTAACCCGGCTCCCTAGTTTATAAGACGACAGAACGACCGATAGCTGATTGCTGACTCTGTTTATCCGAATCAAGTGGCGCTAAAGTTCCCATCTCTTTTTTCCAATTTTCCCAGATTCTTAATCCTCTTTTCTTATATACTTTAAACCCTCTGAAATTTTTCGATGAAAAGCCAAAAAACGGAAAAGAAAATTTCAGAAAAAAAAATCCGTCATGCTAAAACAAAATTGACAGAACAAGAAAAAAAAAAAAAAAAGTTAAACTAATAGCTGGGAAAGCTGCAAGATTGAGAAATTGAGAAACAGCAGTAATTAAGGGTCAGTTGAGTGTTCTGTGAGTTTCGAAGCGGAAGAGGGGCGGAGATGGATCTCCACGCGGTTTTTCGGTTTCGTCCATCTTTTCATCTTTTACCGTGATTTTGCCGAACTCGCATTTCCAATAGAAACAACAGTGAGTGAGTACGTGTATGTGTATCCCTATCTATTAGCAGTATATTCATGCCCAAACTGGTGCCTCCCTTTCTAGAAAATTCTTTTCAGCGGGGAAACCTCTGTTTTAGTCAGGTCGTTTCTCTGTATCTTCTCCATGTTTGTACACTAGCTAAGCTTTGATTTTTTTTTTTTTTTTGGTTCAATTTTTTTTCGCTTCGGCCTCTGGATGGTGTCACATGATCAAGTCTGGGGTTGGAATGGAAAAACTCCGGAAAGCATTTTCGGGACCTGGCGCGCGTCACAGTTTCTAAATCAGACAACTGCCAGAAAAGGAAAATATCCAGAGAGTGAAAATAAATTTTAAAAAAAAAAGGTGAAGACAGTTCTAAATGACACAATGACATGAGAAAAATGAGTTCATTGCATAGAGTTTCCATTCAGGATGAGTTAATTTGAGTCTTTATGGTAGGGGTGTTGTGAGTTGAATATGTCTGCGACAATGCGTATTTATGGATACAAGTTGGAACGTCAGTGTGTGTGTGTTTTTTTATAAAGGCATGCGAAATTCATATTTGAGACCAAAAGTTAGGTTTGGAGTTTGAATCATCATCATGTTCTTCCTTCAGGTATTAATGACAAGTGGTTCGTAGGTGATGGATGGAGATATGAGTGAAATTACACCGTTACTGGAAAGCAGCACGTCTGTAAGTAAATCGAAATCGACGGTTGATGTGTCAGTGGAGGAAGTAGAAGAAGCTACTAACGACGAGGTTTTCGATGTCAAAGAACTCTCAAAGTGGGATACACGGAAGACGTATTTTATTTGGCTCTTGGTATGTTTTTCTACAGGGCCTACGGCTGCGATGATGCGGGCGTACGTGCCTGCGATCATTCAAACGACAGCACATAGATTAGGACACCCGAAGGGCTCTAGTGGGCCATGTGCTCTGAGAGGAGACGATTGCTATGTTAGATTTGGGTTCGGTGAAGTGCAATACACTTCTTATTCGCTATATTTGAAGGCGATATATACATCGCTTGAAGGGGTCCTTGCGATTTTGTTGATGGCGTTTGCCGATTATTCGGACTATAGAAAGTGGTTGATGGTTGGCGCAACGGCTTTCTATGGGGTATTTGCGATACCTTTTTTTTGGTTAGCAGATACAGAACATTACGGCACGTTGGTTCAGCAGTCTGTGCTCTACTGTTTGATGCTTTGCTTCAGTACGGTATATCAAATCACAGAGAGCTCATACATACCTGTGTTTATGAATGCAAGGCGTGTGTCGTTGCGGACTGGCGATGATGACAACAACAAGCCGCAGCAGGGCGCTGTTATATCGCGTGGTCTTAACGTGAGTACGTGGGGGCTTGTTGTTGGGAATATAGGCGGTCTTTTAGCCTCGTTGGTTGGTGTTATAATCACACATGTGAATAACAAGCCAGATGGTAAAGACTTCTTGTTGGCAGTAACTATAGCTGGTATCGTTACGGCTGTGATATCATTTATATGCGCGGGTTTGGTGCCTAGTTTAAAGGGTAAAGAAATCGAAATCAAGGGCTTTAAGAATTTGCTGTTAGCGCCAATCGTTAGGTTCAAAAAGATTCTCAGCGATTTAATAGAATACAAAGAAGCTTTGAAATTCTGTGTTGCTTGGGTGATCTGGAACGTTGCGTACTCCAACTTTCTTGCTGTGTTTGGTTTATTATTCAGGTCTACTCTTGGTATCGGTTCTTCTGATGCTGAATTTACGGTTTGGCAATTTACCAATCTAATTATTGCGTGCGTAGGACCACTCTTTTGGACGTACGTTTACTCACGCAAATGCTATAATATGCCCAGTACGTATAGTACACTCTATATGAAAAGATCTTTGTGTGCAATGTTGACAATTGGGATGCTTGCCAACTTTTGGGGGTGCTTGGGAGCGAACTCTAATAGTAAAGTAGGATTTAAGAACCGTTGGGAATTTTGGACGTTCCAAATTTTATTTGTCGGTACCAGTACTGGAATAAGAATGATCAATCGGGTTATTTATAGCGCTGTCCTACCTCTAGGAAAGGAGAATCAATATTTTGGTTTCGAAATTATGCTTGGTTTATGCACCGGTTGGTCGGAATCGTTATTTGTTGCCCTTATTCAAGACAAAACCGGGAACTCAAGGATGCCATTCATACCCAATACCGTCTTGTACTTAGTTGCGTTGGTTATTTTAATATACGTCGACATCGAAGCTGGGATGAAAAAGGTCAAGAAGTGGTATTAAATGCACATAAATGGATATTTGTTGAATTATAATAAGGCAAATAATAATATACACATATAAATGATATGAAAAGGTTGATGAATCTATGAAACCGACTGACTATACGAAGATTAAATTAAAATCACCTACCCTTCGACCTCTAATTTGTTAACGAAGGACAGAGAGGGAGAGAAAATGGGTAAAAGTTCAAAGATATTCATGTACTGATTCATTCGGCGAATCTAAAGTCCAAACGACGGTTGCCCTTATCCTCGGTAGTGGCAATGTACTCTTTCCTTTCTTCATCAGTCATCTCACTCCATATTTTTTCTCTCTTGGTGTTTATGCTGTGATAGAACCATTTGGTGAAAAGGTACAATGGAATAGTTCCGATTGCGAATACGAAAAGGACGGTGTTACCTCTGTGATATAGAGGTTTATCATCATTTCTGTAAATTTGTGTGCAGTAGATAGAACCAACCTGGACTGCCATGTTGTAAAGAGCTGAGGACACGGCTCTGGTTTTAATCGAATTGGAATTTCTCGAAACCCAACTGACACAAATAGCATGAATATAAGGTGCACCAAGTAACAAGGTACAGAGTGCGAATGTTGGCCAAGCGTTCACTAAAGAGCCACTCCACCATCTCAAAATACCGACGAATAAAGAGTTCCAAACAGCAGCTATGATTCCCATGTATGCTCTTTCATTAAGTCTTTCGGACAGCCAGGTGATACCAATTAATAGAATAATGTGAATAACTTGGTATGGGATCGAAAGTAACTGCACATTCAAGGTACCGAATCCAACAGATTTAAGTGTTAGAGTCAAATATGCCCCTAGGGTATTATAAGCAGCATATGCTACTAGTCCAATAGCATAAATTGGCCATAAATAATAGTCCTTAAGGGCTTCCCAGATCAATTTAAAGGACAATGGCTGTCTGTTATGCATATCACCCTTGGATGGATCGTCTCTTAGAACTCTGTTGACAACTATTTTTTCTTCTCTTTCAGTAAACCAACCTTTAGGATGCATCCAATTCTTGGTTTGCACAGCACTTGGAACCATTAGGTAGAATCCTGCCAAACCAATTAAAAATGTTATGATACCTTCCAACAAGAATAACCATTGCCATCCGGTTAGGCCATGTTTCCCACGCATTCTCAAAATACCATACGCCATAAGGGCACTCACAATTTGGACAATTGACAAACTCGTCCAGAACCAGGACAATCTTAGAGAAAGTTCTTTACTGGTGAAGAAATAAGTTAACCATAAAACAAGGTCGGCAATAAATCCACCTTCTAAAAGTCCAAGTAAGCATCTGCAGATGTAGAAACCTGTTTTGTTGTGCATAGCAGCCTGTGACATTGCAACAGCAGACCAAGCGCACATTTGGAATGGCACAAATCTATCTGGACCTAATCTTTTGGAAATCAACTGAGATGGTAATTCGGCGACAAAGAAAGACACATAGAAGATTTGATTACCCACATTGTAATCGTTTGTGTTCATATGCATATCTTTTAGTAGATTATCGGCAACAGCTTGAGCCAAGTTACCACGATCCAACTGAAGAGCCACGAAAAGAAAACATGCCGTCATGGCAACTCTCCAATTCAACTTTCTAACTAACTTCTTCTCCTCACTCTCAGTCCAAGTGAACTCTGGATCGAATGCAGCTCTACATTCATACCCACTACTTTCATAAAGTTCGCGGTAATACTCTGCGACTTTGGGATCCTTAAATGGATTATGGCCGAAACCCTTGGAATTCTCCACACCTGATTCAACATCGTATGTCGATACTGAAATACCTTCTTCGTTGACAATAGTCGTAGTCTTTTCAGACGATAATCTCGACATTGTATCTTTAGTTTCTTGGGTTGTGTATGCTACAAAAGAATTTAAATAATGTGAATACCAAACTACAACACTTCCCATCTCCTAACACATCTCAAACACTATCGAATTCTACTCACTTTATATCCTAATTATTGGAACTTACCTCCGACATATGTGATTCTTCGGAGTCGATGTCAAGTCTTATCAATTCTCACCAACTATTGCATATAGAGACAATGGAAGACTTGCTAGAGACTCATTTTAGCGGGACTACCAGAAATTACCACATAAAACTCTATGGAATTTACAAAATTCAGATGACTTCGCCATAAACGGCATACCATTCCATCTTCGAGCAGCAAAGAAATTAATACGAAATCTAAATTGGACCCCCATTATGGGGGTCCCTATAAACCGGTGTTTGGAACATGAGATCTTTTTTCCGAGAGTGTGTACTCTTTCCTACCTGGAGAATCACCACAGCTCTAAACAATGTCTCGCGTTTAAACTTTTTAACTTTGGAGTCTTTTTTTTGACACAATTGTTGATATGTATCTGTCTTCATAAAGTCATAATGACTGTGAAATGGACGGAATGTCTCGGTACTAAACAAAAAAAAAAAAAATTATAAACTATAATAATATATAGTCCCACCAATGATACAAGTCTCGTGGAATGACAACCTCACACTCGAAGGCCATTAATTTTTGATGTGTTGTGTGATGGACAAAAAACTATGTGTTCTGAAGCAAGATACATAATTTTTACTAAATATTTGATAACCTAATTAATTAGTTAACTGTGTTAAGAGGAAGAGCCCTCAATAATATTTTTTTTTTTGAGATTCTTGGATCTGGAACGGCTTTAGGTAAAGAAATAAGATAGATTGCAACCTTAATCGTTAGTTAGAGTCTATAATAATTATTACATACACTTTTACAGAATTAGATAGATTGTCTGAATTTAAAGGTGTCCAAATTCTCCCTTCATTGCCCTCTGTTTGAGATCCCACACTGCCATCTTTTCTTCTTGCGGAAGCATTGCGATATCGGAATCCTGCAACTGGAGAACCTGCCTTAGTAGATCGACTTTTTCTTCGTCTAGACCGTCTTCGATGTTGTTTTCCATCGGTTCTTCCGTTTTCTGCTTGCTAGCCATTGCTAGCTGTGTTAGTTCGTCCACGCTACATACTCCGTTACTCAACAAAAGTTCTGCGACAGCGTAGCTGAGTTGTGGGGCCTCTTCGAGTAGATTGACGAAGGTTTCTTTATCGTCCTTGCAGAAAGTTTGTATTACCTTTATCAGTTCAATTTGTTGATCTTTTTGTAGCTTGCTTAGTTCACTGCTGATGCACATAGCGGGCGTTGTCATGTTGATATTCACGTCCACCCCTACAGGTAGCCAGGGGAATTTCACGTCATCTGCCATGCTGGAAGGGCCGTTTTCCTCGTCATCGCCAGGCCCAGAGTTGGCACCACTACCGTTGATACCGCTTCCAGTGGTGTAACCGCATTTCAACGACCTCGAGCCAAGCTGGTATCCATTCAAGTTTCTCACAGCACTAGCTGAAGTGGCCAAGTCTTTGAACTCTATAAAAGCATACCCCTTCGACTTACCAGTAGTCGGATCGAACATCATCTTCATTGCCGTTACTGGCCCGATGGTCTGGCATAGATCTAAGATTTGCTGTTCTGTCTGGTCATAAGGTATTGATCCTAAATACACTGTGCGCGATGGGTTCCCTCTGTTCATTTTAATATAAAAGAAACAAAATCAGTGCTTAAGTTACTTCTTGCACACCAAGCGTAGTTCAGCAACGTTTTTCCGGCGTTTCCTAGTAGCTGGATATCTTATAAACCAGGTGCACCTTTTCAATTAGAGGCTCTACTGCTATTATACTGTTTCCACTTTTCAAAGCTTTCTGGATTTTTTTATGTTAACGAATTTTTCAGATTGAAAACTATTGAAAACCAAGAACAATTCTCACTGATACGACAAGTTTACACCGAATTCAAGGGCTGGAAGTGGCTTGTGGAGGATCGTATCACTGTCAGGGGTCTCAGGGAGAAGCATTTAAAGTAGCGAAACACAAAAACATTAAGAACTGGGTTTTAATATGGATACCAAAGAAGTACTAGAGGCCGTTAAAGGGCTTGAGAAGAACAAGAACAATTCGGAAGTGGTCTTAAAGATTCTACAGTCCCTAGATAAAGACTTGAAGGATGTAAACGAGAAACTTTTACGTGAGACAAAGGTGGGTGTTGTTGTGAATCAATTCAAGAAGTCCTCTAACCCAGAAATCGTGAAGCTAGTAAAGAAGATGATTCTTTCGTGGAAAGAAGCTGTTGCACGTGAGAAGAAGAGTAGACTGAGCGGAGCTGGAGGAGCCGGAAGCGGTGCTTCGCCATCCCCAGCAAATGCACAGAATAGCAATGAGGCTGTGAAGAAGGAAAAGTATGTTAGCAAGGCTCCAAGAAATGCGAAGAACGATGGGGTGAAAACGGATGTTTACGGTGTTAAGATTAGAGACATGGCAGTTAAGGCTCTCTATGATGCATTGGCGAAGGAAAGCGAACATCCACCAGCTGCAATTCTAGATACAGTACTCAACATTGAGAAGGAGATGGTTGCGCTTTTCAACCCAGAAACTGACGAGAAAGGATACCGTGAAAAGTACAGAGTTATTTATTCCAATATCATTTCAAAGAACAATCCCGAATTAAAACACAGAATCACCAATGGAGAGATATCACCAAAGCATTTGGTTAATGCCGATCCTAAAGAACTTGCACCGGAACATCTAAAGAAGAAACTTGAGGAAATTGAGAAGCAAAACTTGTTCAATGCTCAAGGTGCAACACTAGAAAGGTCTGTCACTGATAGATTCCAGTGTGGTAAGTGTAAGCAAAGAAAGGTCTCGTACTACCAACTACAAACAAGATCTGCGGATGAACCTCTCACCACATTCTGTACGTGTGAAGTTTGCGGTAACAGATGGAAGTTCTCTTAGAATCATTAAATTATGGCTATACTGTGCTCTCCTCACCTTGTAAACCGGCTAACTCACAACATTTTAGATATGTAATCCATGTATAAAAGCTTCCCCGCAAAGTTGTAATATCAATTATAAATCATATACCGTATGGAAGACAAGCTGTATGTTATGCCAGCCTATATAACTAGAAAATGCCCTTATCTGACAAAGTCATTTTATTTTATCTTCTTCTTTTCTAACAAATCATTGTTGTAGCATTTTTCCTTTACATCTTTTAAATTTTGTAGACAAGTGAGAGAAGCCTTGTTCAACTCTTTACTGCTTCTTGCATCTAAACAGAAAAATAAATGGTTTGCTATCTCGAAATTACAATCGACACCAGTGTGCAACTATTAAGATGCTATCCCGTACCATAATCCGTTCTAGGTTTACTTCTGCAGCTTCAATTTTCGTTAGAGGCTCTACATTACGTTCGGTTCCATCACTGCAAAGCAAAAGATTTGCCTCTTCTTGGGACAAAAGTCCGGAGGACTTAGATGCTCACATCAAGGTACAGAAGTTGATGGAAGAAATCCATTCTCACCCATCTATCGTGGAGTCATTAGAGAAATTGAATACTGTTATGCGCGAGAAGAAGTTAATAGATCCGGAATCAAATGAGCCTCCAAGTATAATGCAAATGGTGAAGTTAATGATGGATAAAGACGTTAGAGAGGCCATGCAAGGCTTTAAGTCCGAGATGGAAAAGTCTGGGATACAATTAGGTCCGGACCAACTTGGCCCACTAATGAAGGTCTTAGGGATTGAGAAGAAATAGAAACTCCAAGTTAAACCATAGCCATGTTCAAATTATTAATGTCTATACTCTTACAACATTATATGTAAATACTAATTAATATATATTCAATACTAATTATTAAAAACATTACAGATATGGGGTTCAGATGACAATCTATTTGGCCAAGTAGGACAATAGATCCATCTTTGTGACAATATGCACAGGGGATAGACCATCGGTGATGATAGCAGCGGAGTTCTTTTCGAAGAATGAGTTTAGTTCCGTCAAGGTGGTGTTGACATCGAAACGTACGAATCTCTTCTTGTGAGATTTGTTAGCGTTGTAGGAAGAGATGTCGTCGAAGTTGTTCAACTTACGGAAGTCGTAGAACAGACCCTTAATGCTGGTAACATCCTTAGAAGTGGATAATTTTTTTAGTAGTTGAGACAAGGTAACTAAACCGCACAACTTACCATCTTTAGTCAAGACTGGCAATTGGTCGAAAGAGTTGTCGGTCAAGATCTTCACTACGGTAGCAATGGAAGCATCTTCATCGACAGAAACGACTGGCTTCAAGTTCAAGTCCTTGACGGTAGCGTCTTCGAAGACATCGGTTTCCTTTTGTACGATTGGGGTAGCGATAGCATCATCCCATAGACCGTTAGTCTTCAACCATTCGTCATCAACGAACTTAGTCAAGTATGATCTGATGGAGTCTGGGAAGATGACAACGATGACATCGTCTTCGGTCAACTCTGGGTGTTCTTCACAGTATTGCACCAAAGCGGCAAATGCACTACCGGAACTACCACCAACAAGGACACCTTCGTTGGAAATCAATTGACGAGCGTACTTGAAGGATGACTTATCCTCGGTCTTGATCCAGTGGTCAACTAGGTCACGGTTCAAAACGTGTGGAACGAAGTCGTAACCGATACCTTCGACCTTGTATTCGGTAACGTCGGTTTCGTTTAGCTTTTCTGGAACGGCCAAGATGGAACCGACAGGGTCGGCACCAACAATTTGAATATCCTTGTTTTGTTCCTTGATGTATCTGGCAATACCAGAGATGGTACCACCGGTACCAGCACCAGCCACAACAGCGTTCAACTTGGAGAACAAGGACAAGTCTTGCAATTGATGGTGGATTTCCTTACCAGTACCATGGTAGTGAGCCTCAGGGTTCTTCATGTTGTTGTACTGATCCAAAATGATGGCACCAGGAATCTCCTTTTCTAATCTCTTGGCAACACCAATGTGAGACTCTGGAGAATCCCATGCAGCAGCAGTTGGTGTTCTGATAATTTCAGCACCCAAAGCCTTCAAAACAGAAACCTTCTCGTTGGACATCTTCTCTGGAAGAGTGATGATGGTTCTGTAGCCCTTGATAGCACCAATTAGCGCCAAACCAATACCAGTGTTACCAGATGTTGGTTCAATCAAGGTCGATCTAGATGGATGAATTAGACCTTCTTCTTCAGCAGCCTCAATCATAGACTTGGCGATACGGTCCTTAATGGAACCACCTGGGTTGTACAGCTCCAACTTGGCAAAAACCTTAGGCTTGATGCCCATGGCCTTTGGAAGCTTTTGCAAATGAATCAATGGAGTGTTACCGACCAAGTCGATAACATCATGGCGTGTGTCGTAACCCATTATTACTGCTATTTGATGTCTATACCTGTGTTATACCGACTATTCCAGTAAATAACACACACTGCTCAAGAGTAAGACCCTACCTTTAAACCTAACATCTCTTCCGAGAGGAATGAGAGAGATGAGTATTAGTAAAAGATAAAAACTTCATTCTAAACTCGTATCCATATTACTTTTCACAATTTTTCAATGCTTTTTCATGAAAATCAGACAGCGCCATACAAAAAGATGGGCATCGCATGACAAGAAGCACACAGTAATGTCTTTCTACAGTGTGGGTTTGGGTGTATGCCCAACTATGACCACTATTACAAGAAATTGCTTGTTGCTATTATCTGTTAAAATTGAACAGCAAAAGCCTGCCTGTTAGGTGGCATTACGTAGTCCGTTTCTTCTCTTACTGTACATACCCATACATACCCATACGAATTCTCGTGATCAGTTAAATAATTAATTGTAAACCAAAGAGAAAAAGACTCTTTACGAAGAAGGTATGTATATTGAAGATCCCGTTTGGCGATGGCTAAGGGAAGGTGATTCAATTCAGTGACTTTCAGCCATGGCTAGCGATGACTACCATTCACAATACGTCCGTCAATCGACACTGGCTCTAAGGCCGCTCGCTCGTTTGTTCTGCCTGTGACGGCCTTTTTCCTATTGAGATGCCTACTAGACCCAGTCTTCGCATAGCCCCATTTGGCCGGTAAAGGAGGAACTAAAAAAAAAAAAAAAAAAAAAAACAATGTGAATGCAATTACACGTGATCGTACACAGTTTCTTTTTCTAGTTTCTTTTAAATCAAATAATAAAAAGAAACGACCAAATTTCTTCCCAGAAAAATGTCTGGGCGGGTAACACCAAGTATTTCGATCTCTTTCTGCTCTGCCCGAAAGCAGCAGCAGAGAGAAAGTCTTTCTTTGCACCTGACTTGAGATATTAGCTAGCTAGCAAGCGAAATGTTTAAAAGTATAGAGATAGGCTATTCGATAGATAGATAGGAAGAAAAAAAAAAAGACACAATCCACTTGCAAATGCAAAGCTAGGCACGTATCAACGGTAGAATACGGGAATTCGGTACTGTTCGTGCTTGCAATACGATACTTATTTTTTAAACTTAGGAATTACGGTATATCTTCTTAGAAAAGTCGTTCGGAGTCACTGACTAAGTAGATCAGAATGGGCCAACAGGGGAGCCGAATAAAAGTGACAGAGGCCGATAAGGCGATGTTGCAGCTCAAGATGGCTAAAGATGAGTTGCATCGGTATTCCAGGCGTACAGAGACGTTGATAAACACGGAACGGAATGAACTAAAGGGTTTGTGCTCCAGACTTAAGGGTAAGCAGCTGAAGGAAGACCCTCGGGCGAGATTGCTGTTGAAGCGGATGCATTACCAACAGCGGTTGTTAGAGCAATGCACTGACCAGATTATAAATTTGGAGACGATGGTACAGTCTATAGAGTTCAAATTAGTGGAGAAGTCCTTTATTGATGGGTTGCAAAAGGGTAATCAATTGCTCAAGAAACTCAATTCTGAGCTAAACTTGGAGAAGGTTGAGAATATAATGGACGCTGCTGCTGAGCAGATAGAAATACAACGGGAAATAGATGATACGTTGTCCAATGCTATTGTTGGGTCGACAATCAATGATGAGATAGACAAAGAGTTAGAACAGCTAGATAGAGAAACAAATGGCGTTGAAAAAGTGGCATCTGCACCTGGTGTGCAAGATAAGCTGGAACAACTCCCATCTACGGAGAAATTGGGAAAATTCAAAGCTTCAGAACCCGAACTGGAGGAGGAACAGCCTCAGCGTCGTGCCCAGAACGAACCTTTGTTAGCATGAGTGTGTATGAGTGTGAGTGTGACCACCCAGTCTTATCATTTTTTAGCATTTTACAACTATACTATTGTTATTATTATAATTATTACTATTATTAACATTATTTCATTAAATCAAATTAGTATATACAGATCATATCGACGGTACGTGCTATTGATTAATCACGAGAGGGAAATACGGGTATTACTAAAACCTTGAGTCGTTTGTTGGTTTGTCCATCAAAGAAAAGAAATCAGGACATATGAATATGTGTGGGGCGAGATTTAAAGTGCAAGACAAAAAGAATATTCTGCAGAATCCTTCCTCCTCACCTTTCGCTTAGTTCACTTCATCTAACCATTCCAAAAACTCAGGGGTGAGGTAACTGATGATTAAACGAGCACCAGCTCTCAAGAAACCGTAGTGGGATTCAAAAGCAATGCTCTTCAAGTCAACAACACCCTTTTCAGCAGCAGCATGCAACATTGCGTATTCACCACTGACGTGGTATGCGCAAACTGGAATATCGCGACAAATTTCAGCAGCATCGGACATAACGTCCAAGTAAAAAGTCGAAGGCTTGACGATAATACCATCGGAACCCTCAGCCAAATCTCTTTTCAATGCCCGTCTGGCTAAACCACGACCACCTGGAGGCAACTGGTAGCACTTACGATCACCTTGACCTGGTTGCGAGCATGCTGCATCTCTGAATGGACCGTACAAATTACCACTAAACTTGGCAGAGTAACTCATAACAAACGTCTTGTGGGCTAATCCGTGTTCGATCAATCCCATTTTGATCTCTCTGATTCTACCATCAATCATATCACTTGGGGCAACACAGTGCGCACCAGCTATCGCATAGTTCACAGCAACAGCAGCAATTCTTTGCACAGATTTTTCTCTGTTGATAGTACCATCTTCATACAAGATCCCACAGTGACCATGACTAGTGTATTCACACAAGCACACATCGCAGATAATGTACAAATCTGGGAATTCCTTACGCAACAACTTGATAGCCTTGATGACAGGCCCATCTGGATCGTCAGCTGCGGTTGCAACCTCGTCCTTAGCACCAGGCTTCAATGGAACACCAAACAAGATCACCGAACGTAAACCTTTGGCAACCAAACCAGCAACATAATCCTTCAATTTGTTGATACCAAATCTCTTGATGTTTGGTAGCGATGGTATCAGGGTCTCTTCCTCGTCCTGGTCACTAATGAATAGCGGGAAAATGAACATGCTCTTAGTCAACTGTCTTTCATTCTGCCATTCTCTCAATAGAGGGTGGTTGTATCCACCAGCAAGGATGGAAGGAATTTCAGTAGGACGTTCGTCTAAAAATTTTGCAACGTGAACCATCGTTAGAACACTACCAAGGCTTGCCAGGTGGTTTGGTCGTTATATTGCTACCTGATCGTGAACCAAGGGTGTATTTGTATCTCTTCATCGGAGTAACAGAGATAAATAAGAGAGGTAATTTTATACTGCAAATTTCAGCCTTTCTTTTTCAATATTTTCACCTCAATACACAGAGTCATCAACTAGGCTGTATATTTGGATCACGTGGTTTAGTATGTCAGTGGGAAACGTTTCGTATAGATATTTATAGGTATATATATATATATGTAGATTTGTAAGGACGTATGGCTTCCACGATCCATCCCTCCTCCCCCATTTAATCACAAACATAACACTGAGGGAACCTTCCCCATATCCGAGATTTAGGGTCTTTTTTCCCAACATCTCTGCCAAGGATGTTATGAAGAAATGTATATATATATAAAAAGCGAAGAGGCTAAATCTGACTTAAAAGCGATGAGCAAAGATTAAGTACATATTAAGTTGGAAAAGAAGCATTGTTGCATTTAAACCGAAAGTGGCTAGACATGTCAGGCCATAATTGCGAAGACGAGTATCATTCTCATAACCATGATCACGACAATGACCACGGTCATGACCATGGTCATTCACACGACACGCCGATAGAAACTTTCTCTCAGCAATCATTATATGCATATATTGATACTACAAAGGTTCAAGTCCGAAATGGGGTCAGTAGTGACAGAATAACAGAGCTACCAAAGTGTTTCTTGAAGCCACAAGGTGAAAAATATGACACCTCACGATATGTGGAGTCGGATGCGGACTGTCAGCTTTTGATTCAAATTCCATTTACTGCATCTGTTAAGGTTTTCACAATGCTTCTAAGAGTGAACAAAAGTGGGGCCGGCTATAGCACTCCCAAGGCTATACAGCTATACAAGAACTACAACAAAAACCTGGATTTCGACACAATATCTGATCTGAAGGCAGATTATACATTTGAGTTCCCTAACAACATTGGCGTGGAACCAGACTACAGCGGTGAATCCCTAACCGATGAGAACACATTCATGAAGTTTGATCTACCAAGAAACATTTTCCAAAACTGCGAGAGTGTCACTATGTTCATAAAAGACAACTGGTCTGATGATGAGGACGATTTAGACAGAATTTACTACTGCGAATTAAGGGGCGAGGTTACGGGAAAACTCAGAAATCTCGGAGCTCCGATTGTTACCGTATACGAGGCTGCTCCAAACCCCGTTCATGCGAAACTTGAATCCCAAAATTTGCATTACACTGCATGAATAATTTTTCGACCAACCCTATTTCCCGCATAGAAGAGTCCTCCATACCACAAACATATACTTCCCATTCTTATTTAGCTACTATAAAATTAGGTAACGACACCATATAACGACCTCCCATTAGTGTTTGTCTTTCTATGCTTTATTTGTTGAAGTTCTTGGAATCGAGTATTTTCTAACGCATGAAAAAATCCATACATCGTTCCTTAACATGAATAATGACTATATTAAATATATGAGGAAGTGACCACAGATGGGTCACAGAGAGTAAGATAAAAAGTAATGTCTGAAGACGTTATAAAGAACTCTGAAGCGCTAGATCAACTTGCAAAATTAATTCTCTCCAATTCGAAGAAAAATCCATCTAGTCTGGCCTCTATAAAAGAAGATTATGAAAACAAACTAAAGAACCTCAATGAACTCATCTCAATGATTACGTCTGTTGAACTCGACAAGGCTAAGTTCTCAGAGCTTGTGTCAAAGAAAATCGAAATTATAAACAAAGATGGTCATGACTACGCGTTAATACCAGTACTTAAACCGCAGGAACGTGTCAAGACGGGAAAAAAGAAGTCCAAACCAAATAACATTCAATGTTCCTACTGCAAAGAAACAGGACATCTTCGATCGAAGTGCAATAAAAAGCTCCTGGGACTTCCACCATGATAAGTAACGTATAGTATTATTACATATTTTGATAGGCAGATATATGGGCTCGGATTCTATATACCATTTTTAATAATTAAATCGTGCGAATGAACCTAGAGGACTCATTTCCTCTCACTCATTATCTCCCTTCTAGTTGCATCCTGTAGAAGATTCGTATCCACCATAGATTTCTTCAAATAGACGTATCTTACAGTAGAACCTCTAATAAACATGTTCCTTACACTTGTGAGATGAGGATACTTCTCGTTATTATTGCATGAAATGTTGTCTAGCTTTAGGTTCAAAAATTGGTCAACCGATTTTAAGGTGCCTGTTAGGGTAATGTCATTCTTTAGTTCCACGGTAACTTCATGGTCTACCAGAGTTTTGAAAAACGAGAATAATAGCATGTTTGCTCGTAGTATTTGTTGTTGGCTTGTGTCCTTATTATATGTCTCCTCTTTCTTAACGAACTTTGTATAGGTTAACTATTGTTTCCCATTTTCAATATTTCATCAAAATCGTTGATGTAACTAAGGAAAAAAAATCATCAAAGCATAGTAACGGAAGCATAAACTAAAGATGAGAGCAAGGGTTATAAACTATATAGGACTAAAAGCGAGACAGAGTAATGGAACAACATTCTGTAGGTCAGTGTTGGTATATGTGAATAGTTTCGTACAGAAATAAACAAACAACAATGAATAGAAGGGACGGATCCCCACTTAATTTTTTTTTTTTTTTTTTTTTTTTAGTTTTTTTACACTTTATAGTTCAGACGAAATTTTCGAAGAGAGGCCTATATGCTCCCCTTGCAATATGACAGCACTACTATTCATCAGCAGTATCCTCCCTCTTCTTTAGAACCAATGGTTGACCGGTAATTCTGAAGTAGATATCCTTAACGTCATCCGTCATAGATTCAAAGTGGGAAGAAGAATCATAGGACTTGGAGATGTAAATGTTATCCTTGGAGCCATCTTCGATAGGCTCGAATATTTCAGAAATCCCCATAAATCTTTCTTCAATTGGGCCCAACATTTTGAATGCAGGTTCCAATTCAATATGTGGTTTATCAGTTTCAATAATTGTGGATACACTTGCTAGATAGTGGCCCTTTGAAGTAACTTTATGAGCTTCAGAAACGGTAGCAATGTAAATATCATTCTTTCTTCCGAGTTGCGATTGTGGTATGATGATTTGACAGGAGTCAGCGCCACTGGTGTTTGGAACTGGTTGCTTGGTAATGCAAATTGCTCTAATAACCTTTTCACCAGTGGATTTACACTTCTCTGGGAAGTATGTGGGGTCAGCTATAACAATTGGAGCCCTTGCAGTTCCTTCTTTTGTTACAATACCTTCGAATTTTCCATCATCAGTATATAGGACCTTTTCAATTGGTGTATTTAGCATGTAAGTACCCCCGTAGATGGCAGACAATCTAGCGAAACCCTGAGGTAGTTCACCCAAACCATACATTGGATAAATGTAAGGAGATTTACCAAATCTTGCAATCGATTGCACATACAAAATGATTCTTTCTACAGTTGGTCTTGCTGGTTGTTGGAGATAGTCGTCGTTAGTCCATAGAGCCATGGCATGACCAATAAACTCTCTAGTCGAATTTCCCAACCCAAACTTGTAGTAGACCTCGTCCATAGTATTCTGGTCCAAGTTCAAACCCTGGTGTGTAGCAACATCCTCTTCATTGTATGCACTGATCCACTCTAGGAACTTCTTCATTCTTCTCTTTTCAAAGATACCCAACAAGGAGGATGAAATTGCCTCCATTTCGTTTGCAGGCACTTTGTACACCTTACCCCTGTTGTACACATATGACCCAGCAACCTGTTTGAACTCGATGTATCTGGTGACGTCAGTGTGAACCAAAATGTTGGTCAATTCTCCGTTTGCCATCAAGAACTTTGGAATCAAATCGACATTCCAATCTCTGTCTTTGCCAAACTTGCTTTCTATTTCCTCCTTGCCCAACGGATGTTGCTTGAACTTCGCATATAACTCAGACAAAGTCACACTAGAAGACTCACCACCATAATGGTCCTGCTTGTCAACGTGCAAAACTTTCTTGCCTTCAATTGAGAGTAAACCAGATAAAATACACTCAGTGAGACCCGTCCCAAGGACTATAACATCATAATTCTCGTCCATTTTTCTATGATCAGCTATTGATAGAGTAGTATTAAGTAATCCGAATCACACTTGTATCAATGATATGGATTGTTATACCAACAAAGTTGTTATTTACCTGGCGTTTCAAATTTACCAGAACCTTAATTGTATAACTTTGGTCTTTTTAGTTTCAATATTGTTATTATTATTATTATATTTCCTTATTCTTATTCTTATTATTATTATTATTATCAGTTCGATTTTCAAGACAAAAGGGCTCGATTTCTCGAGGTCTTAAGGCTGGGAGGATAGAAAAAAAAAAAAAAAGAACTGTACACATACATAGAGTGATTGTTAAAGTACGCCCCGCCTTTTCTCTTACAAACTTTCCTACGGATTTGATTTCTCAATTGAGAGAACGTTACAAAACCATATATATGTATATTTATATTGTGCCTTGAATGTACGACATTTTCAGGCTTTTGCTTCTTGGGCAGGTTCAGCAGACGCGACCATTAATCAAACATGAATAAAAAGCGGGACTGAAAAGCCTTGATTATCCCACATAAACTGTCCAGAGCAGCGAGTGAGCCAGCAATAGAAATGTCTAGTTAGAAAAGCAGGAATACTGCCGCGTGTATGTGTGATTCCTTCCCCCTTTTTCCTTTAGCACAGCCGTCCCTGAATATAAAATGTCACTAAGGCACGTGACACCAACGTTGTACGAACAAAAAAATTCAATATGGCTTTCGGCAGCACCCTAAGCTGGGTTACCATCGTATAATTGCCAGCGCCCCAATGTTCGGAGAACGTGCAGCCAAGCAGGGCAAACCGACATCTTCATAAAAACACCGACATCTACATCCACATCCACATCCTGCAACATGCAAAAACCTTGGATTCTGTTCGTGCAACAGCCCGAGTACAACCTGCCAGAATACGACTCTCTCACCCAAGAGTTTAACACTGTCGAGTATATATTGAAGAGAGACACCGATGGAAGCGGAAAAGAGGCATTCCTTGAGTTTATCTCCCAACATACCAAAGAAAAGGGTCCTATAGTAGGAATTTTCGGCGGATACCCTCAGTTCGCTCCGCTGGGAGGCTTAAACGCCAGCATTTTGAACGACCCAAGATGGCCCAACACAATTAAGTGCATATGCTTGTGCTCTGTTGGCTACAATGGGATTGACCTAGACCTGCTTCAGGAGAAAGGGATCCACTTGTACAATTACGACGACACAATCCAGGACGCCGGTATCGTGGCCAATGACGTGGCTGATTGTGTTCTATGGCACGTCTTGGAAGGGTTTAGGAAGTTCTCGAGCCAGATGCATGCATTGCGCTCTGCAGGTGATACGATAAAGGCGCGTTCTCAAATAGTGCAAGAAGAAGGCGGGGCTGCAGCTGCCCCAAGGTTCGAGTTTGGCCAGCGCTGGAAGCGCGGCAAATCAATCGAGAGTTGCCGCGGAAAACGCTGTTTGATCATGGGACTCGGCCGGATTGGCGTGCAGTGCGGAAAAAAACTAGAAGCCGGTTTGGGGATGGAAATCCACTATACACAAAGAAACCCAGTTTCGGCGGCTAAACTGGGCATTAGTAACAACGACGATGACAACACTGCTTTCCAGAAGTGGCAATTCCACCCGATCGATAAGCTCGTCGGCGGCAAAATTGGTCTATTCGACTGTATAGTGATCTGCTTGCCTGGAACCCCTGCCACAAAGCACTTGATCGACGCCGAGTTCCTTGCACAATGCAAATCGGACGTTGTCATTTGCAACGTGGGTAGAGGCTTCATCATTGACGAAAAGGCTGTACATGAGGTTATGAAGAATGACCCGCTGAAGATCCGCCATATCGCCATGGACGTGTTTCACGACGAACCTCTGGTGGAACAATCGCTTTGCGAAGACTACCACTTCGCAACCATCACTCCTCACATCGCCAGTAGCACCCGAGCTGTGTGGGAATCCAGTAACAGATTGGCCCTCCAAGTTCTAAGTCACGTGTGTGCTTCCACTGATACCAGACCCGGTTCTAGCTCCGGAAGTTGTCCCCCTGTGGAACCCAACCCGTCCTCGGAGTTTACAGACTCGTCGTATCCCGGGAACTCTGGCGACAAACTTCACAGACTTCCCCGGGTCATCTAGGGCACAGACGTTACCTCCATTTCCCTTTATACGCATAACTTATTCATCTAGTATTTCCACTTACCCCGGAGGCATTTTAACGCTTCTTTCATCATACCTTAAATTTTTTTTTTTTTTTTATTATTCTTATTATGTACGCATGTGTGGGGGTATCTAGCGATTCCATACAAATTGTCAAATTATCGGTGTCTAGAAGAAGTGGCTATTATTCCGATTTCCTCGCAGTTTGCGTGTATCTAACTAACTCTATTTTTTTTTTCTGTTCCTTCCTTTTCTTTCTTTCGCAGCTGAAGCGTCAAAACCCCGGAGTTTACAATCACTTTATACCACGCTTGGCTGTACTCTGTGAAACCAAGCCAAAACAAAACAAAAAAAATACACGCACACACGCGAGCGCACTTAACAACAATATGCACGAATGTCAATGTCATACTGAGGACTTTTGAACATCTGTTTTTCTATTGGCCGATTGTGTATATCCGGAAAACAAATGGATCGGACTCCTGTTCTTTCTTGGGATGGCGCCTAAACGTGTGCCTCTTTGCCTAGCCGGCGCTCACACTTCGCTAATCATCCGAAACCTAAACTAACGCGAGAGAGACTGGGGCCAGAGAGTGGACCAGGGCTCGGTCATGGGATGTTTGACCCTCTGTTTGTCTCTGTCCCCTTTTTGCTGTGTTTGTGTGTGTGAATAGTCGTCATCTTCTGTAGATTACTACTGAGCAAAAAAGTACTGCCGCTTTGGAAGGCGCTGCTGCAGGGATTCCCGTATATCTAAATGGCTGACATCGTTTACGTTCCGGGATTTCATTGTTGTGTAGAAGAAGACTTCACAAGCAAGACATTAATTAATATATATAGGCATGGATTTAGAGGTTTTAGACCCCCATGGCCCGTGCATTGAAGGGGCTCATGCATGCCTTTGTGCTCGACCAAAGGCGTTCTTGATATGTAATATATATTATTATTATTGTTACTATTGTTATATGGACATATATAAACCATAAACTACCAACAGTAATATTACTCCGGATATTGCCCAACTTCGGCGACTAGCAACTCTATTTGTTTACGATTTGCGTGTGAGACCCCATATTTTTTTTATACTTGTTTGACCAACGAAATCTTCGAGTATATTTTTTTGCCTATTTCAGATTGTTCCGTACATATCGATCGAACGAACTGAACGTTTTTAGCCCTTATTGAAAACTTTAAATGCCAAACATGACCCACGAATCATCTTCCAAGATACCACAAATTAACATTGGGATTAACGGTTTCGGTAGAATCGGTAGACTTGTGCTACGTGCCGCCCTTTCCCATCCAGAGATCAAGGTTAGATTGATTAACAACCCATCTACAACTCCGGAATATGCCGCTTACCTATTCAAGTACGACTCTACACATGGTAAGTACCCTGGCGAAGTGGAGTTCGATGATGAGCGTATTATAATTCAAAACGACGAGGTTTCGGCGCACATTCCACTATCCCACTTCAGGGAACCAGAACGTATCCCATGGTCCTCTTACCAGGTGGATTACGTTATCGATTCGACCGGTGCTTTCAAGGAATTGGACACCGCATCCAGACACAAGGGCATTAAGAAAGTCATTATTACTGCACCATCCAAGACTGCCCCAATGTACGTGTTTGGTGTAAATCACAAGAAGTACGATCCTACCAGGGACAATATCGTCTCGAATGCTTCTTGTACCACCAATTGTTTGGCTCCTTTGGTGAAGGCTCTAGACGACGAATTTGGTATTGAAGAAGCTTTGATGACTACTATTCATGCCACAACTGCCTCCCAAAAGACCGTCGACGGTACCAGCTCTGGTGGTAAGGACTGGAGAGGTGGAAGATCATGCCAAGGTAACATCATTCCATCATCTACCGGTGCCGCCAAGGCTGTCGGAAAGATTTTGCCCGAGCTCAAGTACAGCATTACAGGTATGTCTATCAGAGTACCTACCATCAACATTTCGCTGGTTGATTTGACATTCCGGACACGTAAGCCAACCTCTTACGACGAAATCATCAGTGCGCTAGAACTAAAGTCCCGTAGAGAAATGAAGGGCGTGTTGGGAGTCACTAAAGACGCCGTCGTCTCTTCTGATTTCACTTCAGACTCTCGTTCTTCAATTGTTGATGCCAAAGCAGGTATTCAACTAAACGATCATTTCTTCAAGGTCCTTTCTTGGTACGACAATGAATACGGTTATTCTTCAAGAGTTGTCGATTTGACCATGTACATGGCTCAAAGAGACTTTGAGGCGGGTATCTAAACTAAAAGTGGTACAATAAACCACAGTGCCCCACTACCTCACCCCAATATATATGCAGTACACACAAACAAACATAAGACCAGTGTGTCTGCTATTTATGTGAGCCTGCGGTTATTTTCCTAATATATTCATCATATTCGATAAAATACAAATACAAAACACATAAACACACGCACACAACTTCATCATTATCATACTCATCCCAGTCTCTTTTTTTCCTAAAGCACTTTATCTATAGACAAGTATACATAAGTTACATAACTTCGTGTGAACATTAGTGTTGATTCCGAAAATAAATACAATTAATTATATTAAGAACACACGAGCAAAATATCGTACGAATTTGCATGGTGATCTATTATTTAACCTATATTTAATACAACTCACCCACTTTGTAATTATCTTTCTCTATTTGTTCTAGCCTTGCCATGTCATTTTCTTCATTGAGTTCCTTTATTAGCTCTTCTTCCTCCTCTGTTAGTCCCGTTATATCTTGAGTCGGTATCAACTCTGCATCCATTCTTACACTAGGAGCACCTTGTAGATATTTGATATTTTCTAGGCATCTGATTCTTATGTTTTCCAAAAATTTCTTGGAGTTCTTGTTTTCATACAAATCATCTAAAGTTGGATGCAAGGAATAGTCAGGACCGAACCAATCTCTAAAAGGTATTTCTTCCGGAATATTGGGTTTCAATAGCACTCCGTTTAGTAGCCCAGTTTCATATGTCCATAGTCTCGATACATTTCTTGGTGTATAACCCCCACCTCCTACGACAAGCATTGGTATTCCGAACGATTTAACAAATCTAACACATTCACCATGCGCCTTTATATTTAGATTGAAGCAACCGAGCCTGTCATGCCCTAGCGAGTCAGCACCACATTGCTGTATGATAACGGTGGGTTTAAAGGACGTTATTATAGGGTCTATTATGCTTTTGAATAGATTAATATATGAGTCGTCTTCGATACCATCTTGCAATGGCACGTTTAATGCAAAATGCTTACCGCGAGAACAGCCAATTTCGTCCAAATCACCGGTACCTGGAAAAAATTCACCATTATATTTATGAAACGAGACCGTGAAAACACGATCTGTTGTGTAGAAAGCCTCTTGGACCCCGTCACCATGATGCAAGTCAATATCAATGTACAACACCCTAGGATGATATCGAAGCAAGTTCACAATCGCCAAAACAATATCGTTAACATAGCAAAAACCAGACGGATTGTTCTTCTTCGCATGATGTAACCCACCGGACCAGTTGATTGCTATATCGCTCTGACCGTTAATCAATTTTCTCGATGCATCTAACGATGCACCAGCATACATAGAAGCGTAATCAAAAATTCCTTGAAATATTGGACAATCATCACCAATGTTGAATTTTTCCAATGACCCACGGGGAAGCTTGTTCAAATTATCCGGTGTTACTTTCGCTAGAAAATTAACATAGTCCTCTGAGTGGAAACTCATAAGTTCCTCCTTACTTGCAGACCTTGTCTCATATAAATCCATCACTTTATGTAACCCATAAGACGATACCAAATGGTCCGTCAACATAAGCCTGAACGGCTTCATTGGGTGCTTCACCCCATAATGGTACTGCGAAACCTTAGGATTGAAATGGTACGACACCCTCGGTTCATACGACATGCCAAAATCGCAGTCAAATAACGGCTGCTCAGCTTCCGTCTTTTCATCGTATTTCAGAGTATCTGAAGACATTTCCTTTACTTCAATAGAACAAAACAAAAAAAATAGGAGAGGAACGTATCCACAAAGACGCTTCTTCACCACCTCCTGGTTTGGCTTTTATGACCTTGTAGCTCTGATTTATTCTTGTGCGTGCGCCTGAGGTTTGTTGACAGTTGTTTTCTTCTGCCTATATTAATTCAAATTGTTTAATAAATGTCAACTAGATGTTTTTAGATGTTGATTGAGATGAGCATTTAGAAGCGATAACATCCGTACACCGCAATATACATCATCACGTGACCTTTAAATTGTGTACCTCATCAAGCATATTGCAACTATGCCACTTAAAGATGACGGTTTCGGTACGCCTACCGGAAAGAAAGACATCAGGCGCCGAATGATGCGAGATTAGACTGAAATATTATCTTACCGGTCGCGAGACGCCTTGGGCCCGGAGGTTTGCCCCGAACACACATGATTCATTCATTCCAAAAAAAAAAAAAATCAGATTAATTAATTAAGGTGGGATAATAAAAACCGCTTTAGATTTAAAATGATCTCAAGAGATAAGCGGCTGTGACTTCTTATTGAAACCTTACACATCCAAGAGTAAAAGTACATATAAGCAAGTGTTCCCGAGAAAATATTAAGAGAGGTAGTTGGAGGTACAAAATCTTGTGTTTGTAGAAGGTTTGGCGGTTTTTGAAGATAATAAAGGTGCTTTTTTGAATCGGCGGCTGTTTTTCCAGGGGCAGTTACAGGGTGAAACATAAGAAATCAGATACTAAACTAGAAGTTTTAGCTGGAAATAAAGACGAAACTCGAATCAAACACGTAAGATATGTCGTTAAATTGGGGGTTGGTCGATTTTATGGTGGACAACCACTTGAATATTATGGGTTTTCCCGTTCAGGGTCGGTTACAAGATGCGTTTGTTGTTTATTCCATGTTTATGCAGAATTTCTTATGGAAGGATGCAGAATTTACCGAGACTTACGCGGACTTCTGTAGATGTTTAAGCGAAATTTCTGATGCCTGCGGTGGCTGTATTCAAGTGGAGCAGGCAGGCCATGAACATACTTTTAGTGACATTATTTCGTATCTTGACGTAGATTCGTTGAAGATTTTACAAAAAGTACACTATGACCAAGCGATAAAGCTTTCCATGAAATGCAGCAGCAGGGGCATTGTTAAAGAAGATCCAAGGTTGCTAGAAGGAAAGGAAACGCAAAAGCAAATCGCGGTTAAAGCGACAACGACAACGACAACAGCGGAAAAACACGCGCTATATGGAAAGCTATTGCAGGTTTTAGATCAGAGTGAGAATATATCGCCAAATGCGCAATACTTGAAACACTTGAACGACCTTTTGTCGAAAGAATTGGGTTCTACCCAATTGTCTAAAGAAAGGGCAAAACTCAATACCGAAAGGGCTCCTTTTATTCCCCTTTGTTCTAACTCAGAACACATCTCATTGTTATCTACTGTTGTTAACACGTCTAACAACAAAATTGTGTCGCTACAAAATGATAAGCTCAAAAGATTGGAGTTTGATTACCCTGGGATCGTGGAGTGCTCTGAGACGCACATTCACTTCATTCCAAATTTGAAGCCACAGACAGATCTGACATTGGGCGACTGCTCATACTTGGACACTTGCCATAAATTGAACAGCTGCAGATACGTTCACTACTTTCAATACTACCCAGAATCGTTGCTAAAACAAAAAAGGAAGCAGGAACAAAACCAGAACCAAAACAAGACCAAAACCCAATCGTTCTACACGCAGGGCGAGTGTTGCTCCTCATCTTTCAAGCAAATCGTGCCTGCACAGTGGATCAAATGCGATGTCAGGAAATTCGATTTCAACATTCTCGGCAAGTTCTCTGCTGTCATTGCTGACCCTGCTTGGAACATTCACATGAATCTTCCATACGGAACTTGCAACGATAACGAGCTATTACAATTACCCTTCGACATCTTGCAGGACGAAGGATTGCTATTTTTATGGGTCACAGGCCGGGCCATCGAAGTCGGCAAGGAATCGTTACAAAACTGGGGCTACGAAGTCGTAAACGAAATATCTTGGATCAAAACGAACCAGCTTGGGCGTACCATCGTCACAGGGAGAACAGGGCACTGGTTGAACCACAGCAAAGAGCATTTGCTAGTAGGTGTAAAGGGGAACCCAGCATGGCTAAACAAAAAAATTGATATAGACTTGATTGTCAGCGCTACAAGAGAAACGAGCAGAAAACCTGACGAGCTTTATGGCATCATAGAAAGGCTCGTAGGAACGCACGCCCGAAAGCTAGAGATTTTTGGAAGGGACCACAACATACGCCCCGGCTGGTTCACTATCGGGAACCAAGTCACTGGCTCTTGCATCCACGAAGTTGATGTTAAGCGCAAGTACAAGGCCGCCTTCCCCGATCAAAACAGACTTTGAACCAGACCGCCAGCCAACTATAGTGTAGTAATAATAGCTTTGTGTTTTTTGTGAGTATTTTTCACCTTAGTAACAATATAGGAAATCAACTAGAGAAAGAGACATATCAATACGCCCATATTAAAAAACGTTTTTCTTTGATATCGCCCACCACACCACGCCGCACACAGCCCCAATTAGACTCTTGTCCAAACAATTGCTGATGCTAGTAATATTTTCCCCCATCTTAAATACCACACTACACACGTGATCAACAACCAATCATCTCAGAAGCGTACAGAATGATACATACCTTATTTGTTTCCCAAAAAAAAAAAAAAAACCGTACGCTCCTGTACAAACGATGAATCCTTTTGGGCATCATACGGGGATGTTGGTGGAAATATCGCGAGAGAATTGGTTTTTTTGTCTATTAGAAAATTTTAGAGGAAATAGTAGTTTTGGCTTTCTACTAGCTAGACTACCTTATTAAAGAGGAAGGATTTGGAGTTGTATTGCTTGTAATTGCATTTGAAACAGTTGTTGTTTTAGCGCATTTTATTTAGATTACAACTTTTGGAGGTGTAACTTCTTACAACAAGTTAGACTTTTCTAGCCAAAGACAACTACAATACACAATGTTCAGACAATCTATCAGAAGAGCCTCTACTTTGCCAAAGCATGCTTTGGAACCAGCTTTCGGTAAGCCAGATCTAGCTGCTGCTCAAGCTTACAAGGAGTACATTAAGAACAGTACTGCCCATGCTCAACACACTTCCAACTTGTGGGTAAAGATCTCCCTATTTGTTGCTGCCCCAGCCATCGCTTTGACTGCTGTAAACACTTACTTTGTTGAAGCTGAACACGCTAAGCACCGTGAACACTTGAAGCACGTTCCTGATGAAGACTGGCCAAGAGACTACGAATTCCAAAACATCAGAACAAAGCCTTTCTTCTGGGGTGATGGTGACAAGACTTTGTTCTGGAACCCAGTCATCAACAGACACATCTCCCACGATTAAACTGATCCAATTATTACATGATTTAATTTATTTCAAAACGTTAAGATGGGTTTACTATATGACCGTGGGCCTGGACTCCCGTTTAATCTGGCATTACTAATACTTCAAGATAAGATCCAACTTACAAGAACAAAAACAAAACAAAACAAAACAAAACATTCGTACACAAGTTTCTCACAATTCAATGTCTACCATTATTATTTAAGAACAGAAGAGAATCAAAAACCAATCAATATATAGTATAATATAATTATATATATGTACGTATATTTGAAACTAGGTAAACTAACTGATTGAGTTATTGTTGCTCACCAATAAAGAAAACAAAGCAAGGGCGAAAGTGTGCCAGCTTATGACCTTGTGGGGAAGCATCTAGTACAATACAGTACTAATATGCAATACAATGTTTTCAAGGCGGAGTAAAATAACTTGTATTGATTGAAAATTTATTGTTACGTAGAGATAGATTTCCTAAAAGTGTGTTGTTGAATGAACTTCAGTTTTAAGTTAAATTTAATATAGGGAAACCGGAACACTACTAATTATATCTTGATGTAGGAGTAAATAATATTACAATGCAGAGAAGATGAATAAGTTATTAGTGGCTGCAATTGCAACACTGTTTTCTCTTGGGTGCCACGAAAAATGTAGAATAGACTTTTTAAAATCTATGTCATCACCCCATTCCTTATTTCTCGCACTTTGTTGCTGTAAGCTACTCAGTCTCTTTGTTTTAAATGCAGTCTTATCTGCCTGTAATACTATTTCATCCATTCCAGCTGGTGCTTGGTAATCACCAGTTTTTACTACGTTAGGATAAATCATAAAGTTATTGTTGTATGATCCTGTCATTACACTAGAGCTATCACCACTAAATGCAACTTCGAACTTGTCAAAGATAGCATCATTTTCATATGTGTCATTCAATCGCTCTTCCAATTGCTCGTGGATATTTATCGTTTTCAATGGTTTGTTATCCATGTTGACATCCCATATTTTGACTGTCAAGTAGTCACGAGATGCGATGTAACGGCCATCGGGACTAAACTTCACATCTGATATGGAAGAAGTTATTTCTGTAAAGAAATTATGGCTTATGGGGTCGAGATACTCTTCGAATACTTTTGCCCTGTAGTCACATAATGCGTTTTGTCTCATGTCGCATAGCTTGATAGTACCCTTGGACGAAGAATACATGAACAGGTTACACTGTTGCGGATGGAACTCGGCACTTGTAATAACTTCTGTCAATTCTTCCATGTTGGCTGGCTTGATGTCGACAATGTTGAAAGACTCATCAGGTATATCTAAGTTCCATAAATTGATTCTCAAATCGTCCGAACTAATGAACGTTTCTTGATCCGAGTTCAACGATATCGAATTGATATGATATGTGTGGGCATTACTGTATATCTTCTTTGGAGCTGCTGCTATAATTCTATCATGTAGGGATAACTTTGGTAGCTTTAGGGTCTGAAGAGATATCACGGCCCTTGCACTACCGTTTCCTGTCGAACGTCTGTTATAGCTCTTGGTTCCCTCGGAGAGGTTGTTTTCGCTAACTAGCTTAATGTTTTTCTCGTAAATCTTCCACAACTTGATAGTCTTATCATTGGTACTTAACAAAAAGTGGGATTGGTTCGTTGGTCGACACCACTTGATCTGATTGATCTTTTCCTCAATCTCCAACGATTTCAAATAGTCAAATTCTGCATCGTGAGACTGAAACTCCGTGAGAAACTTGTATTCGCAGTGCTTAGTATTGTTTCTTTCAAACAACACCACACGACCGCCTCTATCACCTGTCGCAAGATAGTCTCCTGTGTGATCGAATTCTGATGCAGTTATGATATCAGCTTCGGTGACTACAATATCAGCCTTATCGCCAAAGCATTGGCTAAACTTAAAATCAAACCCGTGTTGCGCCATGAGTACCGATTCAATGCGACGTGTGTGTGTGTAATGATAATGATGATGATAATAATAATGTATATGCTATGCCGTTTAGAGGTAGTGCGCGTATGATATAACGCCTCGTTAAAAACTTCGTTTCCAATACCGATACAAAAGGTCAAACAAAAAAAACACCAAAAATAAAATGAGACAAAAGACAACGAAACGTACACCGAAAATAGCCGTCACAAACCAATCAATAACAGTGCAGAAAAAGCGACCCTCTTTTAAACCGTCAAAAAGCTCCTTCTCTTGCAAAAAGTATTGAAAAGTACACCAAAAAAAAAATACGGAAGAACTCCCCTTGGTGAATGGCAAAACGACAAACACTAAACCAACTGGTAAACTACAACAAAAACTCGTATATGCCCGCTGGATACAACTCACTAGACACTCAATTATCAAAAATTACCTCCACGTGATGCTTATCGATCCCTTTTCCCTCTTTTTCTCTTCACTCCTTTGCCTACTGGAAAACTTGAATGTTTTCTAATTCCTAAAACTTTTCTTCCAAAAACTATAAGAGCGTGAGAGCTTCAACGTTTTCTAAAAGGAATTAACAAGGAAGAGTAGTAGAAAGAAAATCAAGAAAAAAAAAAAAAAAAACCAAACCTAGCTAAACCAAAACAGAAGTAGCCGCTAGAATATGACGTAGCAGAATAAAGATTTGGTATGCTATTCCTTGATTAGTGGTATAAGGCGCTAGCTGTCTGGATGAAAGGTTCCCAGAGAAGATTATACGGTCTGTGGGTATGATATTTCCTTGATTGGTATGATAAAGTCTGACAAAAAAACTGGTGAAAAGACTTTGGACAGAAAAAACGGACTGCAAGGAGAAGTTAATTGTGTAGCGAATAGTCAAGCGAATGGTATTGCACACTTTTGTTCTCAGTTATAGACTTGGTAAAGTAGCAGATGTAAAGACTCTTTTTTCTTGTTTCAAATTTAGGCGCCACCTGATTTATCTATTCGGTACTCCCCTAATTGCGTAGCAAAAACAGTGGTCTTAGTTTCTTGGAACGTCTGTTATTCCCTTTGGTGATGAATGTCAGTTCAAGTGCTACTCGCAATGAGTATGTAGGGTTCAATGGATTGATTACCTGTGTGGGTCTACTCTTATTTATAGCAATCTTAAAATGTGTCTTAAATCTTTAAGGGGTTTTGTTCTGTGCATTCCTCTTTTATAGGTATCTTGTTTTTCCATATTATATTTATATATTTGTATACATATAATAAGGTACAAGAAAAGGCTGTTAACAATGCCCCAATGAAGGAGAATAAAGGGTCAAGGATCGATGGATCGTCGGTCAGACCAAGTAACGGGGACATGCTAGCCAGTAGGATATCGTTAATTCATGTAACATAGAAGTATATACAAAAAAAATACTCTTTTCAGAAGTCTGTGTCGCTCAATAGAGTGTCTTCTTCACTTTGGGACTTCAACAGCGCGTACTTGGATACCAATTTTCTAAGCTGTTGGACACTAACTGGTTTTTCCAAGACCTCGTCAAAGACTTTAGCTTCTTTTGCATCATTGTAGTATACTGTTAAGGCGACAATGGGAGTTGTGCAGTTGATGCTATTGGTATGTCTGATTAGCTTGGCTATATCGACTGCTCCAATTTTTGACAGTTTCATTGCAGTGATGATGAGGTCGAACTTCACCCCTGTCGTTGCTCGACGGACCATCTCGTCTCCTGCCCCAACAGAAACGACTGAACAGCCAATGCTTTCCAAATCCTCGGCTACACGGTACCTGTGAATTGGGATAGGTTCGCAAAGCAAAACATCCAATTTGTACTGTATGTCCTCCTTATTGGATGACGACTTGCGACCGCTGCGTCTTCTTAGTTCACGCACCGAGTTGACTTTCGATAGTGCCGATAACCTTTCATCATCCTCCGTAGAGGAGCTGAGACTGTTTCTCGACACTTTGCGTGTCTTGGAAGATCCAATTGGGGTCACATTGACTGATGGCGGGGACAGAGGTGATTTATATTTTGAAGCCAGTGGTGAGGATATTGAAGAACCGCCTGTGGTTGATTCTTCGGCGAGATAAGGTGAAAGATCGGAGTTTCTTTTGCTGATGATAGGTTGCTGCTGCTGCTGCTGCAACTGTTGTTGCTGGGAGTTCATAGTGTCTACACTGTTCCTTCTACTAGGAGAAGAGTTAGAGGTAGAATTCAACTTCAAAACTAGCGGAGAATTCGACCTTCTGTTGCTTAAGGATGTTGGAATAGACGCCTGCGTACTACCCGTGTTTGTGTGCTTCAATCTACCGGAATTATCCGACGAAGAGCTTGATATGGAAGAGCTCGAAGTTCTTTGGTGCATGAACTCAGACAGATGTTCCGACTTGAGTCTTGTGATTGCATCTTTGTTGGCTTTGTCCAACGCATTTAAATTTCTGTAGTTAAAGGAGCCAAACTCAGGAGAGGCAGACTCGTTTAGCTTGCTGGTTCTTCTGTCTCTCATATGGGGTGGAATAGCCAGGGGCATATGCTTAGTCGTTGGTGAATTGTTGGCAATTGGTGATTCAGGATTATTATTGTTGTTGTTCACCATCTCGAGTACAGAACTGATACTCAGACGTTGTTTTGGAGTATTGCGACCACTACTATGGTTAGATAAACGGCGATTCAGATGCGCGTCAATTATTTTCCCACCAGTTGTACCATCCAACATAGTATAATCATCGGGGTCGTTATCTGAGTAATTTGAGGATGCAAAATCTTGTAACGAGGCTCCTCGTAAATCAAAGTAATCGGTATCTTCAGGGTTATCAACCTGAGGAATGAATGAAGGTTGTTCCTCATATACGTGCTCCCAATCCACATCCTTGAAGTACGGATGTTTCTTAATCTCTTCTGATCCGTTTGCTCCCAATCTTTTCTCAGGGTCAAGAGTCAAAAGTTTTAAAATAAGATTCTTTGCTTCTGGAGAAATATACTCCAATTCAGTCTCTTGATCCGGAAAATCTGGCCAGTCTATTGTACCGGCAAGGATGTTTTCAAACACTTCATCTGCAGTCGCTCCATGGAAGGGTGGATAACCAAATAAAAATTCGAAAAAGATGCAACCAACAGACCACCAATCGCATGTATCACTTTCTCCAATACCTTGAATAGTTTCAGGTGCAAGATAGTCTGGTGTACCGAAGAAGTTCTTTGAGTCATTGGGGTTAAACAATGCAAAATCTTTTGGAGAGTCATGAACCACTTCCGAAAGGATAGAGCTAGTCCTTGAATGATGGTTATGTGGTTGGTTTGGGAAAATCGAATGGTCTGCATTTGAATTCGAGGTCGCGGTAAGTGGCGGAGTTCCCGAACGTGATAATCCGGCCATCGTGAATGAAACGTGAGAACCACTTCTTTGCAAATAAGGTGCTTCTGCTATAGCGGAAAAAGGTTGGGAATGAGAGCTTGATGTGGAGTGTGATCTTTCAGTTTTTTTCAGAACTTCAAAAAGACTGCCACCAGCAGACGCAGAATGCAATGAGTCCGTTGACGAATTTTTACGGGATAAAGAACCATCCGAAGGAACACTAGTCTTTCTAGAAGTGTGCAGTTGACTATTTCTTCTCTTTTCCTTATGACGGCGCAAAAGACCCATTCTTGACAAACCAAAGTCAGTTAACTTTATATGTCCAAGGGAATCGATTAAAAGATTATCTGGTTTCAAGTCATGATGAATTATACCATTTTGATGCATATCATCTACACCAACAATTACTTCGCAAATATATTGTTTCGCCCACTTTTCAGGTAAATTACCCATCATTTTAATGAGTGTGGCCATATCCCCTCCACTAAGGTATTCCATGACCAAGAATAGGTTTTCTCTGTTTTGGAAAGTGGCATACAATTTTGCAACATAAGGCTTATCACTTTGAACCATCATGATGGCTCTTTCCGACTTCACATTAGTGACTTGATTCTTTGCTATCATATCAGACTTTTTTAGCACTTTTATAGCAAAATATTCGCCAGTGACTCTCTTTTTTGCGAGATAGACGCTTCCGTACGCACCTTTACTTATTGGCTTGATCACTTCATAGTCCTTAATAGATGGTACTATAGATTTTCCTGTAGTTGGGAGGAGAAGTGGGGATAGTGGGGTCACTTTTTGTTGTTGTTCAGAGTGTGGTAGTCCTTCAGAACCAGAAATAAAAGGTGACAGCATTGGCGAGTTTTCATTCACCGATTTAGTGGTAGATAATGCACCCATTATATTTGAAGAGGAGAAGAAAGTTGGGTGAATCTGGGAGTTACTTTGAGAAATCGAAGCATTAGGTGTATGAAAATTCACAGGCGATCCTCTTCTAGGAGTTAAGCTGATGCTGCTTGTTAGTTTAGGAAGATGTAAATAATTGTTCAGAGAAAATTTTGGAGTGGAAGGGTTCGATCTACTACCTGTTGAAACTCCTGATACTGTTTCCATTGAAACCGCGTCTGAATTTTGAGAGGATTCTGCAACTGTCTGTTTAGGTGTAACAGACTTAGACAATTGTGCTGAATTGGACCTTGAATTTTCAAAGTACGATTGCGATAACGCCGCTTCTGAAGTTGTGTTATTGAAAGTATGCGGTTCAGGTATCATATCTGTACCCATATAAGATTCTGAAAAGAGGTTACTTGAAGCTGAAAGTCTTTGTGGGAGTGGAGTAGCAAGTTTCATATCTGCTTGTGGAGAGCACAACGTCTCAGTAGTAGGGGGTCCAGAAATATTATTTGGAGTGATATCCAGAGTATAGGACACATTCAAACGATTACTGTGAATTCTTTCTTTAATGAGTTGCGAAATGGACAAATCTACTTCGTTCTTAACTTTTAGTGAGTATTTTAGGGTGTTATCCATCCTAATTACTGTTTCGACCTTATGCCTGCATAAGTTTATAGTATCTTGAATCAATAGATTAATAGATGGGTCCATTACATCGAATGTAGAATTCCAGTTAAGCACATGATCAATATGCGCTTCAGTGTTGGGGGAAAACTGGAAAAAAGATGCCGTAGGATTCAGTAATCCAGTACCTTTACTATTTTGGTCGATTGTTTTGAGGTGACTAATATTGACTTCAAGGGCCTCATCGCACAAATCTTTTAATAGGTACAATGGTTTGAAATTGGTGCCAATGTTACATTGAGGAGGCGGAGGGGGAGTAGAATCCAGTGAATCCGTTGTATCTGAACAATCAGTAATGTCTTGAAAAAGTGGACTTGGTGATTGAACCCTGCTAGAATTTTGTGGTAAAGGAAGCCCTTTATATTCGTTTATCGGGAGATTCCGCTGTTTCGATAATGATGTTATAATTGATTCTAGGAGATCTCTATGTTCCTGTAATTCATCTTGTGCTGATTGTACCACGCTTTCCAACCTATGTTCACATACACAAATTTGAGAATGAGTCTCCAACCACCATGTAGGTATCATAGTTTCACATACTCTACATAGCTCAAAGTTAGGATTCGGAAGATCTGCTTCATCCAAGACCATCATATCCTCGATTTTCTGCAAGTACTGAGAGAAAATCTTAGCTCCGAATCCCAATCTTTTGACTAAATCATAAGGTAGGTTATCCAATTCATCGACATCGTAGAAAGGCTTAACAATCCACATTGTATGGGAGGGTTCTTGTGTGTATAAATCGTGAACTAATATTCCTTGTGCTTCTAACTCGATACTTTCTCCGTTTCCATACCATTCATCATCTTCGTTAATTTTGTTCTTGCTATTATCTTGAAGTTGTGCTTGTTGATCACTAGAAGAGTTATGTTGGTCTTTATGGTTGGAATCATCATCCGAATTTATCGATTCGTTATTAATAGAACTGGAAGATGAACTAGAAAGCCCCATGTTTTCTGTATCACCCATCAAATATCCTGTTTCCGTTTGGAATTTTACTCGGTAACTATTATCATCTTGCAACATCATATTAAGAGCCCGCTGGAAAACAGATTTATCATATTCGGTACCAATGATTATATTAGAGATTGGCTTGTTTAAGATGAGTGCTCGATTAGTGCCAACAACAGAGTTCCAGACTTTACTCACATGCTTCACGTTGCCATCCAAATCAAGCTCCAAGAGTATACTTGGGTTTTTGTCCGTTGCTAACCGCAAGTACTTGTCGTAATTCGATGAGGAAATAGACGCTGTCTCATCAAATTCTTGTGACATGACTTCTATAGTATCTCTATGAATGCAGCAAGCCGAATACTTCGCTTTTCCTAAACCTGTGTTCTCTCTATCTCTTATTTAAAAAGGATCCCAATAATTATCCCTTCCCTTATAATATTCCTAATTTAGCGCCAAAAAATATTAATGATGTCAGGCAGCACCGCTAGAGTCCAATTCTATAGTTTTAACTATTTTCAAGCAGTTTAAGCTACCTTGACACTTTAGTTGTTTCCAATGTTTTACGTTTATCTAAAATACTAATATCTGTTAAATGCTAATCACAATTCACCTTACACTATTAAATTAGTACCCATGTTCATACGATTTTTGTTTGTACGCTGAAATCACTCAACATGAAAAAATAAATTATTATTGCAACTTGAATGATAGAATATGTGCATAATTACTGCAAAAGAATGCGATGAGTAAAGGAGCTTAAGATAATCCGAATCAACATTGACCGTGTGCATTTTTAACATTCTACCCTATACACACATTATATTTTACTTATAAGAGTTTGATATACTTGTACTTCTAGATTATTTTCTATCCAATCGAAGGTTCCAACTCAGAATCATAGATAGTGAAATAACAAAACATTAAAGGACGTCATCGCGCTTTGGTTTACAAGAGCGCATTTATGATTAACAGACTCGTCACAAAGTTTCCAAATCGTTTTTTACTGTCTCCTTGCCGCTTTTACAACCCTTATTTGACCAAGAAAAGTCGTAGACCATCAATTTGGGGTACTGGATCATATTTCGCGAATAAAATGTCAGCTACAGAACCTAGTTCATCTATTGATGCCAGTAAGGCTAATAACAATGTTACCCCCGAAAAAGGGGCTAACAGTATCGCTTCCCAGGTGCCAGGGAAACTCTACAAGCCCATTGTGTGGATAGACTGCGAAATGACAGGGCTAGATCACATTAACGACAAAATCATCGAGATCTGTTGTATTATTACTGACGGTCATTTAAACATTGTAGATGAGAACGGATATGAGAGTGTCATACACTACGATAACTCTGTTATGGACAAGATGGGCGAATGGTGCACCAATCAGCACGGTAAGAGTGGATTAACACAAAAGGTACTAGATTCAACAAAGACCAGGGACCAAGTTGAGGATGAGTTATTAAACTACATCAAAAAATGGATTCCCGAAGAAAGAAAAGGTGTCTTAGCGGGAAACTCTGTCCATATGGACAGACTCTTTATGATCAGGGAGTTCCCTCGCGTCATCGATCATCTGTTCTACAGAATCATCGACGTGTCAAGTATCATGGAGGTGGCTCGCAGACATAATCCACAACTCTCCAAGGTCTCTTACAAGAAAAAAGGAGCTCATACCGCGAAAGCTGATATCCTTGAAAGCATTGAGCAATTAAAGTTTTACCAAAATCATTACTTCAAAAATGAAACAGAGACTAAAGAATTTGTAGATATGAGAACTGCAGAAATCCAGAAGGAACAACTGCTCGAGCAACAGAAAGAGATAGAAGATGCCAAGGTGTCAACCGCGGCAGCCGAGATCACAACTGACAAAAGCGAGGGAAACAAAAGAAACACGGATTCTGTGATAGAGCTTGGGCAGCAGTCAGAATCATTACACGCAAAGAAGAAAACCAGAAATGAATGAGTGAAGGCGTGACTAGCTCCCATAAAAAGACACTCCAACACAGCCATACTTACATACGTACACTACACCAATTATCCATCTAGTAGCATATAAATAAGACACGGGCATCTTGCATATAGTAGTTAGTTACTCCTACCCAGACAAGGCTATAGGAAGAGCAAAAAGAACAAAAAGAACAAATGGTTTACGAAAAGACACGTAGTCACGGGTTTGATTCAACTTGCGCGAAGCTAAGCCCTCGCTCGAACTTGAACAATATACTACTTACCAATTAGGAAGTTGCCTCCAAATATAACCGAAACAAGAGAGGAATGTTGTAGTTAGACACTTGCTCACAGACACATGTTCCATATTACGATGCCAGCCTTACCGTTCAATCACTGCTGATCTTCCATAGAACTCTATATTTCCCGATTCAAGAAAGACACGAACATGGGGTGTAAAGGTTCTTGGCTCGAAACCCAAAACCCAGAACCCAAACACCTGATTCATCGATTACCCGGTCTTAATCAATGCTATTTTTAACGGAATACGACGAAATGGGTTTACCGATCCCAATCACTATTTACGAACTGTAAACTTCTTCATTTTTTGAAAAGTATAAATTAGGATGGGAATTGATGATGTGTCCATAACAACGTTTAGTCTGATTCATATTAGACATGATCGATTTGATAGAGTTTCGAATATCTTTTTGTTAGAAGCTCTCCAGAGACTAAAGTTTGTTCCTGATATAGTGAGACGGTTAGACTAGAGTCTTCAGAGAAAGAATATATTAAGCAGTAAAATGGCAGGAAAAAACAGTGTGTGTGATATTCCAGCGGATTTTAAACCCATTTTGCCACCTCGCAAACGAGCAAGAACACAAGAGGAGAAGGAGCAAAGGAGGATCGAAAGGATTTTGCGTAACCGTAGGGCTGCTCACCAATCTCGTGAGAAGAAACGGTTGCATTTGCAACACTTGGAAGAGAAGTGTCACTTGTTGGAACGTATTTTGAAGACAGTTGACATTGAAAAGTTGAGTTTGAAGGATGCAAAGCTTGGCGGAATGGTTAATAGGTGGAAGGAGTTAGACTGTCAAACACAGTCGTATAACGCGGCCGCAAAACAGGAAATGGATTCGGCTATGCGTTCTCCAGAAAGCTTAACATCATCCAGTCCGGAACACAAGGAAAACCTTTTGAGCTGCACAACGAACTCTTTGGACGTTTCTGCTGGGTCAGTTTTATCCAGTGGTCCTGTATCAACAGAGGAAATGAGCTCCACTTCTCCCTTTGTTCTACCGTTTGAAGAAAATGGCTGCTCTGTTCTTGATGAAGCAGAGAATAGCTCTATCAGTAATAGTGGTAACGCTGATATTCTAGGACAGAACTACTACCAGTTGACTTCGACCCCATTCGTGAAGGTAGAAGATGACTACTCAGTGTTCGTCGGAGGAGAGCTTAATGGCAACCAACATATTGCCGAAGAAAGTCTTATAGATACCAACCCTGTTGTTCTATTTGACAACCACAACACCACCACCACCACCAACAACAACATTAACAAAAATGTTGCTTCAGAAACAAATGAGGGATGGAACCTTCTGTTAACCTCATCACCGGAACTGAAACCAGAACTGGCTGATTCTGAGTCATTTGATCTTGTAGATCCAATTGGCCTTGACACATGGCGCAATCCAGCAGTGATTGTAACATGAAAAGTTTATCGTCCTTAACGAGAATAAGTAACAACACCAACGAATGAGAAAAGAGAGAGAAACAAACCGGATAGCTGTCAGTATATTGCTACTGCAGTTTATATCACACACACTGTACCACGTGTTGTAAAATTTACACAATGCGTGGTTAAAGACCATTTCTGTACCGTCTCACAAACATAAATCAGGAACAAATTATCTCTCCCTTTCTCTCTCTCCCTCTCTCTTTTGTTGATGTTCGTATTCGAAGGATCGTGCTAGCTACAAAGCACTTTTCCGAACCTAGGACTTTTTACTTATCTGCCCGAAGCGCAGTCAAGTATGTTAGCCGTGGATTTTAATGATCTCATGGAATCATAATCAGCCAGTCAGGAACTCTGAAAGATAAAAAATACACAATAAACTTACACTTCTGGTTTCATTTTTCATTTCAATGTTTTGTTTTCTCTCTTTTCGTTTACTCAAACATCTTCTTTTCTATTTGGATTACCATTTTTGTTTTCTGTTAACATTTTTCTATGGTGCGGTTGTTGCACCACTGGTCAACGGGATCCAAACTTTATATACCTTCCATGTACTCTACTTGTACTCGATGTGGCGCGTATCGGACTTGCTGCGACTATCGTGTGCGACTATATAGTTACGTTTAAGGTATAAATGTCCGTTTGGTCTATTTCAGAATTTCACATCACGTGAATATTGAGTTTTTATTTTTGTTGTCCTCTTGGTTTCGGATTTCTCCGTTTCCTATTCCCCAAATCCTCCGGGCTTTCCTGCGTTCCGAAAAAAAAAACTGGAGTAAAGGATGACTACGCCAATATTACGTATAATAGGTACACTTTTGCAATATATATATAAGCATAATAGAAGTGAGAGCTTTAACTAAATGATTGGTTATTCGAACAATTGTAGATCTAACCTACTGAAAAGAGAGCTGAGAAATACATCTGCAAGCAAACTATATAGGAACAATGTCAGAATCTGATCTACTATTAATCCCGGGTCCTATTATGGTATCCTCCGGAGTGAGAGAAGCTATGGGTATCCAATCTCTAGCACATACTTCCCCTGAGTTTATTAAGATCTTCCAACAGGTTTTGCAAAAGCTAAGAAAAGTGTTCCAAAGCACAAATCCTAGCGATCAACCAATCGTTTTGTCTGGTTCCGGAACTTTAGGTTGGGATATTGCCGGTACCAATTTGGTTTCTTCTGGAGACAACGTTTTGACCGTTTCTACCGGGTTCTTCTCGGATTCTTTTGCTCAGTGTTTGGAGTCCTACGGCACCAATGTTGATGTGTTGAAGAGTGAGCCGGGGAAGGTCGTTCCATTAGAGAAAATTGAGTCGCAGCTTAAATCAAAGACATATCAAGTCATTACTTTGACCCAAGTTGACACTTCCACAGCTACTTTGCTAGATGTAGCCAGTGTCGCAAAGCTTGTCCAAAAAGTGTCGCCACAGACTTTCATCGTCGTTGACGGGGTATGTTCCATCGGTTGCGAAGAGTTCAAGTTTTCCGAATGGGGAATTGATTACGTATTAACCGCATCGCAAAAGGCCTTGGGTGTTCCTTCTGGATTGAGCGTTTCTTTGATAAGCGAACGTGCCCTTAAATACGCGCTAAACAAGAAGTCTACCCAAGGTTTCTTCACCAACTTAAAAAGATGGACTCCAATCATGCAGGCATACGAAGCTGGCCAGGGCCAGTACTTCGCTACCCCATCCATCCAGTTGGTAAACGCATTGAACGTCTCGCTTGGCGAAATCCTAGACTACGGCCTAGATGCCCGTGTAGCCAAGCATAAGCAGACTTCCGACAAGTTCAAGCAGAGCTTGAAAGACTTGGGTCTCACCCTGGTATCGGACGATGCATGCAGTGCCCATGGTCTCACTGCAGTTTACGTTGAGAATCCCGGTCACGTGATCCAAACCTTGAAGTCCGCTAACGGCATTGTCATCGCCGGAGGAATCCTACCGGAAATCAAGAGCAAGTACATCCGTGTTGGTCACATGGGCATTTCCGCTACAGACGATAGCTTGCACCACATCGACAATGTCCTAACAGCCATTAAGAACGCTATTTAAACTTGACCTGAACCCTACCACCAAGTCAAAAAAAAAAAAAACAAAGAATAACAGGAGTCCAAATCATGGAGTCGTCATGCCAGGGTCACATGTGTATGTGTATATACCTATCTGCAATACAATTCTATATCCAAGTTTAAACTTCCATCCGAAGGTTTGCCTTCCATAACAAACGGAAGTTCTAGCTCATGGTTTCGCTAGGCTTCGCCAAGTCAAACTCAAATGCTGACTCGACAGAGAAAGAAATTACGAAGGAATAATCAAGGGAAAAAAAAAGAAATAGAAATAGGAATGATTCTGTGGAACATCCACAGTTGTCTTGCGCTTGCAAATGCCCCCGATTCCAAGTCACGTCTATTGTAAATATCACGACTCATTGCACATCTTAATTCCGACTACAGCCATAACTCAGCCATATCTTTTCTGTATAGCACGTTGAAATGCCACGTACTGATCCTTTCCCAGTTAATTCGTGCTAGCATTTTTCATTTATTATTACTATTATTTTTTTTTTTTTTTTAATTTTTTTTTTTTTTTTTTTCACATTGAAAATTGGCTAATATTGTACTGGGCATCGCTTTAACTTGTTCGAATATGTAATATTAGTTTTAATGATGTAGATGGATGTTCAATTGAAAGTATAAAGGCACAGGGTGTTAGAGATTAAGTTTCTTGTCAGTTTGTATTTCTATGAAGCATATCCTTTGTATCTGAATAATTATTATTTTCAATTACGTTCTTAATACACCAAGCAATCGCAAAGACTCGCTCCACGCTAAATCGCACTTAATAATATAGCAAAAATGCCTTACGCCCTATCTGAATCTCACAAGCAATTGGTCTCTGCTCACTTGACTGAAACTGATCCAGAAGTTGAACAAATCATCAAGGATGAAATTGACAGACAAAAGCACTCTATCGTGTTGATTGCTTCTGAGAACTTCACCTCTACCTCTGTTTTCGATGCATTGGGAACTCCAATGTGTAACAAGTACTCCGAAGGTTACCCAGGTGCAAGATACTATGGTGGTAACGAACACATTGACCGCATGGAATTGCTATGTCAAAAGAGAGCTCTGGAAGCTTTCAACTTGACTGCTGACAAGTGGGGTGTCAACGTGCAAACTTTGTCTGGTTCTCCAGCCAACTTGCAAGTTTACCAAGCTTTGATGAGACCTCATGAAAGATTGATGGGTTTGTTCTTGCCAGATGGTGGTCACTTGTCTCACGGTTACCAAACCGAGAACAGAAAGATTTCTGCTGTTTCCACTTACTTCGAATCTTTCCCATACAGAGTTGACCCAAAGACTGGTATTATTGACTACGACACTTTGGAAAAGAATGCTATTTTGTACAGACCAAAGATTTTGGTTGCTGGTACTTCTGCATACTGTCGTTTGATCGATTACAAGAGAATGAGAGAAATTGCTGACAAGGTCGGTGCTTACTTGATGGTCGATATGGCTCACATTTCTGGTTTGATCGCTGCTGGTGTCATCCCATCTCCATTCGAATACGCTGATATTGTCACTACCACCACCCACAAGTCTTTGCGTGGTCCAAGAGGTGCCATGATCTTCTTCAGAAGAGGTATCAGATCTGTCAACCCAAAGACTGGTAAGGAAATTCCATACGACTTGGAAGGTCCAATCAACTTCTCTGTTTTCCCAGGTCACCAAGGTGGTCCACACAACCACACCATTTCCGCTTTGGCTACTGCTTTGAAGCAAGCTAACACCCCAGAATTCAAGGAATACCAAGTCCAAGTTCTAAAAAACGCCAAGGTTCTAGAAGAAGTTTTCAAAAAGTTGGGTTACAGATTGGTCTCTGACGGTACTGACTCCCACATGGTTCTAGTCTCCTTGAGAGAAAAGGGTGTCGATGGTGCTCGTGTAGAATATGTTTGTGAAAAGATCAACATTGCTTTGAACAAGAACTCTATTCCAGGTGACAAGTCTGCTTTGGTTCCAGGTGGTGTCCGTATTGGTGCTCCAGCAATGACTACCAGAGGTTTCGGTGAACCTGAGTTCGCTAAAATTGTTGAATACATTGACAAGGCTGTTCAATTCGCTGCCAAGACTCAACAATCTTTGCCAAAGGAAGCTAACAGATTAAAGGACTTCAAGGCTAAGGTTAACGAAGGTTCAGAAGAATTGGATCAATTGAAGAATGAAATCTACCAATGGGCTGGTGAATTCCCATTGCCAGTGTAAGAAATGAAATATTATTAGCATAAATTTATGCGGCTTTATTTCACTATAGTAACGAATTTTACATTTCAATTCTTATGGGGAACTCTTCATTTCTTTTCCATATTACCAATTGCAAGTCTCTTCTGCTTTACAACTTGGATTCTATTTTTCAACAAATGGTATCTCTTTTAGACTCATTAACGTTAATGTACATAAATGCATTCCTTTTCAATTCAACAATTGAATCAACGATTAAATAATAATATGTTACAGTATAATATAAGGTTAAAAAAAAAACTCTTATTCGAAATTTCATTATAACCACATTGTTCGATTGCGTCGATGCGCAATTTTAAAGTTATTGTCCGAAGGTTAAATTATTCACGCTACATTAGACTATTTATCTTCAAGATCTTGGAATGTCAGATATTTCCTTTGATACGTTGGCATAAATTTGAAATCTCTGCTCATAAAATTATACTCTGAATTAATAACGTAATCATCAATGCTGACATTATCGTCGAATAGAGCAAATAATAGTCTTATCATTTTACCAGTATCTGGAATTGATAATTGTGACCAGTCAGTTCTTTTCATCAAATCTTCTCCTATCAACTTCCACTGGTAGTCCTCTGTTATCTTGTAAAGGTATATTAATGATTCAACAAATTCGAAAGGAGGTCGACTGGAGGCCTTCATGTAGTTCACATAAAATGGCCATGAGTGAAACTTCCAGCATTGTCTTTCTTCATCGACGTCTTCAATTTGTGGAATGTAAGGATATGCTTCAGAGAACAGATAGTGTTTTGGTTTATTTTCCGAAGGTTTATCCAATTTAACTCCAAGGGCAAGGGTGTCTAACTTGTAATGCGAATTTTTGATTAGTTCAATTTTTTTTAGTGGCTCAAAAGGCCCTGTGCTATCATTCTTATTGTCTAGTGCTACTATGTCTGGAATTTCTCCTAGTAAATTGTATAATTCATAATACCCTTTTGTTATCGCTTTACTCTGTTCAATTAAAGAAGAGTCATTAAAGAGCATCCCTGATATTGCAAATAGAGATGACAACTTCGCGCCTTCAGGAGAAACCAAGAATTCTTTCCCAAGCGCTACTTCGTTACTATCTTCTAGGACGTCAAAATGTGCCTTTGATTTTATAGAGGTTGGAAGTAATAAGTCCTCAGAATCCGAAGGAAGCCACGGTTGAAAGAGAATAGTTTCATTTAGCATTTTAATTGACCGCATAATAGTCTTTACGGACGATATTTTGGTATGCTTCCTCTCGTACAAATTACCGTTGTTAAGATGATATGCCTTTACTATTGTTAAGTATAAATCAATAGTGTCCAAAACAAAAACATTATCAACAGCATTATGTGTCGGTAAAAGGGATTTAGTGACCTTACAATGAATATACTTCCCTTTATGTATAGATTTCAAAACATGAGATTCACGTAGGTGCTCACCTTTAGATATTCTTTCGTCTGATAACGGCAAGCAACCACTAGCATCTACAACCGCAGGAACCAAATAATCAATATCGAATGACTTTGCTGACTTTGAAAAACTCAGTAGAATGTGTTGTATTACGGAATCGAATTGGGGATCGTTGGTAACATGTGATAGTTTCAGGAACTCTAAAATGTTTGTTGCTAATAAGCTACTTTTTGTTCTTCTAAATGCATAACGGTTTTTGATTGGAGATTTCCAAAAGAACGGAATCTGGGGTAGGTTATTAGGTGTGTCGTAACTTTGTAAAAGCATTTCACCGATTTTGGAGGCTAAATTTCGGAAATATTGCGACTGAGTATCAATTTCAACATCATTATTGTGATCCTCGCTATTTGTTTGATTTAGGACGGATAATACAGATGCCAAAATCTCCGACGACCAAAGACGTTGTTCTATTGGATCATCGAAATGGCTCAATTTTGGAACTATTTCTACAGGAGTTAAAGCATCATGATTATGCGATTGTAAAAGGAAGTTCGTTGATACAATGGATGCATTGCTATGCAAATCTAACTCAGCGAAATCTTCTACTTTTTTTAGCCTTGCAATCCAACGTTCCAACAATGTGTCCTTAAATCTGGCATTTGCACGAATGGATGTTATTTGGTTGAGTTTTGGATACTCAATGTTTATTTGTTTGTATGGTATAGGAGCTTTTCTCTCATAAAATGGATGGAATGGGTGGAATGATTCCTTTTCGATATGGTTTTCCTGTTGGTACTGCACAGCTTCATCTTCAGTTTCTAGTAGTATAGGGAAGTATTTATTTTTCTCGTTTATACTGGATTTATCCGTTAATCCTTTCGATACTTCTTCTTCATTTGATTTAGCAGATGCATGATTAGTTTGAGAGTTGTGTGCAACACTGTTTTGAATAAGAGGTAGAGAGTCTGTGTATGCAAATGAATTTAAATGTTCGATTTCATTCTCGAAAGTATAGTAGAATAGAATGCTGGCTGTAACTAGTAACAGTAGTATAGAGCGACATTTTCGCCAAAGATGTATGAGTATTTTAATAAACATTGGATAGAGGAATAAACTTTTAAAGGCACACAAAGAGAAAAGATCAAAAAACACAACGATTCAGAAGGCTGTATATAGATCCACAAGTATTATAAGCTTCATTATTCGGCACCTACACCACTTATTGCCTCTATGTGTGTGTATAAATGTCGCCAACAGCACTCTTTTTTTCTATTAAACACTTTTACAATGTCTTGTATGGCTTAATGATTTTTAAAAGTGATCTTATAGGAAAAGTATTTACACTAGTGTATTCTTGTGAACTGACAACACGAATTATGAACACTGACGCTAGAACATACACAAATACGACACCAACGGTCAAGTAATAAGCACGTGGGAGCACTTTTGAGTCATGGAATATGAGAAGAAGGACACAAAGCAGACTGTTATATCATGTGTGGAGATGAATGAGATCAAGAGACAGATGTTGATCCAAAAGAAAGAGATAGAAAGGTTAAAGCAAGTTCAAAGATTTATGGAGATACAGAGGAATACTGCTAAATAGTTGCCATTATTTCAAGAATATGTTTTGCGGAAATTCTTTGTTCACGATTGAATTTCACCATTGAAAGCCACATGAGCGCTAATTTAGAGTTATCTTTGATCAGAGGCATCCATTCAAATACCTTTTGCAATTTTGTTTCCAATGGTAGTCTATCAATGTAATTATCGCTAGTAAGGTTGCCGAACATACCATGGAAAGAGTCATTCCTGGCGATCTGAGGCCAGTCTTCAGTACTTGGTTTTCCAAGCTGGTGAAACAAGGTCAAAACTAGCTTGATATCTGAACATTCTTCGAGATCGATATTTATCAACTTACTAGTACTTGATTTGGATTCTGCCTTGTCATTCCATAATTGGGATAGCATAATTGCCAAGGCCCAGATGTCGATCTCATATTGATAATCTGATATGCTAAACAAAAGCTCAGGTGCCTTATAGATAGAAGTAGAGCAATCACAAGTCTTGGCGGGATTATCGATATTCCTATTGTAACTAATTCCAAAATCTCCTAAGACAACCTCATTGCATGAGTTCATCATGATATTATGTGGTTTGATATCCCTATGTATAATTCCATTGGCATGTATGTAACTCAACGCTTCAGATACCTGTTTTAAAATAAGCAAAGAATCGTCAAGAGGCAAAGTGTTAGAATATGATTTTTTGGAGTTATTGTCTAGTAAGTAGGGGTTATACTTCGACTTCCAATGTTCGTCCATATATTGATTTAAGTCACATCTGTATCTAGGGAATTTAAAAGTGACGTATCCGGTAGTTATACTGTGATCTATAAGCCGCATTACATTTTTGTGAGAAAGTGTATTTAAAATCTCCAACTCCGTATGAGCATTGTGAGGCGGCCTTTGTAGTTCCAAATCCACCTTCTTCACCACGAAGTCAGGAAAGAGTTCTAAGTCAGCACTAGCCGTTTGGAGCTTTATTGACATGTCGATGCTATGCAGCTCACTGAGCAAACCTTGTTCTTCTCTATTTGAAGACGAATTTTGTAGTTGTTTCAAGTTTTGAACCTTACAAAGTCAATACATAGATTGTAATAAAGTAGACAAACGTATAATAAGTAAATAATATCAAAAATGCTGATAGAACTTATAAAATGGACCTAATAATGAGAACTTAAGTGAAAGAGCGAGTCAATTTTGTTCCTTCAAAGACACATTAAGTTTAGATGTCCATTAGACTGTAAAACACGCAAGGACATGTGATATTTACTATACATATATCTGTATAAGTTAGGTTTGAATCCTTTATACTAAGAAAACGTTAAGTCGCATTCGTATACCGACAAGAATATACACTGTAATTCCTTTAGATATGATGGCAGAGGTACAAGGGATAAAATATAAAAAGTTTTCATAATCATAACATGACAAAGTGATGAAGACCTCATAAAAAGTTGTTATAGGATTTGTTATTGTTGTTGTTGTTGTTTTTTTTTTTACATTGAGACCATCGATATTGTTCTAATATATCTCGCATTTAACAAGACTTGGTACTGACGTACACTCTATCATCATGGTCACCCTCAACTTGCTTCTTGATGGCTTCCATTTTTTCCACTTGGATTTCCCAAGTTTGCTTGCTCTTCTTCAGAGATTTGTTGAACAATTCTTGATCTGGTTCTCTGTAAGAGCCACCCAATCTGTCCCACAAGGTGGTGAATTGACCGAAGTTGTAGTTGAAGTATAAGTGGTGGACAGTGTGGCAAGCAGCACCGTTAATGATAGGGTCATTGGCCAAATATTCTCCATCGTGGATCATAACAGTCCAGAAGTTAACAAATGTGAACAAAATCAAGTAAGAAAGCTTTTGCAATGGGAATAGCATTGGGTACAAGTGGTATGGTAGAGATTGCATGAAACCATCGACTGGGTGGAAAGCATGGGAAGCGTATGGGGTAGTAATCAACCATTTGTGGTGTGGCTTGTGCAACCATCTGTAAACATTTGGCCAGTGCAACCATCTGTGAACCAAGTAGATCAAACAATCGGTAAACATGATGAAGCAGAACACCTCAGTGGCAAGCTGGCGAACACCACTCCAGGAACGGTAATCCACATCCAAGTACAACTTAGAGTAGCCGTTCAACTCCAACAAGAAAAATGGAATAGTCAACAGAACCATGGTTGGGATGGCAGAGAAGGCCTGCTTCATCTCCAAAGACATTTGGTTTTTCAAATAACGTGGATGGTTAAACACTGCCTTGTCAAACACAAATAGGTACGACACAGTAGCAACGCTGAAGTACAACAACCAACCGAATATGGTCATCAAAACGAACATTGTAAGTGTTTGTCTAAACAAATTGTGACGAGGGAAAAGCGATTGGAAAGTGTATTCGGTGAAATCCAATAGGAAAGGCTCGTACCCATACACATCGCCTGGAGGCTTCACCGAACTGTTGAAACCTGGCAATTGCAAGTCTAGCAGCTGTATAACATTCTTTGGAACGTCAGCGGGAAGCAAGTTTGCTGGGAAAAGCTTGGCGTACAAATGGTCCAAACCAAATGTATCACAGTATTCTAGCAATAAATCCATTTCAAACTCCTCTTATCTCTCGTATTATTAATCGATCTAGGTGCAGTTATCAGCTAGAACACACTCTTTCTCTCACTCAATCAATCACAAGTGAGAATTGCCCAATAATAAGCTATTTCTATGTGTGACTCTGATAGCAGAAACCCGGTACAGTGTTAGCTGATATTACTAAACCGCTCTGAACAAACAAATATGAACTGGGTTAGTGTGCATCGTTACAATTCAATCCTCTGAAGGTGTCATCTTATATATGGCTATTTACTACGATTTCATTTTCTTTTTTTCATCGGCACGGATCCCACTTTACGAGCGACAAACAAACAAAACACAACAAACGAGACAGCTTTTACACTATACTGTCCCATGGCTGACTGCAAGATTTCAACTTCTTGGGCCCTCTAACGAACGATTCAGCTGCATTTCATTTTTACGCAAGACTTACCTTTCCCCCGTTAAAAGAAGTGGCCTGTTTTCAAAATATACATACGTGCCTATCGGCTGTTCTTCCTTGCTGCGCATTTCTTCTCGTATAGCGGACAGAATGGGGCAACTCTCTCGTATAAATGATGTGTATGATACTGTCGTCGTATACAAAGATTTCGGTCTGTACGATGGAAAAAAATCTTGAAAATCTCAGTTTGCCTTGGGCTAGAATTTGCAGTCAGGTGACCTGGAACGACGACAAACGACGAAATGCTGGCAATGATGAAACGACGAGACGTTGCATCGTGTTGGATAAACGTCAAACGAAGACGGATAACGAACGCCGATCTCTCTATCGGATTTAGACGGTTACTTTGTTTTACTAGGCTAAGCCAGGCTAAACTAAGCTAAGCTAAGCTAAACTAAGCTAAGCTAAACTAAACAAAAGTATAATAGCGTAGGCTACGACTATCTATCACGCAGCGTGATGTGCGTCCTGGTCTCGCGAGAGCCAGTGCAACGCCAATGGGTACAAACTTTTCATGTATCCTAGAACGACTTTGTATGGCTTATTATCCGAGGCACTTTGCTCCTGCACGCCTTCTATGTCTTTCGTAAACTCGATATCACGTCCATAGTCCAACATTTTGGCTATGCGACCATCCTGGAGGTGGATCACTTCGTCGGCCCACTGGGCCAATCCGTCGAAAATATGGGTTGCATACACCACGGTGCACTCTCTTTGTTTTGTCTCGTCGTCTAGGAATTGGAAAAGGCGGTCACGTGCAACGACATCCAAATCGACAGTCACTTCGTCCAACAGTAGGACTTTGAACGGTTTCATAAGCCCCATGCACAATTGCACACGTCTCTTTTGTCCGTCGCTGAGCTTGAACATTCGCCAGTTGGTGTCCACTTCCAAGATCTGGATCAACCTTTCCCCACGCTCTCTGTAATGCTCAAGACCTATGCTCTCTAGCAACTCAAGCACGCCAATGTCCCGGTGAATAATTGACATGCTCGCCCATTCGGTACCCAAATATGTAGTTAAAGTGACAGACTCCTGGTCGTTGTTCGGTGCGAATGGGTTTCTTCCTCCGACCCTAATGTCTCCTCCAAGACACAAGTGTTTCCCGCTCAAGAGCTTTAGTAATGTGGACTTACCAGCACCATTATTACCTACCACTAGAACTTTTTTATTCCACTTGATACTAAGTGACAGGTCTATGATCGAAGCTGCTTTACCCTCTGGGAATGTATACGTTAGGTTTTTCACTTCTACAGCCAAGTTGTTGTTATCCTTTATATTCTTGTCACTCATCGTTAATTGCGCAGAACTATAGCTTTCTGTTGCTGTTGTTGGGTTTTTTTTCGATTGAGCGGAGAGGTAAAGTACTTCGTGCTAGGTCTGGTTTCTGCCTTGTCCTTTGTATATATATATATATATATATGACTCTATGTGTGTGTAATATTATCTTGAGCTCTAAACCTCATATTTCTTGAAGTTTTCGTGCGATTAAAGGAAAACAAGTAAAACAAAAAAGAACAATATCTTGAACCATAAAGACTAATCAAGTAGACGCTTTGCATTGAATTTTTTGAGAGTCTGAGCAGTTTCAATTGAATCAAAGGCTGGGTAGTAATTCACAATTGAGCTAAGATGGATGATGTTGATGAAATATTGAACGAAAATAACGTTCAAAACACTCAAGATGACGACGTTGATATGGAGGATGAACTAGAAGATGGGATCGAGGACGTTGATGTGCCTCATGTGGACGAAGACGAGCCTATGGAAGATGACGAGGAACCCGAAGATGAAGGGGAAGATGACGAGGAAGACGAGGACGATGAGGAGGAGGACGATGATGACGATGATGATGACGACGATGATGATGACGATGATGACGACGATGACGATGATGACGATGATCAAGACGGCGATCATGCAGAAGACAATGGTGATACAAAACAAAGTAAAACTACAAATGACGATAATAGTCTTGCTAATGGAAGCGAAAATAAAGGTAATAAGGATTCTGGCCTTGGAGCTGACGATGAAGATGGTGATAAAGTTGACGATGAAGATGAAGATCTAAAGGAAGCCGACTCATCACCAGACGGTAAGCCAGCCGAAATGTCCAAACTGGATAAAATACACCAATATTATACACATCTTCATCAATCAGCTTCAATAGCGGACTCATATAACATATTGCCTACTGCAGCCATTCCGATACAGACTAACGTACAAGCATTAACCATGTCAAAAGGTCTCAGGTATCTTTTCCTTGGTGGTGCAGATGGATTCATTAGAAAATTTGACTTTTTGAATACGGTGGATGGGAAGTTATCACTCACAATTCAACAAAAAAATGCTCTAGTAGACTCTATCATTAATGCCGGTATTTTGACTTCATACTGGGAAAACGAGGTACCGCAGCCATTATCAAAAGTCAAATGGGTCAAGCAAAAAACTGATTACATCCCATTGGTATCACCTGTTCATTCTTTGGCTGTTCAAAGCGAATGTTTATATATATTAGCCGGCCAAGAGTCAGGAGGTATTGTAATGCAAGGGGTCAGGTACTTTGAGGGAAGAACTTCACATTACTTCAAAGGTCATAGTTCAATTGTAAACCACTTGTTGATAAATGATGACGAAACAAAATTCCTATCTGGATCATGGGATAAGACGGTAATTGAATGGGATCTTGAGACGGGTGCACAACTGTCTAAGTTCAATGCTACTTCCCAACTTTCTTCTTTGGAATACAGGCCTATAAATGCTACTTATAAACTTCCAGAACCGTCTATTGATGCAAATGAGCCTTCTAGCAAGGGCGACACATCTACAAATATGGATGATATAGATATCGACACAAACTCATTGTTTGGTGATGACGACGATGAAGAAGAGGACGAACAGAAAGAGGAACAGAAAGAGAAAGAGGAAGAGGGAGAGGGAGAAAAGGCGAAGGAAGAAAACAAGGAAAGTGAAGACTCAAACTCACAGCGTGATGAATTGGATAAAAAACATGAATCGGAAATAATAAGTAAGAACACTCTTTCACTAAAGACAGATGAAAGTATCTTTTTAACGTCGTGTATTGACGGTAATATTCAAATCTGGGATAAGAGACAACCTTCCTCACATATTCTGAAACTAGGTCGTAATTTAAGTACTCCCCCATGGTGTATGTCTGCATGTTGGTCAGCAGACGGTAACAAAATAATAGCTGGTAGGAGAAATGCGGTAGTAGAGATATATGATTTGAGAAAACCAGAACTTCCGGAAAGTAAGTTGAAACTACCATCCATATCGGGACCTGTTTCAAAAGTCAAGGCCATGCCCAACAACCATCATGTTATTGCCGCCTCGAATGATAATATAAGAATTTTTGATATCAATAACATTGATAAAACGCCTTTGATTATTCCCGGACATCATGGTGGCTGTATCTCTAATCTTTATGTCGATCCTACATGTAGATTCATGATTAGTACGAGTGGAAACAGGGGATGGCAAGGTAACACTACTGACGTTACTATAATATATGACATTGAATTGAACTAAAGCTTTAGGATGCCGATTTTAATCCATTATGGAGAAGTAAGTAGCATGTTGTAAGGTATTTTATTATGTATATCTATTTACTAAAATAGTAGACATAAATTAATTCTATCATTTCTCACAGTGTAATATGCTATGTTTGGTAATCCTTTTTTTTTTGTTTATTTACGTCTGTTGTTAAGTGCTCAACACTTTTTTCAACGACTCTATCAACGAAGATCCATGCATCGTGTTCGTATGGGATGAACCTACCTTTACTACAGCGGCAATAATACCAATGACCAATGACCACTTAATAATAGGAGAAATTTTAATAGACACTTTGGTAATTTTTCTAGACTCATTCCATTCTATCTCCTTGCCTAATATATCTATCAATTCACTCTCATCCGAGTTTACCAAGGGTAAGAGACTGCTGTATCTGTTCACATATTTCGTGAAATTATATTTTTTGGGACTCTCTTCGTCGAAGCGTAATCTTGATTGCGCTAGAATTTCATCCCAAGCTGAGATTCTCAAAAGCTTCAACAAGGTTTGTTGTACCACAGAATGTATCACATCCATATCATTTTCAAAATCTGCTTCAAATGCTTTAATTTGTTTTAGAATTTCCTCTTTGAAGTATACCAACAACTCCGTATAAATCACGAAGATGTTAGATAAGTTATTGGTGGATATAATGATATCAAAGATCGAAAATATTGGACTGTCTTGTTCAAAATACTCAAAATTGTGGGTTAGTAGTGTCAATACCGAGGCAATGGCAAAAATTGGTTTCCTTTTAGTCAATTGCAAAACATTGGCCAACTGCTCGTCTCTTCCAATGATGAACTGACTGAGAACATCGAGCTGCTCTAGCGTACATTGTAAAGAATCCATCATATAGTCTCGTAGATACAGCAAAGTGAAAAGTTCTACTACCGTATCCAAAATTTCCGGATCGCATGTAAGCACAAAAACGGAAATGACTTCGTGGTACCCTTGATAATAATGCAATTGGGGAAATTTTCTGAGCACCTTAACAATCGTGTCATAGAGCAAAACCCTAAGTTTGAGTTTCCGCTTTTCATCACTGATAAATGACAATGCCCTGTTCACATCTAGTTTAACTTGGTATTCGTCCTTGTGCGGTTGTCTGAGTGGCTTATTCTCCGAAGATCCCTTAACCCTTGATTTCAACAAAGACAGCCAGGCTTTCCCCCTTAATTGAGCATTAACAAACCCAAATTTTGATACACCAAGCTGTTCTAATCCTTTCACATCCTCATTCTGTAGTGCATTGGAAATGATCACTCTTTTCAACTTACTTTGATCCAGATCAGATATGAATGACAATGATGCCATATCAAAAGATGTTTCTGTTTCTTCCCATTCTGAATTCATTGTATTCCCCCCACCCCAAAAAAGAGAGATAAACAGAAAAAGTTTATCGCTTTATGGACTTACTACACCAGCCTTGGTAACACCTATATCAGTGCCTCGCACTCTATATATCTTTGTACATTATTCTTTTATTTCAAAAAGATCATTGTTGTTTTTTTTATAGCTTATTATTATGCTATATCAATTTCGTGCTATTGCCATTCAATTTCAACTATTTTCTTTTTTGTTTTTTTTTTCTTTCTTCGTTCGACAGTTGAAAAGAAAAAGAATATTCTGAAACACGTGATCTCAAAAATTAAGAAAGTACAATAAGTTAGTTTACAATAATTCCAACAAGATAAGCCAACCTTTAAAGCGTTGGAAAGTGGGTTAAAACACAGAGAAGAAGTTTGTGCTATCTCAGTGATAAGAAAACAGAAGCAAAATATCAGTAAGCGTAATGGGTTGGTTTAGCAAGCAGAAGGAAATGGATGATCCTACCAAGGCACCTTCAAGATCATCGAGAAAGCAGTGCTGGGAATCGAGGGATTTGTTCTTTGCATGCCTAGATAAGATCGATGTCGTGAATGCCCTTGATCCAAAGCACCAGAAGGTTATTAAGAGTAACTGTTCTAGTGAAGAAGCTAAGTTTGAGCACGATTGCGCTACTAGTTGGATCAGCTATTTCAAAGAGAAGAGAGTGGTGGACTTTAAGAGGGAAAAGTTTTTGAAGCAGATGGAGGAACAGCAACAGCAACAGGGCAAATGAAGGAATATTTGGATATATCTCTCTGTCCGAAGCTCTGGGACTATTTATTTTGTATCATTAACGATAATGAACTTTCTATTCTGTGAGTCCGATAAAAGGAACCCCACAAACACAACTGATGAGTGTGTTTTCTGTATATAATATTTCCACACTCAACAAACAATATTATTCTTTATACTTACTTTATGTTATATGTTATATGAACTGCTACTGGTACTGCTGTTGCTCTTAATGAATGGCAGTAGCTGGTATGTATGTGTGCGTATTTTTTTTGGCAATTTTATTGATACAAGTGCATGATATATACATATTATACACAAGAAATGATACATAGACGGATGGATCGATAAAAAATAGTGAGACCCGCCACTCGCAAGCAACGCTTGTAGAAAACTGGTTAATATAAGCAAGAGATAAAACGGAAACGCGAATGCTTTCTAGAAGCACTCGTTTGACAAGAGAGAAAAAAATATATATATTTATCAGTTTACGCCCAGCCTAAACATTGACAGTAACAGTTTTGTACTTTGTTGTTGTTATGACGTTGTTTTCCTTGTGTTCATGGTGTTCTCTCTTTTGGTTTCCACCACCACCGACTTCAAACACTTCAATGTTAGCCTTGGCACCGTTTTGAGCAGTGACGACGCAGAAGCTAGCACCATCACCTTGAGATTTCAAGCTGGACTCGACCTCATTAACATTTTGTTTCGATGGATCGATGCTGCAAGGCAAACCAACACACTTAGATTCATCATCACATGTGATTTTTATACCGTAACTTGGCTTGTCGTTTCTGAAGGATGATCCTTGTTCCAAATAGACTGGATTCCATCCGATCTTGACAAAAGTGCTCTTGCTGGCATCCATGTTAGCACCGGCAACATAAGGAGCCCAGTTACCAATGGCTTTTGCGTTAGTACCCCATTGACAACCATCGTCAGCACTGGTTCCAGGAGGGTTGACATAATAATGAGCTGCAGTACCAGCCCAGTACTCTGGACCTGGGACAGCCAAGGTTTGAGAAGATCCACCACCAACAGAAGTTGGGATCAACATTTCTTCGTTACCAGGCAAAACAGTTTGACAAAAGGCAACTTCGCCGCCAGCGTTATTCTTGGCAACCACGGTACCCTTACCGCTGTAACAGTACCCACCACTTCTCTTCTTTTGCAAATTACCACTATCGTCACAGTACAAACCACCGTATTGGGAACCGGGGTAAGTGTACGAGGTGACATCAGGATCCCATTGGTTCATCAATTGACCTGGTTCGCACGCATAAGGACACCAGGACCCATAGGAACATTCTTGGTCATTGTGCATAGCCCAGCCAGCGTTTTTCCCGCTAGTTTGAACAGCAACCATACCGTCACCATTGGGGAATTGACAAGTACCACCTCTACGGAACAAGTGGGTAACTTCCTTACCTTCAATGTTCTTGCCCAATTTCTTCGCATGATCATGGGCATGTACATGATGGTAGGAGTCTGGCTTCTTGCTTGGGGTCTTGGCGAGGACCAGACTGGAATACCACAGGTATGTTAGATTTCTGACGCTTACCATGTTGTTCTCAACTTTATTTTATTTTTTTTGTTAGTCGGCAGTACTACTAGCAATGAGTGTCGGACTATGGTGCAAATCCTTCAATTTAAGCCGAGGAAGACGCTATGGTTACCAGAACAACCAACCTCTCAAATTCAAAACAGAAGAATGGTGTTTTTCCCTCACATTTATATACGCATTGGTGAAGCTACGATTTGCCATCAAAAAAGAACATTCGATTGATCGACGGGTTCAAATTTTTACTCTTCAACTACAATTCCCGGTACCATTAACTAATTGATTCCCACTTGGAATGCCGAACAATAAAAAGAAAAACATTCACATTGTTAGCTTGTCCATTGTTTTAAGTGACGTCTTGATAATACGAACAGCATGTGCAGGAAAGAAACAACGCCAGGGAAAGAGCTAGCTGAAGAATTCGGCCACAGTAAAACAACGTTCGTTCAACTGTGCCACCTTTACATCGGAATTGAAAAACTGTACCGGTCTGGTTTTGCGCTACTACAAGCTCTCGGAGAGAACCTTTCAGGCTCTTGGACCTCCAGGCTGTTGGACCTCCAGGCTCTCACTCTGACAATGCGCTGACGTCGGACAGCTTCATAAAGAAAAGACGACAGAAAAAAAAACGACATCACAAAAGAAACAAATTGCCAAATGACAAGCGTCAAGCGACAAAAAGAATCGAAAAAAAATACAAGCAACGATCACATGACTTACATAAGCAAAAGAACGTTCTTCGTTCGAAATCCCGTACTTGCACTTCTAGTCTGAATGAGGGACAGGGTGTAAAAAGCACCAACTGAAAAGATTCCAGAACCTCACTTGTTCTAAGTCGCCAAGCTAGCAGTCCCGAGCAGTGAAGACTAAGCAGCCGCTGCTAATGGGTGGCGGAAGTATCCAGCTACTCTGGTCACATGGGGTATATGTATATAATAGATGTGCTCTAGCAGCATTTTTTTCCAGTCCAGCAGAGAGAGTGTATCATCTCTATTGTTGTGTGTGTGTGTGTGTGTGTGTATTTCTAGCTTACTGTAATCACAATACAACACAAAATCTAAAGCTATCTTGAAATAAAGTAGAAAAAAAGTAAAATAGAGTAAGATTTGTCTGCTACATAACATAGAGCTATGGGACGACTTTCTCAAAGTTAAATATTTGAGAACTCCGGGTGAAGCCTAATGAAGCATGTAAATAAAGGACTTAATCTAGCATGTTGGGTTTTCAAAGTTATTCTTTTGGTTTACTTCTCTCTCTCTTTGTGTAGAATCGCTTGTGGCATTTGTTCTGTATGTATTCTACAGCACCGTTTTCCGACCTTAGCATAGGAAAGAAGAAAAAAAAAAAAAAAAAAAAAAAAAAAAAAAAAAAAAAAAAAAGACAAAAACTCAAAAATCAAAAGCCAACATCTGTGCGGGTTTACTTGACTCAAAATAATTAGAGGAACAAAATGACAGAGGTTATGGAAATCTTTTTGTATAATATAATAGTGGTATAGGCACTTGGAGATTGATATAATCTTCAAAGGGTTCTAGCTTATTGTATAGAATACTGAAATAACTTGTTAAGGGAGAGAGATCTGTAACGACAACCAATTGCATCAAAAAAGGAGGACGGTAAGGTATGAAGAGTGGAAAAGAGGTCCGTATCTTGACCCTATTGGTCATCGATACCACTTTCTTCTTTATTGAGTTGATTTCCGGATATGCAGTGCATTCTCTTGCCTTAATTGCAGATTCGTTCCATATGCTAAATGATATTATTTCATTGGTAATTGCCCTTTGGGCTGTTAACGTTGCTAAGAACAAGGACCCTGACGCAAAGTATACTTACGGATGGAAAAGGGCTGAAATATTAGGTGCCCTAATCAATTCTGTGTTTTTAGTGGCACTTTGTGTTTCCATCTTGATTGAGGCTATCCAGAGATTCTTCGAGCCTCAAGAGATCACTAACCCAAAGCTTGTGTTGGTTGTTGGGTGTTTTGGTCTCTTGTCCAACTTTGTTGGTTTAGTTTTGTTCCACAGCGATGGTGGTCATGGGCATGGCCACAGTCATGGTGGGTTGGATGATGTGGAACATGGACATGGGGGGTCGGATGACGATTCCGATGAACATTCACACTCTCACGGTCATGGGCACTCGCATTTGCATATGAATAACGGTTTTGACCAGGAAAGCAGCGATTACGAACCGGATAATATTGAAGATATGCTACCTCATTCTGTGGTAGAAAGAACGCTATCTCCAAAGACACACCACTTGGACTCATCGTACGACGACGATAATGAGTCTACTGCATTACTCAATGAACAACACCTAAATGCTAACCTCTCTAAGGGAGACAATAAACGCAAGAAGTCCAAAAAACAAAGATCCATGAACATGCACGGTGTTTTCTTACATGTGCTTGGTGATGCATTGGGTAATATTGGTGTGATTTCTACGGCTTTGTTTATATGGAAGACTAACTACTCTTGGAGATTTTATACTGATCCAGCTGTCTCCTTGTTCATTTCTATCATAATCTTCTCTAGTGCTATTCCACTATCTATGAAGGCGTCAAGGATCTTGTTGCAGGCCACTCCATCCAATATATCAGCGGATGATGTTAAAATGGATATATTGGCCCTTCCGGGCGTTATATCAATCCATGATTTCCACATTTGGAATCTTACGGAATCATTGTACATCGCTTCCCTTCACGTTGAAGTAAAATCGAAACCGGAAGAATTTATGCATATTGCTAAGGTTATCCGTTCTATATTCCATAAATATGGAATTCATTCGGCTACCGTGCAACCGGAATTTGTTGGTCCAGATGCTGTTACCGATGATATTGCCCGCAGATTCAGTAGAATTGCTGGTGGCGGGGTATATGGCTCCACTACAAACCTAACAGGTTGTACTGTAGATGAAACTGCACAGTGTAACACTGAAACTTGCCTTGAATAGTTCGATCAAACAGCCTAGGCCTACAACTGAAGAAGATATACATATACATTTTTTTTTTTTGCTTAGATTTTCTCTATTGACAGTATCTCATATTGACTTTTCGATATTTTAACATTTAACAACATAACTTTCTGACATACGTAATCATTATTTTTACAATGTTGCATTTCTTAAGTATATTTTCGCCTTATACTTAAAATCATTGGTTTTTTTGTTTTTTCTTTCAGACGTCTATTGGTAATTTTGCTTGTGTTTGTGTGCTATTTTTGAATTATATACTTTATTCTTTGTTCATGATAGTTTTACATGTGAACTTCTTGGTACAGAATATTGTGATGCCTTTTTATATTTGTAATATAGTCAGAGTAAAGTTAAAATAAATACAGGACGTATGCAAAAATATAAAAGAGAATAGTATTCTTAATTAAACGTAAAAAGAATAATATAGCATACATTTTAAAAGAAAAATCTTAAAACACTATTTTTACCTTTTAACTTCTTGCAACTCTATGAAAACAATGCTCTTTTAGAGCTAGTTGCGTATTAATACATACCAAGTATCTTGGTTTATTTTTGTTACAGTTATGTTCTATTAGTAACCCACAAAATGGTAAGTCTGCTTTAGCGTTTGTAGGTGTTATAATTAAGTTTTGTAGTAGTATTTCGAAATGGAATTTTGTTCGTTTGAAATTCCAGTTATCTTGGTTGGTATTATTATCTTTTGGATATATTTAGTACCGTGGTCCCTACTAAAGTGTTAGTATATGTAATTGGAAACCGCGATATTATAATCTTTATGATATCTTAGTGAAACAATTTTATTTTACATTAATGAAAGAAAAGTAGAGTTAGAGTAAACCAATTCTGATTTATTCGGTTTTAAAGAAATGAATTTATCGTAAATCATCGCTTGACAAAGGGTTACGCTACCATTCAATAGAATCGCACCATCTTAGTCGTTTCTCTTTTCCGGAGTCTTTTTTCACGTTCATTACTTGATTTGAAGGGTCAATTCCCAGTTTTAAAGTGAGCCTGTCACTATCCTTTTCTGAACTAGTTGAGGAAGTAGGGCTACCGAAGGTAAACTCGTATGCTCGTATCACAGCTGCATCGGAGCCGATTTTAGTCTTATTAGTATTAGAAGATGATTCGGTTGCTTCTTCTTGTAGGAAGGAAGGGGAGTTTTGGTCGCATTCATCGTCGCTTGAATTGTAATAACCTCCTAACAGCTCGTTTCTCTCTTCTTTGTATTTCCTTTTGATTTCAGAATTTACTGGTATTGTGACTCTTTCCAAAGGGCAAGTTGGGTATGGTACATTTTCGGATAAATACGAATTTACTTCGGTAGCAAATATTGTCGCATCCTTGAAGTTGCCATTCAACGAATTCATAATATAGTTCAATCCGTTGGTTCTCTTCAGAATAGCTTTCTTGGGTTTCAACGATCTGTTTGGTTTAAACCTCATCTTATTTGACGCTGGAGACTTGAACAATGAATCAGCATTGAATGCAGTAGTATTCTTGAAAATTTCATCTGGAATTGCAGGTTTAAGGAAGTCTGTTCCCAAAATAGGAGAAGAGGATGGCGTGGATGATTCAAAGTCAGAACGAGAAGAAAGGATACTACTGGTGATGCTGTCATCTTCGCAGCTTTCGCTATTTTCTTCGGACTCGTCATTTAAAGTACAGCCATTCTCTTCGTATTCATCATCCTGTTGAGCGCGAATTAAGGGTATCGAAATGTGGCTAGAAAATGTTAGATCATCCTCCAAGTATATTTCTTCTACACTTGGAACATTAATCTGAAGTGGCAATGTTTGATTTCTGAACACCTCAGAGTGAGATTTACAAGGACTTTCTGTTGTTTTATTTTGTATTGGAAATTGGAACTTCGAATTGAATCCAAACTTGAACTCCGGGAAAGGCATTGTGTTGCATTCCCTTGTCAATTTATGTTGAGGGGTACTAGGTGGTTGTATCATTGTGCTCCAGAAGGAAACTGCGTGAAATTGATCTAATTATAGCCTGTGAAAGACAGACACAGAATCTCACCAACAGCTTTTTTTTTTGTTGAAATTGATGTCTGAGAAGAAGGAATGGGATGACGTTATCAATTGCACAGCAATGTTATAACAACTTCTTCTTATTTGGGCTGCAATTGACCTTCTGTTTTTAAACAAATATGGGTATGGAAATAGATTCGAAAACTAACGCTTTCTATAGTTACAATAGGTAATAAAAGTATGCCAAACGTCGAACAACGATGTTTCCTGTCTTTGAGACTGCACAATTTACAATTGAATTCACGATTTGAACACCTTAATGTCTGCTAGGTACTCATCCTAAAGAAGTCATCTATTTTCTGAATTGGTTTAAGGTGGGTACATATATATACATGTATATTTTTGGATTTGAAGACTAATCTTAATTGAGAAAATAGCTTACCCATCTGAAAGGTGCAGCTTACACTGTTTACATGTAAACATTGCACATCAGACTCAGAATAACAGCTTTGAATGGCTATACAGCGCCTTCTCAGCTTTCTAAAAAATGATTTACTAACGATACAGTGTTCTCTACGGAACGTCAAAAGGAACTTTTTTAACGTAAAAAATTTTTTTTTCAGATATTCAAAAAATGAAAAACCAAAATAATAACGATAAAAACGGCAAAAGGTACAGTACCTTTCATCGGCGTACAAAGACATCTACGTATCCTTCTAGGAAACAAAAATAAAGTATCTACCTTTTAGAGGAAAGATCTACTTAACTGTTCCGATTTGCCTTTGTATTATTTTTCCCCGTTTGTTATACCTATTGCAGCACTGACATCAAGCCTGCACAAAGGAACCAGAGTGCTTGAACTCCAGAAGACTTGCAGTTACACAGCTTTGAAAAAAAAAAGGCTGGGACGTACGAGAATGATGTTGTTCTAGCTCTTGGGAGTAACGCCAATTAACAGTAAAGCTATTACTTCTTAAGGCTTGTTCCTTCCTAGTTTAGTAGTAGAGAACGGTAGGGAAAAGATGTCATGATTCCGAACACCCTTATAACATTGTCCGGTAATGCAAGTGCGTTACGTTGGTATCGTGCATTGCTTGCCGATTTAAACGGTTGTCGTTAATGTCACAACATATTATGACAGAATTACTGTATAACCTACATACAGAAGCAATTGTTTTTGCGTCTGTTACCAACAAAGTGTCTAATCACGACGGTGGTTGCCGATGTAACCCAGGACCAGCAAAACTAATATACGGGAGGTAAAAACTATTATGTAAACTTATGGTAGTCGTGGTAGTAATTGAAACATTTTAAGCTGAATTTCTTTACAACGGAGTAGTCGTTGACGAATTTACTGTTTGTTGACCTGCAAAACTGTCTTTTTCCATCGATCCTGGCAGATTTGGTTGGTTTTTCTCCCCCATATGGAACAGCCCGAGTTACTGTAATAACTTCGTTGACAATAAAATCCTGAAAACGTCACGTCAATGGATTTTGTTGTTTACATTTTGTCTGTTTTTGGGTTAAAAAGGTACAGATTTTCAGTAGATTAAACTAAAGAATGGAAAACTGACAAAAGGTCACTTGTCAAGTGAAGAACTGGACTAAAGAAACTGACACTTAACTAAGATCGCTAGTTACAAAATTTTTATGGAATTTAAAGTTTTCTTACTTAAGTTTAGTATATGTTTGTATTCTGTTCTTCTTAATGTTAAGCATAAATCTATCCTTGTGAGCCATTCAACCTAACATAACTTATTCTGTTGTTTCTGATAAAAGTACCTCAGAGAACTGATAGCAGGCAAATTTTTGCAGTTCTTAGCTTCTGGAATTGATGAATTCTGTCATTAACCTTGGTCTATCGGCTTTTTTTTTTCTAAAAATTTCATATTCAGAAAACAAAGGAGATAATAGATTTACGAAGAAAATAAGAAATTAAAGTGGCAATCGCTGCTTAATACGTCAAAGAAGATTTAGTTTAATGCGGAGTAGCCTTGTTAATCTGTTTACGATACATCTAATTGTAAATATAGTTATGCAAGTTTGTTTACATTTTCCGCTTTTATTGCTTTCTTGTCTCTGTGTGGGGGACGGCTAGCCCATAGTTTTTAGAGTTCCAATGGTTGTTTCATATTCTATTTTATCTTGGAATGTTCTTTGATTTTCGTAATTTACAGTATAGCATGATCTTTCGGTGGAAAAAGGATTATCACAACCAGGAAAGGCTGGAGCTGCAAATATGAATGCTGGAGGAAAAAACACATGCACTCGTTTCAGGCTTCATTTCTCGCGAATCAACTACTTTTTAGTAAAGCATGCTGTGTACAACCGTTAATATTGACATGCATAAAAGCAGACACAGTTCATGCTCTTTTTACGGACCATCTTCTCTGGCTACCAGCTGCACGCAACGAGTCCCGATTCCGCTCTACCCGTGCTTCGTTGCCTATTGGACATTTAAACGTTATTCATTGGACTGGGGAAAACTTTATAAATCTAAACGGTGTTCACAATTCAATTGGGGAAATGGGCTCAACGGGTTGAATTACGGTTCCTTTCCCCTTGCCTGGTCAAACTATGAAGGCATCCCTTCTTGTACGGTCACGTGATGTTTTATGTAGCTCAGACATTTCGCTGACCTCAAGTAATAATTATCGTAATGAACAAATGCTGCGTTGTTGACAGGCACCTACAGTAATATTAGCTCTTACAGCATATTTCATCCTGGCCCTACTGCTTAACATAAGAATGACCAACACTTATATCATTTTGTAACATGCCGAAGTGTTGATTCCTCTGTCTTCAAGATTGAGAATTGGATGCTTCAAGCAAAGCTAATCAGCCCTAAATTATCAGCACCTGTATGCGCAGTTGTAAAGCAAGAGACATTGAAATATAAAGTTTTCATAGCGCCTGCATGATAGTACGTTTATTTCGTATTACTTGTCTTCAATGACATATTCTTATTTCAATTATTTGCCAGCAATTGCTAATATATTTTATTACTGTTTATAGTAACGTTATTGCATGTTAAAATCAATAACTTCAGTAATATGAGTATTCTACACAATTTCCGGAAGTCATAATGAGTACTATTTTTGATCACGTGGCTAATATACAATTTTAACATCATTACTTCCAAAACAAAAAGAAACTCTCATATTTGTTTTATTCCCTAGCTGAGATTTTGTGCCACATTAAGAAACTACCAGCCCCTCTTGAGTTTTGGCACATTCGATAACGTGTACACCTCCTATTCAAAAGATGAAAAAGATGCTGCAAAAACCCCCCACAGAAAGAATGGCAGAAACTTTTACACAACAAGGAAGGTGCCAAATCTTCTGTATTCAAATCATTTTCTTTTGATGTTCGAATAGATTCGTTTCTCCAACCTGAACAATACATACACATTGTCTCTGAAACCTTATCTGGTTCTTCTGTGCAATTTTCAGTTACGTTTTTTTTTTTTTCGTGTTTTTCAAATAGATTAGATCCTTCACTTTCCGTTCTGAAATTACACTCCTGCGGGGCTACAGTGGAAAAATCATCTCGAGCCGTTTTTTTTACGTCCGCTTCCGCTTTGGCAGATGCGGAGCTTGTATTTTTAATTTTTTTTGAATGTATGGTTTAGATCAGTCTGTGTTTAGCCTTTCATGTTTTGACTGTGGCTGTTTTTTTGTCACATCCGTGAGTAACTTACTACTGTCTTTGAGAATAATTGACTCCCCCAATCCCTGTCTCTTGACTAAAGGAACCTAAAGACTCTGAGGTTAGGATAGACCTAAGAGACATCTCGTATGGTTCAGTGAACTAGACCAATTTACAGTAAAATGAAACATTATGGGCAATCCATCTTACCTATGGTTGCTAACAGAACCTTTCCGTCCAATATCCTATGTATTCGTAGCTTTGTTTATCACAACAATAACAGATCACAAGCTGCACTTCGAAATCTTTGATATGCGTTTGGATTAAAGATATCGCTAATGAAATGCTGCATGACTTATGCGCTGGGAAAAAAATTAACAAAAATGAAAAAAGAGGGACCGCCTACATATTCTGGATAATACAAGTTGTGGCATTTCGACCTTTACTACGCTATGATCACTAGCTCGCATAATCACCTTTTCGAGTCACTTAGGCCTGTATCAATTTTACCGGTCAATCAGCATTGGTTCGTGTAGTTTCCTGCGTCTTATCACTGCAACTCTCCAAGATACTTTTAGTCCCCGCTATGATAAGACATATATGTCAAGTATTTTTTATTTTTTATTTTTTTTTACTACGCAGTCACTATGCCTCACTGTATGCTTGATTACTGAGACCTACATTCGTCAGTACACCGAATTTCTAAGGACTGTTATCTAACCTATAGAATAACTTTGACTTTCGTGCACTGCAACAGTATCTGTGTCTCCTCTCTTCCGCAGTTCACAAGCAAGCATGATGCGCAAGTTAGCCTTATTGTCTGTGGAATCATCTTTATGTCAAGGAGGTAAAAGTTATAATATCTTGGTCCTCTCGTTTGACACTTTTTCCTGCGAGATTTCAGTTGCTAAGCTGCCAAACTGGCAAAGTGGAAAACTGTCAATATCATTATCATATCATAAATGAAAACAAATGCAATTAGAATTTTAACACAATCAGTCTTGACTTTGTTTTAGGAGACTGCACCGCTGACTGTGGATAGTAGTAGTTAACGGATAGTTCATTCCAAAGACATTTAGAGATAAAGAACGTAGTGTTTATTATTATGACTGTCTGCCTCGACAGAAATTAATTATAAAAAGACCGCTAACATTTAAACTTTGGGATCCCTAAAATTATTGGAACCGTTCTGAGTATGCCATATTGACATATACAATTATAACATAATAGGACATCAAAAAGTAAGCAGGTTTCTTTGTTTTAAAGTCCGAGTGGTAAGAACCCTTAGCTTTCTATTGAAAAAACTCTAAGATGGAACGTATCAAAAAGTTTTTTGATACTGACGCTCCGGTTACGGAAAAGGAGTTGATAACCGTAACCGACGATAATTTGGGCGCGCCAGTAGTAGACTCATCTGAAGATAACTCCCAAGATGATGAAAAGAAGTTTGGTCTTAAGGCGGTCATTTCACCAGTGAGATCAGATGATTTCTTGGCAAACCAATTATCAAAGGAAATTGTCGAAGATGAGTATGCTGGTATTGTTGTCGAGGATGATTCTCCTTACCCCGAAGTTAGAGCCTCTGTGCCATCCACTGATGACCCTACCATCCCACAAAACACTGTTAGAGTTTGGGTTATTGGTATGGTTATGGCAACAATAGGTTCCGCCTTGAATATGCTTTTCTCTTTACACGCTCCATCCATTACGTTGAGTTCCTTTATCACGGGTATCATTGCTTGGCCTGTTGGTAAAGCCTGGGAAAAATATGTTCCAAATGTTAGAATGTTCGGTCGTTATGGTGGTCCATACTTGAACCCTTGTCCTTTTGGTTTGAAAGAGCACACCTTAATCCAAGTTATGTCCGATGTTTCTTTCGGTGGTGGTGCAGCTTACGCTACAGATATCTTCTTGGCAATGAACAATTATTTCGGTAAGGATTTCGGCTGGGGCTTTGAAATCGTTGCCATTCTAGCTACTCAATGTATCGGGTTCTCATTGGCTGGTTTGGTTAGAGAGATCTTAGTCACTCCACCAGAGATGATCTGGCCAGGTAATTTGGTTACTACCACTTTCTTGACAAACCTTCACGTTAACGAAAACCACGTTGCTAATGGTTGGAAGATATCTAGATTAAAGTTCTTCTTCATTGTTTTCATGGCTGGTTTCGTTTACTACTGGTTGCCAGGTTTCTTATTCCAAGCTCTTTCCTACTTTGCTTGGATTACTTGGATTAAGCCAAACGATGTCATTGTCAATCAAGTCTTTGGTGCATCTACTGGTTTAGGTTTGTTCCCATTGACTTTCGACTGGAACCAAATCGCAGGTTACGTTGGTTCTCCATTGGTTCCTCCAATCGGTACCATTGTCTCTATTTTGATTTCAATGGTCTTTGTCTTCTGGATTGCTGTCCCTGCCGTCCATTATTCCAACGTCTGGTACGGTAAATACCTTCCAATCTCAGATTCTGGTTCATATGACAGATTCCAAGCACCTTACAACGTTTCTAAGATTGTGACATCGAATCTATCCTTTGACAAGAAAGCATACAAGGAATATTCCCCATTGTATTTGCCAACAACATTTGCCATCTCTTATGGTATGTCTTTCGCCAGTAACGCAGCTACTATCGTGCACACTTTCTTATTCCACGGTAAGGAAGTCAAGAACGCCTTTAAAACTTTGGACAAAAGGGAACAGGATGTTCATAACAGATTAATGAAGGAGTACAAAGAGATTCCTTGGACTTGGTACTTTGCAGTCTTCTTGGTCTTCTTCGGTCTTTCTATTGCTTGTGTCAGAGGATGGGAGACTGAGATGCCTGTCTGGGCTTTGGTTTTCGCTTTGATTATCGCTTTCGTGTTCTTGGTTCCAATCGGTATTATTGCGGCCATTACCAATATGGCTGTTGGTCTAAACGTTATCACAGAGTTTATCATTGGTTATATCCTACCAGGTAGACCAATTGCCATGATGTTTTTCAAGACCTTTGGTTACATTACCAACGCTCAAGCCATTACATATGCCAGTGATATGAAGTTGGGTCATTACATGAAGATTGCTCCACGTATGATGTTCAGTGCGCAATTCATTGCTACGATGTGGAGTTGTATTGTTCAAGTCGCTGTTTTGAAGTGGGCCCAAGGAAACATTTCTGAAATGTGTTCCAAGCACCAAAAGTCTCATTTCACTTGTCCTGGTGCTCGTGTCTTCTTCAATGCCGCCATTATCTGGGGTGTCATTGGCCCACAAAGAATGTTCAGTGCCGGTCAATTGTACAACAAAGTCTTGTACTTCTTCTTGATTGGTGCTTTGACTCCATTGGCCAACTGGTTGATCTTGAAGAAGTGGCCAAACTCTCCAGTCAAGTACTTGCACTGGCCAGTTTTCTTCTCTGGTACCGGTTCTATTCCACCAGCCACACCATACAACTACGGTGCGTTCTGTATGGTTGGTATCGCCTTTGGTTACTTCATTAAAAAGAAGTGGTTCCACTGGTGGTCCAAGTATAACTACTCCTTATCTGCTGCTTTAGATATCGGGTTGGCTTGGAGTTCTTTGATCATCTTCTTCTCTTTGCAGTTGACTAATAAGAATGCACCATCCTGGTGGGGTAACAATGTTATCAACACTGTTGAATACAATGGTGAGGCCATTCAAAAGATTCTCCCAGAGGGAGAATCTTTCGGTAGAACCAGCTGGTGAATTGCCCCATAACATATATATGGCAGACTTTCCTTTATTGTTCCATACGTAGCTTGCTTAGCTCAGAATAATACTAATGAGTAAAAAGTCGTACTAAATGAATAATGCTGATTCAGTCATTTTGTCTAAGTACATTTACAGGCGATTTTGAAACCACTCTACTCAACTGAACTGATCCAAGCTCTTATGAACCTAGCTATTATATATTATATATTACGGCAGACCCTTGTGATTTTATTCATTAAATTTTGTCCTTACTTAATAATATTTTTTTTATCTAAAAGACAAAAGACTCATTTTATAATTCAGATAGCCGCGGCTCTATTGTGCCGATCTCCGTTTATCTAACATGAAGCAGAATTTCAGAAAGAGTGGGGGTAATCCGAAATACAAAAAGAATTCATTAGTCTAAATAGCATTGGTCTCGTCAAATTAACAGTAGCCGCTATATCTTTTATTACCAGGGCTTGGAAATTGGTAATATTAGACTAAGCTTATCTAGTAGATCTCCCAAAGAAATTTCGATTAAAATAAGAATTTTGGTGGGTTAAGCGTCAAGGGAAACATGCTGTTAGTTTACAGTGAAGTCCAGTGGGTAATGTGTAATGTACATAATTATTTGTTTTAGAGTCATTACTTAAAAAACGGTTTTAAGCAAGTGGACGTAAAGTTTGTATCTATCCGAATTAAGGCTACAATATGAAATTTGGGTTTTTTTAATTCAGCTTCAAGTATACATAATCCATTATTCTTGACAAATGATTAGTGTTTGACTAATTTTTCTGACCCTTCACTTTATCGTAAATATTTCACAAGAAAAAGGGGGCTAAGGAGTGATTTTTTTTGTGCGTGTGAATAATCAAATAATATTCAGGAGGCTCACTAGTTAATTTTAGGTTTGACAAATGTTGTTTTTATTTTAGGTGGATCTTTACTATATGGGTTTCTGATAAGCTGTCTGTCTGTTTGTTTTTTTTTTTTTTTTTTTTCTGAATTGACATATAGGATGACACAAAAATGAAAGAGAAAATGTGGTAGTACGATTAACTTGTGAATCTGACACCAGTGTCAATTTTTGTGGTAATCACAAAAAAACACGAACTGGCATTGGTGTCAAATTATAGAAAAGTATTTAAATGACAGTTTTTGCCATTTTACAATTCCATGAACCATAACTGTATTAACTATATTACACATATAGTATTGTTTTATCCCTTCCTCACTATTTTCGCATCGACAACACGAAACTATCGTTGCTTAAACAGTCAATTAAACGCAGATTATCAAACACTGTAACATTACTCTATCATGTCTATTTTCAGAAAGAAGCACAGTCACCAAACCACTCAAGAACCAGCTCCAGTTCAGCCTCACGAATCTGAACCAGCTCAAGAGGGGGCACATGAAGGACACCAAGAAAGTCAGCCAGTTTCATTCAAAACTGTTGACCACATTAACGGGTACCCTTTGGTTCAACAAACCAAAGATATTTTGGACTCCATTGCTGTCGCTAGAGTTGTTAAGGCCAACACCTTACCAACTGCTAATGCAATTCTAGCCTCGAAGCCTGTTAAATTGGTTGAGCCAGTTACTAAGGTAGTTGATACGGTCGCTGACTCTGGTTTGACTTTGACCGAAAAAGTTATTCCTAGTTTGAAAACGAAGACCTACCAAAGATTGGGTGAAGAAGCCATGATTCCATACAATCTAACTTCTAAAGCTGTCAACAAGACTGTTGATACTACTGTTTCTGCTGCTGAAAGTTACATCTACGAACCAACACATAACCAAATATTAAAATTCAGACAATACTACAATGAAAAAGTTTATGACACTCATGGTAAACCATTGATTAGAGGTTCCTTGGATCCAATTGTTTCACCTGTAAACAAATGGTATGAGTCCCTCATCAAGTATTCTTTCCCAGAAGGTAAGGAAGTGCCAACAAATGGGTATTCTAACGAATTGGATAGATCTTTTGCATTGACCTTTAATGCTATTCAAAGAGCCGCTTCTGCATTGAATAAGAAAACTGTAGAGACCGTATGGGCTCCTTGTAACTACGTGAAGCATGTCAACGAGGTCCTCAACGTTAACTTGGATAAACAAGAAGACTTGTCTCTTCCAAAGAGTTGGGTTGCAACTAAGGATTCAGTTCAAGAGTTGAATAAAGAAACTCTAGATTACCTAAAGTCGCTTTCGCCAATTGGAGCAATTCCAACTTTTAAAAAAAAAAAGTCCACAACAGAAGAGGCAGAACCAGCAGTCGCCGCTGAATCTACCGAAATAACTCATGAACAAGCTAATAATGAACAAGCTCCAGCTCTAGAAAGCAACCATGCTGAAGCTATCCCTGCAAATTAAGCTGAGCTGGAACTAAGCTAAGCTAAAATAAAACAAAGCATTATACTCTGAACGAATTTCGTAATAATGATTCATGACTACTACTCAAATTGACTAACTACATTTGAGAAGTTTGTTGAGATTTCATTTCATGTTTATGCTTATCTTTATTTTATTTTTTTGTTTATGTTTTTGCTTTAGCTGTCATCTAAAAATTTGAGCAGTTAACTAATCAATAACTTTTGTTCTTGGTCTACATTTTTCTCTTTTGTGTCGTCTGTGTTCGCTTAAACATTATAGAGATCTCCCTTCCAATTTTCCGAGGTATCGTTCGCCATTAAACGATAGTACTGCATACATATAGCATGTATAAGTTTATATCACATATAGAGAGGAGGGCTTAGGTTGAATCGTATCAACGTCAGCCTGTCCTATCCTAATCAGGAACTATTATAATAAAACGGCATGTTATTCTATAAATCAAAATAGTCAAGGAAGCATTTTTGAAACGAAAAGTGTCTTTAGTATTTTTGAACTTCTCTACCTGCATCTGTATATAATATTACTTAAATTCTGGCAAACTTGAAAGTCACATGACTTTGTTTCTTGGGACTGTCCCAACATCCGGACATTTATTTTTTTGATATTTTTTCAATACTCTATAAATGGACATTTTCCAAATAGGGAATATTTAAACTATTTTTCGAGAAATGATGATAGCATAGAGTGTAGACACAGAGTTCTCGGTGCTACTAGCCTGAGCAACACCAGGACCGCTGTCCTATTGAGTTTCTTCCTAGTAGGATTGCTGGGTGCGAATTCTATCCGATGTACCTGGTATGGTTTCCTTCGTAGAAGCACCTCCTCCTAGCTTCCTCTAGACGGTTGAGGGCTTCGCTCCTTCCAAGTTTCTACCCTCCTTTCACCAATCTGCTTCCAGTCTGCGTAACCTCCCACTGGCATCTTCCTAGCTTCTGCCTAGCTTCTGCCTAGCTTCTTTCTGGATCCCCTGCCTAGCGTCTCTTGCTTGAGCTACTGACGATTCGTTTGGCAGGATGCCCGTTTGGTAATACCTGTGTAGGTTCCAGTTTGTCGATGGAATATTTCGATTCAAAGTTTACTGTCAAAGTATCAAAGAATTGTATATAGAAAATTCGTTGAAGTTTATAGGATAGTTGTGTTAAGTTACAAGTTTAGTCTTGATTGAAGCAGGCACACCAAGAGCAGTATCCGTCAAAAAGTGAGTAAATGAACCTAAGGAAAGTATCCTCAAATTAAGCAGTTATTATCGCACATGCGTAAGAGTTGGAATTGTGAAGAAAACAGAGAATATGAGTAAAGGATGAATTACAGAACCCATGAAGGCTAACAAACCTAATCGAAGAATATTAAATGGTACAAGCACCAGAATCTAGTGGGTCATTAAAAGCGTAATATTCTATCATTACATGAGTGAATGATGATATACCAATACAATGTATGAATTGAGTCCATCAGAATGAACTTTTCGTTAGCTGTAGAGCACTTGGAAATGTTGTATACAACTGATAAAGAGGATATCATCAGACAGTGTATTGTACAATGTGAACAACGTTCAATATGGTTTTGCATAATCTTCCTCCTTTGTCAGGATACTTCGCAATAATAGCAGTGATAATTTGAGGATCGCTTGGACTTAACCAAGCGTTAATAATATTAACTGAAATACTAACAATGAAATCTCAATGTAATTTTTAACAGTGGCTTTCAAGGAATACCAAGTTATCGGTCGTCGTTTACCTACTGAATCCGTTCCTGAACCAAAGTTGTTCAGAATGAGAATCTTTGCACCAAATGACGTTGTTGCCAAGTCTCGTTACTGGTACTTCTTGCAAAAGTTGCACAAGGTCAAGAAGGCTTCTGGTGAAATCGTTTCCCTAAACGTTATTCACGAAGCTCACCCAACCACTGTCAAGAACTTCGGTGTCTGGGTTAGATACGACTCCAGATCTGGTACCCACAACATGTACAAGGAAATCAGAGACGTTACCAGAGTTGGTGCCGTTGAATCTTTGTACCAAGACATGGCTGCTAGACACAGAGCTAGATTTAGATCTATCCACATTCTAAAGGTTGTTGAATTGGAAAAGACTGCTGATGTCAAGAGACAATACGTCAAGCAATTCTTGACCAAGGACTTGAAGTTCCCATTGCCTCACAGAGTCCAAAAAACCAACAAGGTCTACGCTTACAAGAGACCATCCACTTTCTACTAAACTGCTGGATTTTAAAGTATATTTGTATTTACGATATGTTTCTTTATTGTATAAACCAGTAATTTTGTCAGTTATAGGGCAGTAATAAGAATCCATTCACCATTTTGTTCTAAAATAAATAAGCAAATAGATAACTAGTCGATAGTATACTAGTGGTGTGTTTCAAAGCAATATGAGTCCTTGCGCCTTTATCTTCTTAGTTCTTTCTCTATTTCGGTCGGAAATTTGACATGTTATATCGCTGTTAATCTTTTACCATGTGACTTAGAAGCAGAAATCGTTTTTTTACCATAATAAATAACAACTGTAGATATGAGGAACATTTTACTTCCGGGAACGATCTAGGTTCTTTGCAGGAAAGGATATTAAACATACAGTAAATTAGCGATTTAGACTCGGTAAGAACTCTTTTATTGAAATTGTTACCTTGCTTCCCAAATATTATATTCAAACAAAACTGAACAAAGCGACACCTTTAACGTTAAGTTCGATTTTAATTCTCTATTTGTTTTAACTAAAGGGAAAGTAAACATCTAAGAGGCATCGCTAACACCTGGATCCTAACATCTGCTAAATGGTAGATCATAAGTCCAAAGATTCGTTTAAGGAATCTGATATAAAACAAAGGGGCATTTCATCAACTAAAATTCAAGGAAGCATATCAGATGCCAATCTAGGATCGAGTTCAAGTGATGTTCATTTACCCTTGAAAGAGATTCATCTAAAGTCACATGAATGGTTTGGAGACTTCATTACGAAGCATGAGATTCCTCGTAAAGTGTTCCACTCTTCCATCGGTTTCATTACACTCTACCTATACACTCAAGATGTCGATTACAAGAAAGTAAAATTCCCATTGATTGTTGGTTTCACTGTTGTTTTTACTTTGGACGTTATTAGATTGAACTTTCCAGGATTTAATAAACTGTACTGTCGTTGTGTTGGTGCTTTGATGAGGAAGAGAGAAATTCATGCGTATAATGGTGTTCTTTGGTATTTATTGGGTTTGACTTTTGCATTCACTTTTTTCAGTAAAGATGTCGCATTGATCTCTCTGTTCCTGCTAAGTTGGTCTGATACCGCTGCCTCCACAATTGGTAGGAAATATGGACACTTGACTCCAAAAGTGGCAAAACATAAATCTCTGGCTGGGTCACTAGCTGCTTTCCTTGTGGGTCAATTAACGTGCTACGCTTTTTACGGCTATTTCGTTCCTCATTATAGCTGGGTCAATAAACCGGGTGAGATTTCATGGTCGGAAGAAACAAGCAAATTGAATCTCCATCAATTCTCACTTTTTGGTGGGTTCGTAGCTGCCCTAAGTGAAGGAATAGATATTTTTAATTGGGATGACAACTTCACGATCCCTGTTTTGTCCGCCATCTTTATGTCATCAGTGATCCGTTTCTTCAAGAAATGAACACAACAAGCCGTTTAGATACAATCAATTATAAAAAGAGATTCAGTTGAAGCTCATTATTTTGTACATTAGTTCACTTATTTCAGGTACTTCAGGTACTTCGTATCACACGTATATAATTATTATTGTTGTTATTATTATTATTATTAGTGTGATTATATAGAGAAGAAAGATCACTTGATCGTTTTAGTGAGAATTTAAAACTGTCATGTTTATACTACGGCTTTTAATGAAGAAGTTATCATGAATCAGGAGCACTGATCACCGCAGGTCATGCCAAACCGAATACTTGATTAGTTCGTCTCTTACATAAGGCAACTTAATAAATTATTGTAAGAATTAATATACACGTGACTTACTGTTTATGGTTTCTGTGATGTCCCGGTGTAAGTTTTTCCTTTAAATGAAAAAAAGAACATTGCTTTTTTAACCGGCAGCGAGTTTTGAAAATTTTTCGACAAGCTCATCTCATCATTTCTATAATATTGAATACACTACAGCTATATGAAGAGTTAGTAGAATAGTAAAACATTGTTAGTATTGTTATTGGTAATAGTTCACAGAACAGCCGGGATCATCTAGAAAATCTACAGACTAAAGTGACATTTATTTAGCAATGGCTTACGTCTTGACTGAAACCTCTGCTGGGTATGCTCTTTTGAAAGCTTCTGACAAGAAGATTTACAAGTCTTCTACTTTGATCGAAGACTTGAACAGCAGTGAGAAAGTCTTGAAGCAATTTAAGATTGCTGCTTTCTCTAAGTTTTCATCTGCTGCTAATGCTTTGGAAGAAGCTAACTCCGTCATTGAAGGTAAGGTGTCATCTCAACTAGAGAAGCTGCTAGAAGAGTGCAAGACAGACAAGAAGGCTACTCTAGTTGTTTCTGAAACCAAGTTGGCTAACGCTATCAACAAGTTGGGCTTGAACTTCAACGTTGTTTCTGATGCTGTTACTTTAGATATCTACCGTGCCGTCAAGGAATATTTGCCAGAATTGTTACCAGGTATGAACGATGAGGACCTTTCCAAGATGTCCTTAGGTTTGGCTCATTCTATTGGTCGTCATAAGCTAAAGTTCTCAGCTGACAAGGTTGATGTTATGATTATCCAAGCTATTGCATTACTAGACGACCTAGATAAGGAATTGAATACCTATGCTATGAGATGTAAGGAATGGTATGGCTGGCATTTCCCAGAATTGGCCAAGATTGTTACTGATTCTGTTGCTTACGCCAGAATTATCTTGACCATGGGTATCAGAGTTAACGCTGCTGAAACTGACATGTCTGAAATCTTGCCAGAAGAAATCGAAGAAAGAGTTAAGACCGCAGCTGAAGTTTCTATGGGTACAGAAATCACTCCAGTGGATTTGGAAAACATTAAGTGTTTGGCTGAACAAATTGTTGAATTCGCTGCTTACAGAGAACAACTATCCAACTACTTGTCATCCAGAATGAAGGCTATTGCACCAAATTTGACCCAATTAGTTGGTGAACTAGTTGGTGCTAGATTAATTGCCCACGCTGGTTCTTTGATCTCTTTGGCTAAGTCTCCAGCTTCTACTGTTCAAATTTTGGGTGCCGAAAAAGCTTTGTTCAGAGCTTTGAAGACTAAGCATGATACACCAAAGTATGGTCTATTGTACCATGCTTCCCTAGTTGGTCAAGCTACTGGTAAGAACAAGGGTAAGATCGCAAGAGTTTTGGCTGCTAAGGCTGCTGTTTCTTTGCGTTACGATGCTTTGGCAGAAGACAGAGATGACTCTGGTGACATCGGTTTGGAATGCAGAGCAAAGGTTGAATCCAGATTATCACAACTTGAAGGTAGAGACTTGAGAACTACTCCAAAGGTTGTTCGTGAACACAAGAAGGTTGAAATCACAGAAGCTAGAGCTTATAACGCTGATGCTGATGCCGTGACAACCGCTGCTCCATCTGCTGATTCAGACGACGAATCTGAAGAGGAAGAAGAAACTAAGGAAAAGTCTAAGAAGGAAAAGAAGGAAAAGAAGAGGAAGAGAGATGAAGATGAAGATGAATCCAAGGAGTCTAAGAAGTCTAAGAAGGAAAAGAAGGACAAGAAGGAAAAGAAGGAAAAGAAGGACAAGAAGGAAAAGAAAGACAAGAAGGAAAAGAAGGAAAAGAAGTCTAAGAAATAGATCTTGTCTTAGAATCTCATTATCCACTACTCTTTTTGCATTAAAATTCGAAAACTCATATAAATCTGTTCAATTACATACGAACACATACAATGTGTGTACCTCTGTAAATTAGTCTGTATTAAATTTAAACAAATATAGTAATTCAATAATTGTTAACGTTGGAAATAATTCATTCGGCCATTTGCTGCTTATTCGAGGCAAATATTAAGAGGTCATGTGTAAAATTAGAATATTCTATAAAGAAATATAATCCAATTTATTTAATATAATAAATAATGAAAGAACTATATAGTTTGCTTATTAAGCGTTCAAAATAAAAGATCATCCCGCCCTCCAAGGCAACCAGTTGTGAAGATGGGTGATATCACTTCGATATCATTAGAAGAAACTAACAAAATTCGAGCTAGTCTTGGACTAAAGCTTATCCCAATTCCTGTAAATAATGTGCCGATTGAACATGATAAAGAGGTACATACCCTAAAGAAAAAAGTACGAACAAGTCATCCAGAAACTACTACTTACGAAACTCAGCATACCTATGAGCATGAAAGACTTAGAAACAGGATTCAAGAATCAAAAAAGCATCTTGATTCTTCTCATGGTAATAGAGAAATCGAAGACGTTGAAAGTATTGATGACTGGCTTGCGAATGTTGGTAAAGAGTCAACAAATAAAGGAAACACTTTACCCCCTGCCGTCAAGTCGAAGAATACATTTGGAGTATCGGAAAATGTTACAGATATTACTATACCAAATGAGCTCAAGACTTTAGTGGATGAGAAGCCAATAATCTTAACACTAAAGGATACGACTGAAAACGATACCAACGGTGAAGATGGGTACGAAGATATTTTAGAAAATGAGAAACATTCTCATGATAAACAAGATGCAGAAAACCTAAAACTACGACAGCTCAATAAAAACCGTAGATTGGGTAAAGTGTCGCTATATGATTACGAAAGGGAGGAGAATGAAGATGATGTTTTAAGGGAAATGGAATCAATAGCAGGAACTCAGTCTAGTTCGAATAAAATAAGAATAGAGAGTGATAGTTCGGATGAAGACAACGTAATTCAGGACTATGCACCAATCAAACTAAAAAAGAGGAAAAAAATATCCGCAAATCAAACAAAACCTAGGAAAATTGACAATAACAAAATGATGAAGGTTGATCTTGTAAATTTGGATGATGATGTTACCGAAGAGCCTCCTCAAATATTGTTCAAGGTGAAACGTAAACCTCAGAAAGCAGAAGAAAATGAGGCAAATATCCAGCAAGTAAACCATCATGATAATGCAAAGAAAATGGGAATTCATATTTTAAATAACTCTAAAGATGGGTTTATTTTCGATGATACTGATGAATTCTTGGACTCACTCAAAGGAGATGTTCTTAAAAGAGAGTCAGAAACTCGACCAATAAAAATAGATTTGAAGAACCCACAGAGGACTCAGAGTGAAATGACCCCAGAAACCTCAACGTCCGAATGGAAAGAAGGAAAAGAGAAAGAGTTAGACTTTTCCGAAGGTGTGGCAGGAATGATATCCTTTTTGAAAGAGAAAAATATACTCAAAAGCCAGAACGGTAGTGGTCAAACATCTGGCAGCAAGACTGTAAGGAGTGGAATGGTGAATTTAGAAGAGGCTAAAACTCTGAGATCTATCGACACTTCCTCTAAAGAATTGAGCAGTCATCTAAATTCTCAGGCAATGGATCTTTCAGAGGAGGAATCACGGAAGGTTCAACTCTCGAATGAGGAAAACATTGCTTCTAAATTACATAGAATACAATCTGAAAAATTACAAAACTATAATCCAAATGTGGAATTATCTTATAGAGACTCGGAAGGTAATGAGCTAACAACAAAAGAAGCATATAAGAAACTATCTCAATCCTGGCATGGTACAAAATCAAACAGAAAAACCATAGAGAAACAACGGAAAAAAATTGCTCAACGTAGAAATGTTATGGAAAAAGAGTCATTGTTTGATGATTAAATGCTCTCGTGAATATGTTTGTAGACACTATGTTTTTTGATTTTTTTATCTCAGGTTTAATTGAATATCTTTTTAATTATTTTATCACTGAATGACATTTTACATCTTAAAATATTTAAAACAAAATCCATAATTCTTTTCATTCATAGCACGATGATAAAGTACAATGCATATAAACCTCTTCGAAACTTACCAAGCCGCGAAATCATATTCCAGCCCCAAGATAGGCCCAAGTTTTTAGATACCCAATCCCTCATTCCATCAAATCACGTGACCAGATTGAAATGTAAACAAACGTAACGCAGAGAACATTTAAAAAAAAAAACAGAAAAAGAAAACAGAAGTGCAGTACCTACCTGTCATTTCTGTCGCTAAAAGTATCAACACTAACACGTCGGAGATATTGAACCCATACGCAGCCTGTTAGCAAGCAAAAGACTCGCTCGAAGTAGCTTCCTAAAAATCTAACCAACTTTTGTCCGATCGTTTTTCGTCCTTTTGATTTAGTTTATTCTAGAAGCTAGAGATACAGAGTTATCAGATGATTGTTACAGCTAAAAGTGTCACCTCCAAACGTCGCCCATCGATCAATAAGCTTGGATCAGAGGCGAGTTTCAGTGTTCAGGCCCAGAAAGTCTCTCAAGAGAGTTTTAGAGGACATAAGCATACCAACTCATTCAATGAGGTGAGAAGATTACAGAATAGAACTTGGAAACAAAAAATTGTGGAGTTATTTCCTCAAAATGCTCAAGAGTATTTACCAGAAATCAACATCCATGTCTCAATATTATGTGTCATCTGGTATATGACCTCCTCGATCTCTTCCAATCTGTCTAAGGCTATTCTATCACAATTTCCACATCCAGTAGGATTAACTGAGCTTCAATTTTTCTTGAGCGCATCACTATGCTTGGCGTTCGTAATTTTCGCTAACCATTTACACAAACCAAAAAGCTCATCATCACAGCTAAGAGACGCAGTGTTAAACTTCCCAGAAGGTATACTACCGAACTATCTTAACGGATCCTTTTCGACTTGCATTTCGAAAACGTTTTTGGTTCCTTCTAAGGTGATTTGGTGTACGACATTTCCAATGGGAATATTTCAATTCGTTGGACATATTACTTCGCATAAATCTACATCATTGATACCCGTCTCTCTGGTTCATTCTGTTAAAGCACTTTCCCCTATAGCGACCGTGTGTTATTACAGGTTTTCGAAGGGCAAGCAATACAACAACATGACATACTACACGTTAATTCCGCTAATTCTTGGTGTTATGATCACATGCTGGACTTCACATAATAACAAGAATAGTTTGGCTCAAACTGATAGGCTCTCATTTATAATGGGACTGGCATTCGCCTTCATTTCCATGATAATTTTTGTATCACAAAATATCTTCGCCAAGGGTATTTTGACTGTAAAGTCGAAGGATATTCTACCAAGCAAAAACAAGTCTCAGTTAGACTTGACTCAAATAAAAATGGAGGAAAGATCAATGATGAAGCTAGATAAAATCACGATTCTTTTTTATTGCTCATGCGTTGGGTTTATTTTAACTTTCCCTATCTTCGTGACAAACGAATTGTTTTCTGGATCGGCGTCGGTGTTTGGCGACTTAACGTTTAAGATTTTAATTCTTGTTATCATACACGGGGTTGCTCACTTCTTCCAGGCAATGCTGGCATTCCAACTAATCGGCATGTTGAGTCCAGTAACATATTCGATTGCCAATATCATGAAACGTATCATGATCATTGGTGTAGCATTCATATGGGAGTCAAACTTATCTATAAATCAGTTATTTGGGTTAAGCTTAACTATAATAGGTTTGTACGGTTACGACAAGTGGGGTAACAAAAAGCTCTGACCGATTAAAATGCATACATAACATACACAGGAACCATTCATTCTTCGTTATTTGTTCTTAAAATTATCAAAAACAGAAATACAATAATACTACTAAAAGCGAAAAGTGTAGTGGACGTAAATGACGTCTAGATGTGCATGCACAAGTACACACACACACATATATATAAATACTTATACACGCACACACGCACACACACGCACAATATATACCATTATGAGATTCTATGCAGATTATCATTTTTATTTATATTTTTTTTCCCCATGATGTATTTTAAAGGGTTTACAAGTTGAACACTGACGCGTATGTTAAGTGGTGCGTGTGTTTGTACTTTTTTGAATCTGTATGTTAACGAGACATGCGAGTGCAACGCGATAAGTTTACGAGTGATTACAAGTAGTTACTGTATACCTATAGAGGAAAATAGTAAACATTATCATAAATCAACAACCCTTATACATAAGGTAAGAGCAAATATGCTCAATCAATGCTTAGCGGTAGGAGTTTCACCAGTTAGTCTCCCAACGAACTCTCTAGCCATATCCCCGAAACCGACCATGAAGACGGTTTGCCAGATACCTAAACCGACTCTTGGAGTGACACCACGGTAGAGACCCTTGATACCATTAGTACTATAAATATACTTGAAGGCTTTACCAACAGTTAGTTTCTTTGGTCTGTTTGGATCCTCAGTCTTGGACTGCATCTCAACTCTAATGACCTCAATTGGCTGGTTCCAGGCTGAAAGACCACCACCGATAGCGGAAGCGAAAATCTTTTCCCACGCAGTCAATTTATCCTCTGGGCTAGTCTTCCCGGTCACCTTTCTGATACCTTCTTCGACCAATCTCGACAAACCAAATCTCGAACCCCAATTGGTCATTTGTCTGATGGCAACCGCGTTAACACCCTTGTTGATACCTCTGATACCCTCTTTCTTGTAGATTTCTTTGAACGCAGCCAGCGAAGATTGCTGTACACCACCAACCGCACTCTTCTTCTTGGTGATCTCCACAGTCTTCATACACGTACAGAAACCCATCGTCAAATAAGCTTGCGCTACACCACCAGAAATACCACCCATGATACCAGCCCCAAAGTTGTTCAAACCCAACTTCTTAAAGTGATATTCGGCCTCAGCAGACACAAACAAAAGCACCGCACCCTTCGTAGATGCCTCGATCCAAGCCCATGGAATCAACCCCTGGTAGAACCCGAAAACACCCCCACGAGCCCAGATGTGACGGATGGCCTGCAAGAAACTAAACTGCCTATTGGCAGCCATTGTCGTCTTAATCACCTCCAATGGCTGCCCCAACGTCGTAACTTCGCACAAGTTTAGACCTGCTCCCAACAAAATGTTAGAAAACGAGATTGGCTTCTTCTTCAATTCAACTGGTTGTTGCGACATCCTTATTCTTATTCTCTTTTCCCCTTTTTATTCCTCTGATAATGATGACTCAGAAACTCCAACTTCTATGCTTGAATCCTGCCTTCTTTCCTAACTCAATTGATTCCAGATACAATTCAGTTATGTCGCTCTACTGTCTACCCAAACGACTACCACCAAAAAATCAAAGATTCAGATCCAACTTGTCCTTTCAATCCTTCTTTAATTCTAATTCTATTTTAACAAGATCTTCTTTCGATCTATATCCAGTCATATTTACCACCAAATTATACTATACGTCGAAGAACTCTTTTTTTTCTTCGATAATCATCGTTTTTTTTTTTTTTTTTTTTTTTACTATTATTATTGTTATTATCTATCCAGTCCCTATTCTTTCTTTTCGCATCCGGTGTCTTTTAACGGAATCTTCCGCCAGGTTTGGCTGTACGAGATGCAGAAAAAAAACGGACTAAACGGACTAAAGCAGCAGGTAGGGCAGCAATCAGGGTAGCAAACCGGGCAGCGAGCCGGGCAGGGCAACGAACGGGCTTTCGAAAAGATGAATCATTTGAACGTCACGCACGCACGCACGTCACGAGTTGTAGTGTTCAGGTGAGGGGTTTTTCAGAGGTTGGGGGTGGGAGGGTTGCTTGGTAGGGCCAGATTCCCGGGGGAAAAAGCACCTGGGTCCCCGGAGGAACAAGCACCAGATGTGATGTGTTCTGGCTTGGCTTGGCTTGGCTTGGCCTGGCCTGGTCAGGTCTGGACTTGTCTGTCTGGTGGTGGTGGTGGTGGTGGTAGTAGGTCACTACCCTCGTATAGAGCAGTAATGTAGAGTTAGTTGTGTTTCAATTGTACGAGATTTTTCTACCATTGTTTCGAAACGAAGCGAATTCCAGTTCTGGGCAGGGGCAGCGCAGTATGGAACTGGAACGGCGAATGTGCAGGGCTGTGGCCCTAAAGATCATCGTGAAGGACCCTCAACTGTGTGTGCGCTTTTAGTCTTCTTTCGAGCTGGAAAAAAAAAGAAACAGAAAATGTGTCAAAAAAATTCGGGAGTCGAACCCCGAGGACGAAAATCGAAAATTGACTTAAATAGAGAGCATGCGATGAGCTAGCCGGTCCAAGGTCAAGTCAAAAGAAGCAAGCAAACAAGCAAGCAAAGAAGCAAAGAAGCAAGCAGGTTTAGAACACATATTTTTAAGCTAGCAAGGAGTATTTGTGTGTTTGGGAGGTAGTCATCAAAATCGGATCATGGATACCGATCGCATTGAACAGCCCGACGTATTGTCGCCTCAGGCTTCGAGATCGCTGCTAATGCGTAAGAGTCAAGTAAAGCCAGATATCGAAAAGAATGATTTGTGTGACATTAACACGCATACAGAGCAGACCAGGCCTGTCAAGTCTGGGAAGAAGATGCCAAGTTTCATCGAGGACGATGGAATAGTGTATCCTGAGGGAGGCTTGAAGGCCTGGATTGTTATTTTCGGCTGCTTCTGCGGGTTTATTCCAGTTTTTGGTATGTTGAACACCATTGGTGTTATAGAAACATACGTGGGTAAGAACCAGCTTTCAGACGTCTCTTCTTCTACTGTGGGTTGGGTCTTTTCCATCTACTCGTTTGTGAACTTTGCGAGCTGTATCTTTTCCGGAACATATTTTGACAGAAACGGTGCGAAATTGCCATTGGTTGTTGGGTCTTTATTCCATGTGGGTGGGCTCTTCGGTATGGCCAATTCCACCAGGCTATGGCATTTCATCTTGTCCTTCTCCATTCTCACTGGTTTAGGTAACGGTATACTTATGAGTCCCTTGGTCAGCGTCCCCTCCCATTATTTCCTGGCCAGGAGAGGTACTGCTACCGCTGTGGCCACAACGGGTGGCTCCATTGGTGGTATCATGTATCCGCTTATATTGAGAAAGTTCTTTGCCATGCACCAGGGCTCGAGCGACTTTTACGGGTTCGTCTGGGGTATCAGGACTTTGGCTTTCATCAACATGTTTCTCTTGCTGATCGCCATGTCGCTTGCCAGAGAAAGGCTACCACACAAGGATTTGAGTGAGGAAGAAAAAGCTATTCCAGTCTGGAGGCGCATATTGAACACTTACTTCGTTCGCAGTTTTGATATCTTCGCCTTCAAAGAGTTGAAGTACGCCTTTTGTGTTTTTGGGACGCTATTCGGTGAGATTAGTATAATCACTGGTATCACATATTTCGGTTCATACGCAATGAAGCAGGGCATGAAGGAGTCTACCACATATCTATTGTTTATGGTCATCAACATTGCCGGTATTCCTGGTAGATGGTTGCCAGGAATCTTTAGCGATATTTTCGGTAGATTCAATGTGGCCATATTCACTCTTTCTATACTCACACTCTTGACATTCGTCATGTGGCTACCATTCGCAAACTCCGAAGGCGTTTTGTTCGCTTTCAGTGCTCTCTATGGGTTCTTTTCTGGTAGTATTTTCAGCATTCTTCCAGTTTGCTGCGGCCAAATCTCGAAAACAGAGGAATTCGGAAGAAGATATTCTACAATGTACTTCGTTGTTGCCTTTGGTACGTTGGTCGCAGTTCCTATATCTGGTGCCATCATTGGTACAGACAAGAGCTCTGCAGGATACGACCACTATGTTATTTGGTGTGGTGTGACATCATTTGTGTCCGCATCATGCTACTTCATCTCTAAAACCATAGCTGTTGGCTTCAACAGAAGCAGGTTCTAAATCGTTTATGAAATGCAAACAAAACCTAATTAATACATTTAATGCACAATTTTGGAATTGGATAATAAACTCGGAATACTTTAATTAAATTCACCCTCTAGTAATTTTCAGAGGAGAAGAGGCAATTTTAATGCCATAATATATTATATACATTACGTAAAACTTCATATAGAAGTTCTTATAAACAAGATAAATTTCAAAATAGCTCTCGCCATTCTAAAAGAGATATTCGGACGTTTCACAGTTCGTTTTTGTTTATCGCTTCGTAAGCCCTTAACTTCAACCACTCTTTTATTCCACAATTGGCAAGCAATTTTGAAGCATAATCATTCTCGTAATACTGCAGTAATTTTCCCGAATTCTCCACGTCAAAGTTCCCATTGCCAAGCGCTGAAATCATCTCCACTCTGGTAAATATCATCGGTATTTGCGCCTCGTTAAAAAGTGTAATTCCGTCCTTTGTAAATAAAGTTGGTGCGCTCATTATCATTATACTAGAACTACGCTTCGAAAGCGGCACTTGCATCGCAAATACCCCAATAAGCTCCCTCACTTGCCGTCCTGTTATTTTTTCCGAGTTAAATGCCTTGCACTGAACATAACAATCCAAATACTTACTTGGTTTGACACGATGTCTCCATGGCTTTATCGTGGTGTTGTTAACTTTGATTCTTTTCGGTAACTCTTCGAAGTGAATATGCCTATCGACCTCTGTAATTATAGGAGTAACATCCCAGCGACCTCTTATATCTACACCACCATCGTATGATCCACCGACAACCTGCATATGCTCCATTCGTAATTTTTCCATCAATTCTCGCATCACAGTAAGTTCATACAGTGTACCTTGAAACACGGTAGAATTGGCAATTCCTTCATTTGCTACTATGTATCGCTGTATCGTATCTTTCGGAAAGCTACCTTTCAACAACCCTTTCCAACTCATCCTAGCCGCTCCAGGTATATAAATCAACCCTGATAGCTCAACGTGTCTTGTATGATGTTGTTCTTTTCTTTGTATCGGCAGTTCCGATGAGCTTGCCCAAAGAGTTTCAAAAAATCCATGCCTCTCATACGTATTGAAGTATCATTATATTCACAACACACACATATATTCAGATTTAAGGCGAAGTGCTGCCATATCAAGTAGCGCATCATCTACACCATACCAACTGAAAATAAATGTCTACACAACCCATAATTACGAGTAACTCGAAAGATTCCAAGGATTCAAGCGAGCATCCAACCAGTGATGTCCCTACAGTATTCGATGTTGCATCAGATATCCAACAAAGCTTACAAGACCTTCTTCGAAAGGTGAATGAGGATGATGCAGTGTTTAATAAATCTGTGAACTCAATTTACGATAAATTGAAAAAGATGGAAGAGTAACCACTTCCTCTCGCTTACTGTTGTAGGTTAAACTGTGTACATACTATATATTTTGCTGTATAATACAAATTTCATTTAGAACATTATATGATGATAGAACAAAAAGTGAAGTTATTTAAGCGAAGCCTGATGAGCAAACTCTTTGAGAGAACCACAGTAGACCCAGAAGACTAGTCTCGAGTGATATTGTGGCTAGAAGCATGGCAAAGAAGTCTAAAAATCATAGGAGGCGTTCCAAGCACCAACAAGCTACGCAAGTGAATGAGGAAGCTGAGAAAAAGAAGAAGCTTGCAAGTCTATTAGATCAAGCAGAAGCTCAAAATCAAGATAAGGATACAATTAGAAACCTGGATCCAATAGACATTAAAGATGAGACACTTAATAAAGTGATACAGAAGTTTACTTTATCGGCGGAAGATTCGCGACAAAAACCCATCGTCATACGTACGATTAAGGATACCAATGACAAAGAGGAAAGAGAAGAGGATGATACTGCATCTCATCTAGAGGACGACGAGGACTTTGAAGAGAGACAACCAATATCGAAGAGACAGCAACGGATATCTAATAAACCTAGTATTGCAATATTGAAAGCTTCAGTGCCGTACCCAGAACTTATAGAATGGTTTGATTGTGATGCAGAATGGCCGTTTTTCAATGCTGCTATCAAGACTTCACACAACGTGGTAGGTGTTCCAAAACACTGGCAAATGAAGAGAGGGTACTTATCAGGGAGGTCTGTTTTGGAGAGGAGACCCTTTGAATTGCCAGAAATTATAAAGCAAACTGATATAGAAACTATGAGAGAGGCCATCCCTCAAGGGAACGAGAATGGAACCGACAATAAAAAATTGAAGGAAATAGCCAGAGCACGGGTGCAGCCAAAGTTAGGAACTCTAGACTTAGACTACAAAAGATTATACGACGCATTTTTCACTTTAGGTAAAAATTGGAAACCGGAATTACTCCCTTTTGGTGATTTATATTACGAGAATAGACAGTTAGAGGCAGAGCTAGAATGGAAGAAGATAAAGTCAAAATATAGGCCGGGATTCCTATCCGAGGAATTAAGAGAAGCTTTGCAGCTACAAGAGGGAATGCTTCCCCCCTGGTGTCATGAAATGAATAAGTTAGGATTACCAAAATCTTACCCCGATATGAAAGTTTGTGGCATTAATTGGGATATATCTAATTTAAGCAGCTCACAATATGGATATTGGCCAGGAGATAAGAGCTTGGAAAAAAGCAAAAAGAACCTATTCGGATCTTTGGTTTCCTTTGACGAATTGGAGCATGGTGATATTAATGTAGATTGGAATAATTCATACTCTTCTGACAATGACGAAGATGATGAAGATGGAGAGGATGGAGTAGATAATCTTGCATCTACAAATGATGGGGCTTCATTTGAAGTAGATGAAACTCCAAAGGAAGTCCTTGCCAATATTGCAGATGACCCTGCCAAGAGTTATAAGTACGATGAGAATAAGCCACTATTCACTGTTTTGTCGGAATCAAAGTCTTATGAAGTAGATGGCTCAGATATATCAGGTCTTACGCGGACGTACGATACTTCACATAAGCGTTCAAAACCCGATGATCAGAATGACACTAAGGAATCTAAGAAACAAAAACTGGAGGAAGAACCTGATTTCAGATTCTGAAATTCTCTGAATTATAATATATGTAATATACTATTTCTGTAATATTTAGTAACAGTGGATGACCGGTGGCCAATGCCTTAAAACTCAATACATTAAACTCTCAGTTTTCTCTGTATGATATAGTCATTTAGTTGAGCAAATCAAACCCATACATCCTTTCATTAATAGTCGGTTTGAAAAATTTACAATAATCTTCAAGGTCATGAAGAATGAAAGAATGTAGTTCCGGCCAGAGAAAGAAGGTCATACGAATCTGTTATTCCTTCATATCTGACATTGACAGGCTCCAGACCAGTGTCGATAGGAATTGTCATGTATAAGAAAAAGGTACCCTCTCGTGGTGTGCCTGCACTAGGCATGGGTAGATCCAAATATGATAACAATATGTTGGAGGCCCTTCAAATGTACGAGTCTAAGAACTACAAAAAGTCATTGAAGATGTTGGATGCTATATTGAAGAAAAACAGCAGCCATATTGACTCTTTAATTTTGAAAGGTCTCAACTTGCAGTTTTGTGGTACTCCGGAGGAGGCATCCAGTTATATTGAAAAAGCGTTATCTAAAATAGATGGCACCGTGGTGAGCCCAATTGGTGGGCATTTGTTGGGTATATACTATAGACAAGTGAAGAATTATGCCGATGCTGTTAAGTGGTTCAAAGCTGCCCTTGAAAATGGCTCGACTAATACTCAGATATACAGAGATTTGGCCACATTACAATCACAGATCCATGATTTTAAAGGTGCTTTAGAATCAAGAAAGATGTACTGGGAAAACTATAGGGGATACCGTGCCAACTGGACATCTTTGGCTGTTGCGCATGATTTGAATGGAAACCTACAAGAAGCAGTTAATCTCTTATCCAAGTTTGAAGAACTTGCAGCAGGTAAGTTAGGTGAACCGGAAATGTACGAAAATAGCGAGTGCGCCATGTACAAAAACGACATCATGTACAGACAAGCCGGTAACGACAAGCAAGCTCTAGAGCTGACATTAAAGAAGTTAGAGGATATTTACGATGATGTCTATGATAAGTATGGTTGGTTGGAAAGAAAAGCTTCTATATTGATGAAACTTGGACAAACGAAAGAAGCTTCTTTAGTTTACAGACAATTAATAAAGAGGAATCCTGACAACTTCAGGTACTACAAACTCTTGGAGGTTGCTCTTGGAACTCTTGGTAACGAAAAGTTGAGAATAGCTTTATATGAAAAGCTAGCCAAGTTTTACCCTAAGTCTGAGCCTCCAAAATTCATTCCTTTAACATTTATTAAAGATAAGGCCGTACTAACCGATAAGCTACAATCTTACATTCTCGGTCAATTAAATCGTTGTGTTCCTGCCACTTTCAACAATATAAAACCACTTTATAAGAAAGAAGGTATTGCAGATATTGTGGAGTCTATCGTGTTGCCTTACTACGAAGGACTATCTTCAACTGACCAACCATTGCAATACGTGTGGAGTACTTACTTCTTGGCTTTGCATTACCTACACAGGAAACAATTTGAGGTAGCAAATAACTACGCTGATAAGGCTTTAGCACATACTCCAACTCTTGTTGAGCTATATATATTAAAGGCGAGAGTGATGAAACACTTGGGTTTGTTGGAAGAGGCTGCCGAAATAATGAATAATGGTCGTAAATTGGACCTGCAAGATAGATTCATTAATGCGAAGACCGTCAAGTATTTATTAAGAGCAGATAATAATGACGAGGCTACAGAAATTGTTTCTTTATTCACCAAGAATGACCATACTCAAAATGGTGTTCCAGACTTACATTTATTGGAAGCCTCCTGGTTCATTATCGAACAAGCTGAAAGTTTCTATAGATCATTTAAGAAGGCTACTAAGGAACTCGATGCTTTAAAATCCGTTGATGTTGAGTCGATTGCAGATGAAGAAGCAGTCGCTGAACACGATAAGAGTTTAAAAGAGGCCGAGTTCAATGCCAAATTGTACGAAGGTCTTGCATTAAAGCGTTTCATGGCAATTCCTAAGATCTATAAACAATTTGACGATGATCAATTGGATTTCCATTCCTACTGTATGAGAAAAGGTACACCTAGAGCATACCTTGAAATGTTACAATGGGGCAATAGTCTATTCACATTGCCTATGTTTGTAAGAGCTATGGAAGGTGCATCAAAAATTTCCTTCAGGCGTTTTGATTTAATGCAAACTTTGGGATCTTCAGATACTGCGGAAAAGGCGGATACCAGTTCTAAGAAGAAGAATAACAAAAAAGCAAAGAAGGAAGCTGCTGCTTTGAACAAGAAAAAAGAGGAATTAAAGTCGAAGTACCAAGCATATACAGATGATAAAGATGCATTTGGAGAAGCTTTATTGGACGATCCAAAACCATTAGAATTATTTGACAAGGAATTCATGACACTATACACATCACATGTCACTGATGCAACGAGGAGACACTTACTCGAGTTTGAGTTTAACTTGAGGACGGGCAAACTCGCTTTAGCACTTGGAGCTTTGATTAAGTATGTAAAAAGGTATGGGAAAACCTCGGTCGCAGCAAGTATGGCTCTCGTCTTGTCTGAAAACACCAAGGATTCGTACCCACATGACGCAATTGCAAAGAAGGTCGCATTAAAGGGCCTTGAGAAGGAGTTCCCTGAATTACTTGAGGAATCAGACCATAAACTTGAACTAGTTAAAGAGAAGTTTGGATTTTCTCTACCATCATTATTAATTCTTTATCATCATGCAGGTGATGAATCGCTTCACTCTGAAGAGATCAAAGAAGAAATTATGAGCGTTCTGAAAAATGAAGAACCAGTTGTACAACACAACATTCTCGAATATGAGTTTTAAATGTAGACAAATAGCAAAGTGTCTGTCTCTGTGTCATCTGATTAGTTAAAAATTAAGTCGAACTATTATATTAATTAGAAAAGTATTAAATAAAATGAAATATATCAAGAGAAACGATTGCTTGTGATGACAATGTTCTCTCATCCCTATTATAAGTATGAATTTTATTCCCTCATAAAACCCTGATGTCCCTCAGTCGTCATTTCATTCTATGTGTGTAATGTTTTTTAATACCTTTTGGTAGGTTTTTTTAGTATATTTTTCTCAGGTGGTATTAAGGTGCAGCCAGGTTGGCCTGTCTGGTCTCATGTCTCATTAGCGCATATTCATCGATGATTAGTTGGTTGGCATCTTTAGAAAGCTGGATATCATTATTTTTTCTGTTCCTGTTCTTCTCTTTCAAGCTTCTTTAGATAATGTTCCTCGCCATCCAAGACCTTTAATCTGTCTGTTGCTTGTTCTGGGGTCAAGTCTCTTTGAGGTTCACCTAATAGTTCGAAACCGACCAAAAACTTTCTAACAGTAGCAGATCTCAATAATGGAGGGTAGAAATGCATATGGAACCAGGCATTCTTCAATTCTTCTTCAGAAGCATTCAAAGGAGCTTGGTGGATACCCATAGAGTATGGGAAGCTTGTTTCGAATAAGTTATCGTATCTAATAGTCAAGTTTCTGATTGTTGCAGCTAAGTCTTCTCTTTCTTTATCTGTGAATTGTTTCAAGGATGGAATACGGCGCTTGGAGACTACCATTGTTTCAAATGGCCATACAGCCCAGTATGGAACAACCACCAAGAATGAATCATTTTCGTAAACAATTCTCTCTTTCTCACGTTCTTCCAAGGTCACGTAGTCCTGTAGCAAATGGGTACCGTTCTTAGCCTCATACTTCGCGAAACTAACAAATTCCTTTGCTGGTTCGTTTGGAACAGAATCTAAGCACCAAGCTTGGCCGTGAGGATGTAGGTTGGAACATCCCATGGCAGTACCCTTATTCTCGAAGATTTGCAAGTACTTGAATGGCTTGTGCTCTTCCTTGGCCTCCTTTTCCAGCTTCAAGTACAAGTCAGTCCAGGCAGAAACGACGTTGGTGATGTCCTTTGGACTCATTTGTGGAAGACTTAGGCTATGGTTTGGAGAGAAACAAATCACAAAACAATTACCTTTCACACCTTTCAACTGGAACAACCTTTGCTTCAATGGATCATTTCCGTTGACAGAGGCATCTGGCTCTGGCTGCTCGAGCTTAACTGCTGCGTAGTCGTTCTGGAATATGTACGTGGAGGTATACTTTGGGTTTTCCCCACCAGTAGCTCTTGTATTTCCGGGGCACAAGTAACATTTTGGATCGTACTCTGGGGCATCGTTCTTACCAGGCTTTTCTTGCTGTCCCAACCATGGTCTCTTGGCTCTATGAGGTGAGACTAAAACCCACGAATCCGTCAATGGATTGTAACGGGCGTGCGAGTGATCTGTTAAATCAAAAGACATTTCTATTTTATTGTATGTTTTTGTTCTTGGCTATACTATGCTATGCAATGTTATACTTTGCTGTGCTTTGTTTAAGTATTGTCTACCTAAAAAAACACTGCTCGAGTAAGCAAGCGACAGAGAAAGTTTTCAAAAGAACCTGGATTCAGTTTCCATGTCATGGTAATTTATACAAATTTATAACTTAACAAAACATTATATTGCACCGTATTCTTGAATTCGCATTTGTGTGTTCACTTTCGGTATCTGCTGTCACACGTTCTTCACATCCAGTATTATCTACAAGCTTCTAATAGAAAAATACAACATTATACATAGTGCACAGTTTCCAGCCTAGGGCCTTGTGCTAGTAGCAGTAGCGAAAACTACGTATGCGATACGATAGCCCGTCCGCCAGCCAGCCAGCCAACTGATGGTAATGTGATATATGAGCCAGTGCCAGAGTTGTGTGGGGGCCGTTGTAGTTTCAGCTGTAAGCTGGACTCATCGCATGGTTTCGGGCCGGAGCGTTCCGGGCGGTGGACCAAGGATCGGAACACTGCCTTCCGGGCCACCGTGGACCGCAGTGCGCCGAAAACGGTATGTAGTTTTTTTTGTTTTTGTTTTTTTTTTTGTTCTCGCTATGCTTTAGTTTTCTTTTTTCCCGGAATGAACTTTTTCCGTTTCTTCCTGCTCTTCCTTTTTCCGTGTTTCCCCGCACGGACGTAATTCTTAATTGGGCTTCAATCACGTGGCACATTCGGGCTCCGTTTTTGTTTTTCCGTCCGAACAATAACAACCTCTTTGCATTGCGTTGTGCATTACTTTTCTTGCATAAATCGATCGACAGGTTGAAGCAATAAACGGTTCAATGGTGCCGAGTAAAAAGTCGGGGAGGATTCAAGAATAAGTGATGAAGAAATATATAGTTGATTAAATTGTATCCGTATATTGTATTACACTAAGTGAAGAAATGCTAAAGATTATTATGTCTAGTTTAATATTAAATGTGTTTTTTACTTAATATATGAGTTCAGAAAGCAGAACAGACATAATAGCATATAATAACGCTAATGATGGCAGTGAAAGGAAGAAAGAAAAAAAATAAAGAGGACAACAACACAAGCACCGCTGTCATAAGAAGAGTAAATTTAAAAAGCAAATGCCAATTCAGCCGGCGAAAGAGAACACTATGAAATCCAGTGCGGTGCTTTTTAATTAATATTAATATTATTATTATTATTATTTTCAAAACCAAATAATATGGCTTCCAGCAGTCCATGCATACGTTGCTGCCATCTTTTCTTTTTTATAATTGTAGTTTTTTTTTTATTGGGGTAAAAGGGATTTTAAGGTTTGTTATTTCATTAAAGCGAAACCATCAAACGTAAGGAGCGGATTGCGGTTTCGTGGTGGGGTCATGACAAGTAAATCAAATTCGAATCATATCATCGGGTTAAGTTAAAGTTTAATACTTTTTTTCTTTTCAAAAGTGGTCAACTTTGCTCGGTTCCATTTGGTTTCCCTTACAAATCCTTGAAAGTGTATGAAAACTTGTGAGCGTAGGTTTCACCTGGTGGTAGAATGACCGAAGACTTCCATTGTGGGTTGTTGACGGCATCGATGTATCTACCGGGCTCGCAACAGATACCAGCTCTCTTTTCGTACTTGTCCTTGACATCAACGTAGTCACCAGTGTAAACTTGGAAGGTTGGTTCAGTAGTAGCGACCTCCAAAGCCAACTTTGCCTCGTCATTTGATAGCTTGAATACAGGGGTCAATGGGGAAGATCTTGTATCCAAATTGGCTGGTAATCCGCTGATGAAGTCGAAGTCCAAAGCTGGACCAGTTTCAGTCAAGACTGTTGGTTCGTCCTTGAAAGTAGCCACTTCCTTGTATTGCTTAGTGTTACCGGTTGGCAACAAATCTTCAGTGACTTCCAAACCTGTGTTGTCGATCAATTGCAACTTGGAGCCCTTGATGGTAGGCGAATTGAACTTGTTCAAGTTGAAGTATGTGTGGTTGGTGATGTTTGCTGGGGTTGGGACCTTACCCAAGTTCTTGGATTCGATCTCGGTGGTTAAAGTCTTGTTTTCGCTATCGACTCTGTACTTGACGATGGTGTACAATGGTGCTGGGAATTCAGAGTCCTCTTCGTCCACGTATAAGAAGTCAGCGGTCCAGACGTGTGGTTCTGGGTTCTTTACAATTGGACCCAAGAACTTCTTGGTGTGGTAGCTGTTCTTACCCGAGTGGCAGACATTTGCGCTATCAGCAGAAACGGTCAATTGGGTCTTCTTGCCATCAATTTCAAACGAGCCCTTGGCAATTCTGTTTGCGTATGGACCAACGATGGCACCGAAGAATGGGTTGCTTGGGTCCTTGTATTCATCCTCGCTGTCCAAAGATGCCACTACGGAGCAACCATTGACGACGATATCGACGATGGTGGCACCGAGGTTGGCGACCTTGACTTCGAATGGAGTGCCTTTACCCAAGGAGATGACTCTTGAAGAGTAATCGTCTGGTTTGCCAAAGAACTGGGCATCGACACCCTTAATTTGGTAACCGAATGGATTGTCCTGGGTCCACTTCCATAAGTCGATGCAAGCCCTTGCAACGTCTAGTTCTGTTTGCCATTTCAACTCGTTTGTAGCACGGTCACACTTTGCCGTCAAATTCAACACATCACCGTCACGTCTTCCGGTGACCTCGTACAAGAAGTCGAAGCCGATGGCATCGCAGAAGGCACGGTACATTTGGAAGACGGTGGTACCGTGACCAGTACCCAAGTTCCATTCTCTACAAGTACCAGGGTTTTCTTCTAGGTACTTCAAAGCGGCCAGATGGCCCTTGGCCAAGTCCACCACATGGATGTAGTCTCTGATTGGCGTACCGTCAACGGTGTCATAGTCGTTACCGAACACGTACAACTTTTCTCTTCTACCAATGGCAACCTGGGCCATGTATGGCAACAAGTTGTTTGGGATACCCAAAGGATCCTCACCAATGACACCCGATGGGTGAGCACCGATAGGGTTGAAGTATCTTAGAATGGCAAACGAGAAGCTCTTGTCTGAGAAGTGCAAGTCTCTCATCATATCTTCAATAGCCAACTTGGTCTTACCGTATGGGTTTGTTGGTCCTGTTGGGCACTCCTCAGGGATAGGAATCATATTCTCGAATCTTGTGGCATCACCGTACACTGTAGCCGACGAAGAGAACACCAACTTCTTCACACCGTGCGTCTGCATGCTGTTCAAAAGATTCAAAGTACCAACGATGTTGTTATGGTAGTATGTCAATGGGATTTCCGTACTTTCACCCACAGCCTTCAAACCAGCAAAGTGAAGAACCGAGTCGATCTTGTACTCGTCGAACAACTTGTCCAAAGCCTTACCGTCGCACAAGTCGATCTTGGCGAACTTGATCTCTTTGCCTGTTAAAAGCTCCATACGAGAAATCGACTCATAGTTCGAGTTGCACAAATTGTCCACCACAATGCACTTGTAACCAGCGTCGCATAGCTCCACCACTGTGTGAGAACCAATGTAACCGGCACCACCAGTGACTAGGCAGTACTTCTCTTGATCCTGTGACATTTCTTGATTGTTCTTGATGTTTTTTTTGGTTTTTTCTAGTTTGCTTGGAATCCTATACTTTTAGGGTCTCCAGACTATTACTATTTTACCTTTTGGTTGTTATAGACAAACAAACTAACCAGACATATATACATATATATATATATATACACTTTCAAATGGACATACACACGAATAATAATAATAGTAATAACAACACTCTCTCCAAACTGAAACACAACACACTTATTTATACAACGTGCCCGAATCGAAAGTGTTTCTGAAGACTTCTAAGAACCGGCTGACAAGATTCAGGCAACTCCTTATATACTGTGTATATCTGACACTGCAAAGGCAGAGCGAGCCAACTATCATATGCTTAGCTGCCTATACTTCGGGGCACACACATACACATTGCCATATGCCAGCTTGCGTAAGCAAGGAACGGATGGAGTGCCAATCATCCATCCATCAATCACATTCACAACAGAAAAGCTTGCTAATGTGCCACTACTACTACTGTTCTTGCGCGTTTCGGCGCACAGTGCCCAGTGGCCAGGCGTAAAGAAACGCTGGTACCACACCAGCAAGCAGCACCACAGGTGCTGCTAGAAGCGAAGCCTGGAATTGGGATGCCTTGAGTGAGAATACCTGGAAACCCGGGGCAGAGAGAGGGGGGGAGAAACGGTTTCTTGCGCGGGCTTTTCTGGGTGGTTTAGGTATGTGTTTTGGTTTCTTTGTTTTTGGTTTTGGTTTTGGTTTTTGGTTTGGTTTTCCGGAAGGCAGTGGGCCGCGCGCGGGGTGGAGTGCACCGGGTGCGCACGGACCATACCTGTCCGAACCCGGGGAGTACGCGGCCGAATTTGATCACGTGTACGCGGAACACAGTGGGCCGTCCCCGCATGCCATTGTTCCAGCTGGCGATCGGCTGGGGTTAGTTAGTACAGTCTAGTACAGTCTAGTACCGGCTTGCTACTGCTTTCCTACGCCGCGCCGCGCCGCCACATCCTGGAATAATCCCATCCCATCCCACCTTGTATATCGCGGCGAGCGGTGGTGGTGCTCATGAGATTATTTTTATTATACTTACTTTACGTTACCTTAGTGTTTTTTTTTGTTTTTTTTTTTTTTCTCTTCTGTAGCTCCCCTTCTACTATGCGGCATGCGCTCTGTGCCGTGCTGTAATGTAAGTTTTGTGATTATTGACTGATTCTTTGGAGGGCCCCACTGTTTTTTAATTTGTTCTTTTTTTCGTCATATCACTTTTTAAAGGTACAAGGTTTCTTTGTAAAATGGGCAGCGCAAAAGATATAAAAGACATGGGTGTTTGAGCATTGGGACATGGAGACCGGGAGTGGGATCATGACGGGATTTGACATGTGCTGTTGTCAGTTGTGTTATTTTTAAGGGGAGAACTTCAGAAACAGAAAATAGACACTTAGTCATATCAAACTGTCAAACAAGAAGAGACACATACACACATTTTCTCAGAAGCGTGTCTAGTGTGCTACCCTAAAAAAAATCAAATCAAAAATTAAAATAGAAATAGAATAGCGTTTCTACTATAATTTGCTGTTGTTGTTATTATTATTATACCTATTAACTAGCTAATATGTCCGTTCCAATTGTGCCCATTGATTTCTCGGAGGTTCCAGCGTTGGAACAGTTGAAGAAGGAGTTTGTGGAGGCATATGGTGCTGATGAGTCGAGAAGCATTTTCATTTCGAGGTCGCCAGGTAGAGTGAACTTGATCGGTGAGCACATCGATTACTGCCAGTTTTCTGTGTTGCCTATGGCCATCGAGAACGATTTGAAGTTGGCTTTCCGTTTGAGCGATGCTAGCGAGAACCCATCGATCACCTTGACAAACTACGACTCGAACTTCGCCAAGCGTAAGTTCGACTTGCCCTTGGACGGGTCGCTCATTGAGATTGACCCTTCAGTCAGTGACTGGTCCAATTACTTCAAGTGCGGTCTCTTGGTTGCACAAGAGTTTTTGAAGAAAAAATACAAGTTCGAGGGCCCTATCAAGGGTATGGAAATTTACGTGAAGGGTAACATTCCTACCGGTGGTGGTTTGTCCTCCAGTGCAGCCTTCATCTGCGCTGTGTCGCTTGCCGTCATTTACTCAAACATCCCAGAAGGTACGCCTATCTTGAAGGATGAGTTGACCAAGATCACCGCAGTCGCTGAACACCATGTTGGTGTCAACAACGGTGGTATGGACCAAGCCGCTTCTATCTGCGGTAAGGACGGCCATGCCCTCTACGTCGAGTTCAAGCCTCAATTGAAGGCTACGCCTTTCAAGTTCCCAGATGGCTTGCCTATCTCGTTCTTGATCGCTAACACTTTGGTCGTGTCCAACAAGGCCGAAACAGGCCCAGTTAACTACAACTTGAGAGTCGTCGAGGTCACGGTTGCTGCCAACGTCTTGGCTCAGAAGTACGGCGTCACTTTGGAAACCGAGGGTAACTTGGGTAAAGGAACGCTAAGAAACTTTATGGACGCATACTACATGAAGTACGACCCATCGTGCCACAAGCCTTGGGACGGCGATATCGAAACCGGTGTCGAGAGATTGACCAAGATGATCGAGTTGGTCGATGAAACTTTGGACCAAAACGGTTATACTCTGGACCAAGCGGTCGAACTGTGTGGCTGCGAATCCATCTCCCAGTTCACCGACTTGTACTTGACAAACTTCCCAGTTCGTTTCCAAAAATTAAAGCTATTCCAACGTGCTAAGCACGTCTACACCGAGGCATTGAGAGTCCTAAAAGCTTTGATAATGTTCCAAAAGGGTGAATCGAACTTCTTTGAAGAATTCGGTAAGTTAATGAACGAATCACAACAATCTTGTGACAAACTATACCAATGTTCGTGCCCAGAAACTGATCTCATCTGCGATATCGCTTTGAAGAACGGTTCTTTCGGTTCTCGTTTGACCGGTGCCGGCTGGGGTGGCTGTACAGTCCACTTGTGCTCCACTGACACCGTGGAGTCAGTCAAGAATGCCTTGATCAAGAACTACTATAACGTCAAATACCCTAATCTAACGCCAGAGCAATTGAGCGAAGCTATTATCGTTTCCAAACCTCGTGTCGGTAGTGTTCTTTACAAAGAAAAGTCGTGAGTTTGAATATCTTCTTTCTTTCTCCCTCCCTATATTTTCTCTCTACCGCACACTGCGTTACGGACTTCATGACATAAAAATTTAAACAAACAACTAACTACTCCATTTCAATGATTATTATGATTTTAATGTATACAGAAGAAATTGTTTAATAAACGAAACGATACGAATCAAAATGAGCTTTCAATAGTTTTTTTTTTAGCCCATCCAATACAATTTATCTAGCATTCCGCCTCCCCTCTCTTAAAACCTAACACAGACATTTTTGTCTTTGTATTGACGTATAGAATTTAAGCAATAAAAAAATATTTTTACTCCCTTTGCAATTTTGTTCCTCTTATTTGACATTCATCAATTTATTTCTGATGTCGTTATTTTTCCAATAGTTTGTTTCATATTAAAAAAATTAAACGTCAATTATTAAACTAAAAACAATAAAAGAAAAACTACAAAATTAGTTAGATAAGTGCATATTAGAAAACCAAACCAAATTAGTTTGGTTTGATCACGGAAAAACGAGAAAAAACAATCAATTAGTATTAGTATTAGTATTAGTATTAAATCTTTTTTTAAAAGCGAACTTTATAACCCCCTGGGGGAACTGTCTGTGGGTCAACCCAATAAAACTTCTCAAAAAGGTCTTCGATGTTGTCCATCATATACTTGACTTCCATTACGGCGAACTCTTTCAATGTATTATAAGGTCTTTTCTTGTCGTCATACCCAATAACTTGTTGATACATTTCTTCGGCAAATACCTTCCTTTCTCCGAAAAGGATATTAGTAGCATTTCTCATGCATTTTTTACCAGAGACATATCCGACCATGTGTGACCTTATTCTTGACTCGTGTTGTTTGAAAGGGTTTGGTTTAATACCCTTAGCAAGCTTGTTTGGTAAAGTGTCATCATTTGCAATGTAATCGAGTCCGTCGAAGATGAAGTCTAGAATACCTTTCATTTCTGCACTGGTAATAAAATGACACCATCTTGGGTTTCCCGTACTATCGTCTAACTTCATGTCGTTTACCATCTTAGCCCTGTATCTTGCTCCACTTTCAATGGGTCCAAAACTGTTAGGACGAACAATTCTTGACACTATGTTGAAATAGTACTGGGTTTTAGAGAAATTTACGTCACAATCCAAAGATTCAGGTACAAACTCAAGCTTTATATGTGGACCCACTTGAGTCTTCAACAATTTCCAATATGATCTGAAAGTCGAGATGTTTGGATCACCCTGCAATCTGATCTGTTGATCAATACTGCTCAAAATGTTCTCATAATATTGATGGTCATACCGAATAGTTACATCTTGAAAGTTCGTTGGAAGAGGACTATTAGGAGGGAAATACCAATCCATAATAGTGTTTCTAATAAACCCTCCATGGAAACTGACATTGACAACATTGTCCTCTGAGCGTATACCAAATTCGAATTTGGGACACCTTCTTTCAGGTCTAAAGTAGAGTTCAGATTTTTTCCTGGGCGCAGGCTTAAAAACACACTTCTTATCTTTCATGGACTGAGACTCTAAGGGCAGAGAAAGCGAAGAGTTAGACGACATTGAAGATGAAGAAGTTTTCCTTTGTTTAATTTTTGGTGACTCTTTAAAGGTTTTCTTCAAGGGTGATAATGGGAATATATTATTCAGGTAGAGGTCATTCATATTAGCATCATTATTCAACTGAAAAGCAGGGGATGTGTTGAAACCAAAATCAACATTAAGTTTAGCTTGCTGTGACTGCATGCTATTATTGGTAATACCAACACCGTTATTTTGAACAATGTGTTGCTTGTTGTGGAAGCTCAAAGGGTTATTTCTAGGGGAGTTTGCTCTAGAGTTTATTGGCGTAACAGTATCAGAGACGAAACTTTCCCTTCTTCCATCAAAAATATCGTTGTTTAAATTCATTAACGACTGGCTTGACTCCTCATTCGTTCTCACAAAATGTCCTTCTTTGGCAAGGAAATGAACGGCTTTTTGTTTAAAATTATTCTTTGGGTTATTATTAGTGTTATTAGTGTTATTAGTGTTATTAGTGTTATTAGTATTAGTATTAGCATTATTATTGATGCCATTTGGTAGTATTAGCTCTTCATTAAGGGAGCAGTCATTTGCCAAAAAGTTTTCGGCCACATATGTAAATTGCGGCGTAGGGGTCTCTGTGGTAGTGGAGTAATCAATATCCTTATTCATTGGCGTATCACTTAGTAGGTCAGAAATTGAACCTAAAGGTGGTTCGCTTCCTGACGACATCTTGGGTGCCAATTGGAACGGCGTTCCTAATTGATCGCCAAAGCCAAGATATCGATCAACACTGTTAAGCCCCGGCCGGTTATTTGGCTCATGATTGAAATTGAAAAAGGCATTTAATTCCATGTCCAAATTAGGTTGTGAATCTAAATCATCTGATAAATCGAGATACTCTTCCATGTTTAAACTTTTTTGTTAAATTATACTACCTGCAGGAATGTGTCAAAAAAAGTTTTGTGTAAGAGCGACAGAATGATTAAGTAATCAAAGAATAAAAAAAACTTGTCTGGGGAGAGACTTCTCAAATTAAAGTGGAGAAAAAAGGAAATATAACGAGCGACTAAATTTATTCCAATATTATGATCCGTGTTTGGAAGACCGACTAGTTATTGGACAGGGGAAAGCAAAAAAAAATCAGAACAAAACAGCTAGGGAACAAGCAAAATGATTGACGTAAAGTTGGATTTCTTTAGAAATTATAGCAAATAAAGTTTTCCAAAGTGTTTCGTTGGAAAACGTGTGAACTAATGAATGAAATAAAAAATTCTGGGCAGGTAGTTTGAAAAAAAACCTAGTAACAAAAATTGGTATAATGAGTGTAATATTTTTAGTTGATTTTAGCAGTTCCAATTGGTAGATAATAGTGTAAATAGACCAATTTGAATATAAAAATCTATCACCTTGATGAACAGATATGAAGAATTACGAAACCGATTTAGTTCAGAGTTGTTTTAAAACTTACATTTCTCCCCTTCTTATATAAGGAACCCTACTCTTTTGACACGCTGGGTAATACAGAAAAATCAAAGGTCCACAATATATCGCAAACAAAACAACACTACGGTTAAATCGTTTGTTATACTCATTCCCACCTGGTCAACCTGTTAGCCAAAAGCATCCTACCCACGAAACGCTTTAGTCGCTCCCCTAACAATTTCTAAGAAACGGACCAGAACATTACCGCTCATACTTAGGGTGGTGTTCTTTTTTTTTTTTTCTTTTAATTTTTAAGGGTCGACTGGACAAAAATGCACGGAGATGCATAATTGAATAATTCAAAGTACAGAAAACCCTGTAGAAACCTGCGCGTAAAAGAAAGATTTACATTTCATTTCTAAGTGTTCATATGCTCAGGTATGTCATGTTACAATAATTATATCGCCCACTTATACTACTTAGTACAGACAGGCCGCATCTCTCATACACGAGGGCTTAGTCCAAAGAGTGGGGGTGATCGTTTAATGGATTCATTTTCTACCTCATACTACAGAAACAATGGAGAAAAGTGTCTTGCATTTGCATATACATTTTGCCTTGAACGTTTACATAACACACATTATTATATGATGTCAGGTTTACGAGGCTTAACTAATAAAGAAAAAGTAAAGATATACATTCTCTTGCCATAGGAAAGAATTTACCTCTGTGCCTCCTTAAAAGTTCAACTGAATTTGGGTTTAGCGCTCTTTAAAGATTTTTTAGAAAGGCTGTAAATTTTACTGGTTTACTTTACCAGGAATATATCCTTCTTTTTTTAACGTCTTAGCACTTCATTTATGCTAAGATAATATGAAAGGCCAAGAATATAAGTATCACGTGACCAAACATGGATATCAACATTTTTCTTCAAAAAAAAATATCGATGAAAAATGAGGTTGGTTAATCCAAATGGAACAAACTACAACTATAGATGGCTCGTTGATAAATAAGTGTATTGCTAGTGTTATAACTCACCTCACTCAGTAATAAACAACACTAAGAATTAAAGCAAAAGATGGTTGTTAAAGTTTTGAAGCAAACTTCCATTGCAAGAAATGGTGTAGGTGCGTTTATTCTACCTTGTAAAAAGATCACTCTTCAATACTGCAACTGGGGTGGGTCATCGCAGGGCCTAAGGGACTTCCTAACTTCTAAAAGAATGATACAATGGGCGGAGAAGTACCCTCAAATACAGTTTGAAATAGTTAGAAAGTCTGGACACCCGGTTATCAAAGGTGACTATATTAATGGTCGTGAGAAAGCTATCTGTGTGAAAAACCTCAATATCGACAACGTTGAGAATAAGTTAAAGCTTATCAGAGACTCTTCAGGCGAACAACTACGTCATAGGACTAAGAATGATAATGTGGAAACTATGAATGACAGTGTCAGAGGTATATGGTCTCCATTACATGTCGACCCTTCTGTAAGACACAGAGTTTAATCTAAAAGTTATAAGCGTATATATTCTCGCTTCTGGAAAAGCTCACTACCCTCCTCACTTGTAAATAACAATGTGTCATTCGCGCTATAAGGTAAATAGATACTATAATAAAAAAATTGATTTCGAAAGGAATAACGTTAAGCCTGAATCTATAACAATTATACTCTATATTATATGTTTACTATGCGATGGGTTTGTTGGGTTTTCATTAGGCAGAACCTTTATATTCTCTAAGAACAACTGGCACAGATGATGGAGGTAAGGAACCGAACTCAGTAATGATCTTCTTGATATAGTCTGGTGGTGTAAGGTCGTACATGATATTGAAGATGTTTAAGTTTGGTTGTTTTTCCCAGTCAGCTAGTATCGGCTTATGCTTATTGCTCTTTGTATCGTCAACAGATTCTGTGTTAGCCGAACCACTTCCTGATTTATTCTTTTGCTTTGTGTTATTTTCTACCTCCTTTTGAACTGATTCACGCTCTTTGATAAATTGTTGCAATAAGAATCCCTGGTTACTATGTCTCTGTACAGGATTAGCAGAATCAATAATGACCAAGTCGTTTGGATCAGCGAGTTCATTAGAAGTGACACTATCAAGCTGCACTCTTTGAGAGAATTTTAAGGACTCGCAACAAACAAGAACTGGGATATTTCTTCTGTTAGCTAGCATGGCGATCTGAGCAGTTCCAACTCTAGAGTATAAGAACCCATTAGATAAGATGGAATGTGCACCAAGGAAAACGTATTTGATATCCATATTGAACACAGTCCCTAAAGCTGTAATAGGAACGTACAAAACATCTAATCCGTGATTCTTTAAAGACTCCGCCATCTTACGACCCTCGAATAATGGCCTGCTGTCAACAATCACAATTTGGAACTTTTTACCGAGGTTGATAGCGTTATGTAAGAATAAATCGGTTAAAACTTTAGAACAACCGTAGGTTAAAATTGTACTACCCTCTTCAATGTGTTGCGAGGCAGTTTCAATAATTAATTGATCAGCCAGTTCTACCTTTTCACGTGCAAATAGAGCAATCTTGTCACATAATTCTTCCTTTGCTTTAGAGTCCGATGTGGAAGGATCAATCAAAGATATCTCTTGCTTTAACCATCTGATGGCATTACCCATGGTCACACTCAAAGGTCTCGACTTCTTTAAAAAGTCTATCTGGTGAGATAAATAACTGGTCAAATTACGTGAGAGTGTAGTCCCTTCCGGCGTCTTATAATCCTTAATAACTGCTTCGAAAGCTTCCATCATAGCGATACAACGAGGAATAGACCCTATAATTTTGTATAGAGCATAATCTAAAGTCAAAGAACTTATTGCAGGGTGAAGCATATCACGGTTAGCAATCAATTCCTTCACAGATGCAAGTGACTGTTGACTGGTAAATTGGGACGCTATTGTATTTGGTATAATGGAAGAAGTTCCTGGTACAAGGGTCGATGACTCGTCCAATGACAAAGAGTTTAGCATTTGTTGAGCTTCATAATCTTCACTATGTGCCAAAGATTGCAAGTTTGTGTTACTACCAGATAGACCAGCACTCAATTGTGATCCTGAGGTTGGTTGAGATGATGCTGCTGCTAAAGTAGTAGATAACATTGGCAATACCAAACCCATGGCTGTAATCTTTGAAGCGCCAAGAGAAGTGATAACACTCAAAAGTGCTAGTAACGAAGTTCTTCTTTCTTCAGTTGTCTCTAGATGGCCGAATAGAGTGGACTTTTTGTCATTGTGCTTTACGACTTCAACTGACTTATTCTTCTTAGCAGCTAACAGTTCTCTTTGTTGTTGCTTCTTTTCACGTTTGGCTGCAGCCTGTTGTTGCTGCTTTTCAAGAGAAATACCAATGGATTGCTTATTTGCAGCCCGCTTGGCAGCCTTTTCCTTTTTCTTTAGCTCCTTCAATTCTTTGTTGGTCAAAGCCTTACCTGAAGTTGAGCTTACGGTGGTCTTCTGATTTACGGCCTTTTCTGCATTTGTTTCAACCTTAACTGGCTCTTTTGGCTCCTTTGACTCCACAGCACCTTCTGACATGGCCGTTGGTGTTTTTATTTGCTCTAGGATACGTGCTTTCGGTTAGAAACTGAAATGTAATATCAATATCGAATATGATATAGATTTGACCCATGCCATCAGCATTGATGATACATTCAATTACTTTCAATGAAATTAAAAAAAAAAAATCGTGAAGGGTGATTTTTTTTTTTGAGAGTTCAGAGATGGGATTGGCAGCGGAGACTAAAATTCAGAAAGAAGTCTGCATATACAATCTTTGAGCTCATCATGGCATGAACTTAAGTTGACATTTACATCAATTATTATATTTTTTTTATATACATGAATTTTTATAATGAGTAAAAGACATTACTTTTTCAAAGTTATTTGTCTTCTTCCTTAGGTTGTTCTTCCTCTTGAGGTTCGGACTCTTTCTCATTCTTGCATTTCTCATAAAAGGAAAGATATCTATCATAAGGGTCAGTCTTATCTGCCTGCTTCAATGCTAATTGGTAGTTTTCTACAAATTTGCTTACTTCAACTGGCGAAGATGATCCGTAACGTAGAATAGTTCTGCTTAACAAGTAATTTGATCTGTTCTTGGCTAGATACACGTTCAGTTGACTTGCGCTGGCTTGTTGTACGTCAATGGATTGAAGAATAACCTCTGATGTCTTGCAAAATCTTGGTAGCTTCTCCACAGTGGCGCCTTGTTGATGTGCTAGTGCTCCGATCAGTTCTTTGGCCAACCCGGTAGTATCTTCTTTTTTAGTTACGGTAGATGATAACTTCTTCAAGCCGCTTGCCACCATACTCGAATCCTTTACATTTTTGAACTCATTTCTATGCAATTGACACATTAACACGCTGTTAAACCACACATCAACATCGAAAGCGTCCATCTGCTTGGATTTCACAAAAAATGGCTGTAATTGATATAGAAGATTTAGGGTGGAGCGTAGAGAATCAAATCTGAATGTAGATGCTAAGAGAGCATTTTGTAGATGAGTCGAGTTGAAATAGCCCCAAAATTCCTTTCTTCTAGGTGTAATATTCCTCCATTCCCGCATGAATGACTCTAATTCTTGTGCTGATGATGTATTGAAGATAATATCATTGTATACTGAAGCACCTGGAACATGAACAGGCTCTCTTGGCTGAATTGGACGCTTAGTTTCTGGATCAATCAAGTCCATGGCTAGTAATTTGTTTGCATTCTTCTTACGGTAGATAAATGGTCTCAAGTTCTTTGGAGTTTTGACAAAGCGCAAGAAATCATCAAAGATTTGGCGCGATTCAACGCCAGATGATACTGAACGTGTGAAAACTCTGGAGTACATCTATGCGATTCTTTAGTTTTCTGAATCCCACCACAGTTAAACTGACAGTTAGACAAAAGTATGCAGCCTCAGGTTTCCGAATTGTACTATAGCGTTAAATAATCAGTTCTTCCATAGCTATTCAATATTGAAAAATCTGAAATTTTTCAGTGAATAGAAAAAACATCAACATCGTATACAATGACATACAATGAAATAGTATTCAATTATTTGGTATGTGCTTTTAATTTACATTGTCATCAAATCTGAATCCTGCGGCAGTAAAGAAATACCGGAAAACGCTACTATTGCTGCTAGCGGAAACAAGCGTCAATACACCGAATTTTGTTACAATTAAATCGTTTTTCCATATCAAAAGGGAGGATGAAAGACGAAGAGTTGTCATACGATGAATATTTGCAGAAGATCATCACAGAAACATCTAAAGGGTACGGATCTGAAGACACTATACACCCAGAGGTCAATAAAATAATATCGAAATCACCTAAACTAAGGGAATCACTACTTGAGCCGTACAATATATACGAAGAACTGGCCGGGGAGGCCGATGCATGGAGGGAAAAGGTTTGGACGCAGAAGCAGAAGCCATCTCCGGAGATTGAATATGCATACCTTAAGCACCAGGAACTTGCGCTAGAGAGACTAATATCAAAAACTTTACCTAAACAACTTGCATTAAGGAACGAGTTTCTTCGAACAGGCGTGCTACAGGCTGAGAATGCTGTTACTACTCAGGAACAGCAACTCAGACAGCTTGAACAACACAGAGCTGCCATGGAGGCATCTCAACAACAACAACTGGATTTGTTGCACGACCGCTGGCGGGAGACGTTGAATGAGAATCTAAAAAGTACGCTATAACGATACTATAACATATCCTTGATATTCAGTACACATACAATTTTTTTACGTACATATACTTTTATACAAATATATTACCAGTTGTGATTAGTAGAGTGCATAAGAAAACGAGACAGAAGTGGTTTCGAAAGCTTATTTGTCCAAAACTTCAGCATCGTATCTTTGCTTGAACCAAGCAATGGTGTCTTCCTTGGAGGTCTTGTGGGAGTTACCAATCTTAGATTGACATCTCTTTCTTCTGGTAACTCTAGCACCTGGTCTACCCATGACGACGTAGAAGTCCATACCGTAAATACCGATACCTGGGTCGTACTTGATACCCAAATCGATGTGTTCTTGGATACCGAAACCGAAGTTACCGGTAGCAGAGAAGTTTCTGTTTCTCAATTGGTATTCCTTGACCTTCAAACCTCTTTCCAAGATTTCTTCAGCCTTTGGACCACGGACAGTGACGTGGACAGCAATCTTTTCGTTTCTTCTGATACCGAAAGTTCTGACAGTGTATCTAGCCTTGGAGTGGACTGGAGTTTGACCAGACAATTGTTCCAAGACCTTGGAAGCTCTGGTCAATCTGTCACCAGATTCACCAACAGAAATGTTCAAGACCAATTTCTCGATCTTCAATTCACGCATAGGGTTTTGAGCTTTGGAAGACATCTTGGGCTTTGGTTTGCGAGTTGACGTACGGAGGACTTTGAACTGAATCAAACAGCAACTATAACTATATCTACTATCTAATGCCTATAATAACTTGTATGTTGAAGTTCTTGAAAAACCATCAAAGGTTTTTTTTTCTTCACTATGGATGATGCGCAATGGGAATGGCCCAGAGTACAAACCGTGAGAGTAACAGGTTGGGTTCATCGAAATTTTTCACACATATCACTATCAACGAGCCTGCAAACCAATTCAGCGGAGTCGTGCCTCGTGACCACTGCTCATCTCGCGCGGGAGTTCTTTAGCTGTAAGAGCTTCTCTGCGACTCCTACATCGACGTTTCTTTTTCTTATTATTGTGCTGAAAATCATAAAATATGTTGTTATATTTCCTTATATGGAATTTATTCAAAAACATTTGATCATGTGACCATACAACCCACACACCAATTCATTTAAAAAAAACTACAAAATGCACGGATGCAAAATCCGAAACAGTCCAGGAAAGCAAAATTATTTTTTAAAAAAAAAAGATTGCATATCACGTGCACATATCTTTCCCTCATCCTCCTTTGATAGTTTTAAGAATTTCGCATGGTAAACGTTATTATAATAATCAACCCCAATTACAATATGAGTGGCAAACCTAGGGAAAAGGAAGAAGAGAGACAGCTAGAAATTGGATTTCAGGTGGATAGATATTTATCACAACTACGTGGAAGAACTCTATTTGGCTACTGAAAGATTAAGCAGCAAAGGAAAATAAATCATAATGCAAGCTATAGCAGACCAGTTCAGCAGTTCTAGTGTTTTCGCTGAACTTAACGATGAACAGACCTTGAAGGAGAATTTTGTGCTGGGAGACTCTCAATTCAAGCAATTGGCACCTAGTCTATCTATGCCTCCTATTAGCACGCCTCAGGAGTTTTTGAGGGCGCATACGGATGATTCTAAAAACCCAGATTGTAAGATTAAGATTGCGCATGGTACTACGACATTGGCTTTCCGTTTCCAAGGAGGGATCATTGTGGCAGTAGATTCCCGTGCCACCGCTGGACAGTGGATTGCATCACAAACCGTGAAGAAAGTGATTGAAATCAATCCATTTTTGCTCGGAACAATGGCTGGTGGTGCCGCAGACTGTCAGTTTTGGGAGACATGGTTAGGGTCTCAGTGCCGTTTGCACGAACTAAGAGAAAAGGAAAGGATTTCTGTTGCGGCAGCATCCAAGATTTTAAGCAATTTGGTTTACGAGTACAAAGGTGCTGGTTTGTCCATGGGTACAATGATCTGTGGTTATACGAAAAAAGAAGGTCCAACTATCTATTACGTTGATTCAGATGGAACAAGACTACAAGGCGATTTGTTCTGTGTGGGTTCTGGTCAAACTTTCGCGTACGGTGTGCTAGACGCAAACTACAAGTGGGATCTAACGGTGGAGGATGCACTATATCTAGGAAAACGTTCTATTCTAGCAGCCGCTCATCGTGATGCATACTCCGGTGGTTCGGTAAATCTATATCACGTTACAGAAGATGGCTGGGTCTATCATGGCAACCATAACGTGGATACACTATTTTGGGAGATAAAAGAGAAGGAGCAATCATTTAATAATGTCGTAGGTTAACTTAAGAAGTGATTAGGTTATATTTCATTTTGTAAACTTAAGTACTCAAAAGTATTTCCATCCAGTAGACGGTCAGCGCACAATATCAGTGCTAGTTAGTTTGTTATTCTAACTAGGAAGGAGCTTACCTTGCCGAAAGCAAAACCTATCATGCTAGGGGTTTATATTGTTACAATTTGTTTAAAGGTACTACATATAATACTATCGAACTGAACGCTGCATACCATAAACTAAATCAATATTTAAACTGCATGGCTTGTGGTTAATATTCTTATTTGTCATGTGTTTTTATAGGAAACAATTTTCCATTATCCATTTAATCGCTGTTAGCATCTTCATTATCATCACTATCATCTGAGTTTGAATCTGAGTCGCTACCATCAGAATCTGAATCAGATCCGGAACCACTGTCACTATCGCCAGAGGAAGAAGAGTCGTCCGAAGATTCGGCACCAGAATCACCATTCCCGTTTTGATCACCAGAATCACTACTGTTGCTATCGTCAGAATCACTTGACTCAGTATCACTAGCAGCACGTTTCTTAGGTAATATTGTAGAAGGTTGTGGACTAACAGATATTGCCGAACTACCGTTACCACTAGCGTTTGATTTGGCAGCCATTGAGATCGGTGGGGGTGAAACTGTCTTCCCTGTACTAGAAACGGGCCTTGAACCTTGTTGTTTAGGTTGGAAAAACTTTGACAAGGATGTTGGATCAAACGATTGGTTTTTGTTTAGTGAGCTTGAGCTCGAAGGATTAACCACACTTGGAGTAGGAGGTTTTGGCGTTACTGTTTTCTTTACAGGAACCTCTTTCTTTATTGGTTGTTGAGAGCCTTTTACCGCTGGTGAAGACATATTTACAAGTTGTGATACCTTCCCTTTAGTAACTTTTACAGTAGCGGCATTAACAGCTGCTGCAAGAATGAGATTCAGGTGCTGTGGGTTTTTGTCAATTAAAGCAGTCAATGGATTACCAGTAATTCCCTTCTGTTTGGCAGCCTGTGTCACTTGATTTATGGTCATTGCCAAGGCCTGTGTTAATATTTGAGCCATAACGGTTTTATCTAAACCTTTACGATCCTTTGTTATAATCATCAACTGCTCTTGTAAATACTTCATCGTTCTTTGATTATCGTCCATGCCGTTTGGTTTTCTATCAGATCTGTTAGCCGCTAACGTCTGTGCCATATTTGGTTGCTTTGCAGCTGATGCTTGCTGCTGTTGCTGCTGTTGCTTTTTAATTCTTTGCTGCTGTTGCTGCTGTTGCTTCAACTCAGCTAGCCTGGCTTTAGCTGCCTGTGCTTCAGCCTGTTTCTTCTTTTGTCTTTCTCTTTCAGCTATGTACTCTTCATCAAGACCCCATAGCCAACCTTTACCTTCCTTTGAGACCTTACAGAAAGACTTATTGAGAGAGAGATTATGTCTCACTGAACTTTGCCATCCATCGGGACAGTATTTGTAGTATGGGAAAAGTTCACGTATTCCAGCATAGATCTCTGAAAGTGACATTCCTTTCTCAGTGGAATATTTCCGTAGACAGGAAGTAATTAAATTCGAATAAGAGCAGGTTGGCTTTGTTCTATACTCTGGTGGTATTTCATGCAGAGAGTAAACCTTTTTAGGAGGCTTTTGAGGCTTTGGTGCCTTCTTTTCTTTCGTTTCCTTTTCCTTCTTATTTTTCTTCTTTGGAGGTTGGCTTGCACCCGTGCTGCCTTTAGTTTTAGCTGCTGTCGTCGCAGGTGCAGTAGTAGCTGTAGATGTCTCTTTTGTAATATTTCCTTCATGATCTGGTAGAACGAACTGGAACGGTATTTGCCCAATCTGAATTTTAGTTTTATTCTTCAACGGTACGGTACTACCTCTTTCCACAAAGTTGTCATCAACAAACGCACCATTTTTACCCATGATAGATAATTCGAATCGTCCTGTTCCAAAATTGTAAAAAATTTGAGCATGTCTTCTTGATATAGACTTCGAGGGTCCCAAGTTGACATCAACCTTATGGGAGTAATCATTTTCTGACCGTCTACCGATTATTACTTGTAATGTTTGGACGTAAAATGTGAAGTCATGGAAGTCTAGTCTAGCATAAGCAGATATTTTTGATTGTTCTTCTAACGATTTATTGTCCGCGGCTGCTTCGCCAGTAAGAGAGACTGATCCACCTGGTAACTGTGAGAGAGGTTGTGTATCCGCTGCAGAACCTTCTTTGTGATCTGGTCCCTTTCCCTTAATAGGATCCTCCTGTAGCCCATCTTTACTTCCAGCTTCCAAAGGTTTGATCTGTTTCTGTTCTAATTTTAACTCGTTCAACTGCTTAATTGGAAACATCATCGGCGTTAGAGAGTTATTCCTTCTTGCATTGTAGGCTAAACGTTCTTGAATTATAGCTGCAGGTGAATTTTCATCGTGTTTTATTACAGGTTGTATCGGCTGCACTGGTTCTACTGGTGGCATTGGTACTACCTGTTGCACCGGTTGAGCTGGCTGTACATCCTTCACCGGATTTTTCTCCTCCACACCAACAGATGATGATTTAGGTGACTGTGGCACCTCGAGGTTCACATCTTCCCTCAGTACATTGTCTTTTCGTGCCGCTTGCGGAACTTCAACAGACGATGCCTTCTCTGAGTCGTGTTTCCTTTCCTCTCGTATCGGCACTTCCGCATGTAACTCTGTGTCTTCCTTTTCTTGGTCACTCTTCATGTGTTGATCTAATATATCAATTCCGTGAAACAGATCATCATCGTTCTTCTCATCTAGCTCAAGAAGCTTCGAGAAGTCAGGGTGGTCCAAATTGTCCGGTATTTGCTCTAGTTTTAATTCTTCTTCTCGCAAAATAGATCCTGTCATATCCGCTTCGTGCTTTGACCCCTCCAACGGCACGTTAGCTGCTGCAGGACTTATTCCTACACTGCTACGTTCCGTATCCATCGCGGTACTCGCCTTGTTTATGCTTCAAATACACCCTCGATGACCTAACCTAGTCATTATGGTAAACATTGGCTTTTCAATCTTCATTTCTTCTTACTTCAGTCTGATGGCCTAATATTAAAAAAGAAAGAATGTGATTCCAGATCGTAAAACATGATAATTGTACTTTACACACATTTACGTATACATACATACATGGGAAGCAGCTTGAAAGGGACGGGGATAACCACGATCATCGTTTATCAATGCGTTGCTGCCTTACTGATATACGCTCAGAGACTGTAAGCAGCCAGTTCAACGAGTTTAGTACATCTTCTTTTAAGTCTTCCGTTGTTGGATCGAATTGATCGTCTTCGAAGCCCAACAATAGACACATCTGTGTCAGTTTCTTGAACCGTTCACGCAATTGGTAGTTGTCCATGCATATAGTTTTGATGATAACGGAGAGTTGTTTTTCGATTTTAATTGATCCCAATTCATTGAATTGCAACGAACGGAATTTCGTTTCTATCATAGGGCACAAGTCCTTAACAATTGCAGTCAACAATTCGTTGAAGGATGCAGCAGAGAGGACTTGTTTGTAGGGTATTATAATTTTGTTCCATTCCTGCACAAAAGTGTGCAACTTTTCGAAATCCTCAAAATCCTGTAGTGTGGATACGAATTCGGTGTTCTTTTGGAAGAGTACAGATATCAAACGCTGGAGATTCTCTTGGAGGACGTTTTGATATAACATCATGAGAGACCAGTTCCAAAGCTTCTTGTTGTTGTCGAGAAGGTATTTCAGGACCGAGAGGAGTTTGGACTTAACAATCTCGTGCTCATTGTTGAATTTAAAGTTGTCAATTAAGAAATGTGGGTTAATCTTAATGATTTCATTTTCTAACAAATCTGTAAAGATAGATTCGTTGGTTGATATCGTGTTCACGTATATGATGTAATGGTGTAAGTTGAGGACTGATTCCATATCTGTTTCCTTCAAGTTGAATGCTGCAAACTGGGAGGTGAATTTTTTTTGTGCTGCTGTCACACCAATGCTATTTGTATGGTGTTGGTTCTGTGCTGCATTTTCAGTGTCTGATATGTACTTTTGTAGTCGCAATGATGGGATTAACCTTGGGATCAATTTTGTCAACCTAGACTGTAAGAAACTGATTAGGTATTCGTTTTGGATCATCTGTGATATAGAGTCAAGCGATTTTGTGACAAGCGCTGTTTGGCCTGTGTTGAGGGTCCACACCAAGTACGACTTTACTAGAATGGCAAGATCTTCCAATACGGGCGAAATGACTTGTTGTTCATCACCATTAGAGGTTCTTGATTGTTCTTCATGCAATGATTCGTTCAAATTACCTAACTGCGAAGTTTTTAAAGAGCTCTTGAAGCAGTACGTTGTGTAATGAAGAGCCATCGAATGGAAAGTGTCTATATTCTCTTGTAGTTTAGAGTTAAATTTTCCATTTGTTAAACAGGGTACAATCTGTAGTGGATTAACCGGCTCCTTACTCCATTCAAGCCATTTCATGGAAAAAAATTGGCAGTACATAGACCAGTTTTGCAAGAAATTGGAAATCTGCAAGACTATCGCTTGCAAACGTTTCATATCGGTATAGTCTGATAGAGAAGAACGGATTTTGGGTAAAGAAACTGAATCGAAGAAAGTATCCCATATTAAACATGCTTGCAAATCAGTTTCTAGTTGAACTTTCTGCATAGTCTCGAGCATGTACGCGGTAGAATAATTTTGTAATATAATTTTTGAATGATCATTAATCATAGTCGATACGATTTTGAAAAGATGCAAGGTTGACTTGGAATAGAATAACGGATCGTCAGAAGTATGTGTCATTAGTGATCTCGATTGTTGAGCAATAATGTCACATATATATTTTGAATATAAGTCTATTCCCAGATCCGAGGCTCCGATCTTAGGGAATAGTTTGAAACATTCGGTTAGTGTGTTCACATCCTGCTCTTGCGAAGCTCTAGTGAATCGTTCTGTGAAAACTTCAGATAGTTGGGACTTCCATTTTTTCACCAATTGAGCCGGAGGATCCGGCAATTCACTGGTAGGAACACATCGCTGCACAAACTTAGAGTTTAGTAACGATTCTGGTAACTGATCAATCTCATATATGCACTGCGCAATCATCGGATAATTATGCTCTTTAGAATTTAATACATCGTTGATTATTTGAAGGTTATTCTTCAAGAGTTTGACAGAATCGACGAAATCTGCCAATTGATTTATATGAGCATACTCAGTCTTTATAGCATTCAACCGTGTTGATATAGAGGTGGCTTGGACGTTGGAATTAGATAACGATTCAAGGGCTTCATGGAAAACAGATAATGTTGAAGTTAAATTGGTTTTCTCCAATTCCAAAGATCTAACCGACCTATTTATATTACTGTTAGAAGTCTTGATATAGTTGTTCAATGCCAAATTAGTTTGGTTATAGTCACTTTCTATCAGGTGTAACAGTTTTGGCAATTGAGATTTTGTTGAGAGTTTGCCTATTAAATTCTCGAACTTAGACAGTTTTGAGTCCAAGTGAAGCTCATCGAGATCCATTGTGAAAGTCCCTCACTGTTGTTATGAGCGTGCCCAGCTTTTGCAGTGTGTCAGAGCCTATCTTCAAACTACTTCTTGGTTTTCACTGTAGTACGGTATATTATTTACATGTAGAAATTCACACATTACATAGAAATCTCGAATTTATTTTTCTATATGGAAATGCTCAAGAAAGGGCAAAACTAACTAAACTGCCCAGAGGTTGTATGTAGGTGACTACCAAATAGAAAACAGACAAATAAAAAAAAAAAGGGTCTAGTGAGTACAGTATAACAGTGTGTGTTTTTATTTTTAAAGAATTACGCCGAGTTAGCTTATACGTAGAACTACATAAGGAAAATCAATAATGAGTGGGACGAGGGGATAGGTAAATTAAAATGTTAAAAAGGGTTTTTTGTTAAAAAGTTATCAATTCTTCCCACCAAAATTACGAATAGGTTTTTGCTGTTTATTTTCAAAGTTTCTTAAAAACATGCCTTTATGTCCCATCTTTTCAAAGAATGGAGTCGGAAGGGCCATTTTGTAAGGTCAGAAAGAAGAAATCCTCAATTCATTGTTGGCACGCTACTACCGTTGAAATAGGTCGAAGTGGGCGCTGGCTGAGGAAGAAACCGGGGGAGGAGAATACTGACCAAATGGTAATATTCAATACGAAAAGAGAGGATAGTGAATGGAATAGAAAAGGGATAAGATGATGAATGATACAAAAAAAAAAAAAGAACGGAAGAAAAAAAAGGAGAAACAAATCAAATTTCACAGCACTCTTATTCAATGACAAAGTTCTTCACCGATATTGCAGGACTGGTAATTTTATTATGATTATGATTATGATTATGGTTATGATTATTATTATTCTTATTATTATAATTTTTATTGTAATAACAATAATCTCTCGCTTTTATTCTCCGCCATATATTACATTTATTAAATCTTCTTTATTTCATTATCACTCCGCTCAAGCAGCAACTTGTTGGTGGTGTTCTTCCTCCTCTTCCTCGTGTTGTGGTTGTTCCTCGTCCCATTGTTCTTCTTCGTCCAGGTAAGCATCGTCGAAGTTTCTGATGGACAACGAAGGCTTAACGGCAGCAGAGTCCAAGGTCCATTGGTTCAAAGCGTTCTCAGCGTCGATAATAATCTGCTTGGAAGCTTCGTAACCATCGTAGGCTGGTCTAGTTTCACCTGGGGTAACAGGAGAATCGTCCAACAATTCCAACAATGCCTTACCGTAACCAGCAATCAAGGCCAGTTTTTCGGAGTGTTCGATGATGGAGTCGAACTGGTAGTTGAAAGCGGCTCTCAACTTAGATCTGGTGATATTGGACAACTGGGCCTCGGCAACAAGCGATTCAGCCTCGGCACGGACCATCTCTTGCTCCAAAACCTCAATCTTTGGCGATTGAGGGTCCTTGTATTTCAAGTACGCAATCTTGTCGGCAATCTTGGCCTTTCTGTCACGGGATGGCTGGACAGACCCCTCAATGTCTCTGATAGACTTCAAGGTCAATCTGTACTGGTCGTAACGGTCGATGAACTGGTCGTCCAACTCGGACATTTCGTAAATCAAAACACCCAACTTGTCGGTGATATCCGAAACATCGTCATCATTCTCCAAACCCCACAACGAAAGCTGCTTGGCCGCGTCTCTACGCTCATTGGCAGCCAACTCGATAGAACGAAGCACGTTCTTCTCAATCTTCACAAGCTGCGACAACTTACGCGACAACTCTGGCCCAAAAGCACCTGCTGCGTTTCTTCTAAAGCTGTAAGCCAACCCACCCTTACCGAAAAATCTGCTCTTGGTACTAGATGGTGGTGGTGGAGGATTCTGCAAGTCTGAGGCGGTTGGTGCCCTGGTAGACCTTAAAGAATATGTTCTGTGCATCTTCCAAAAACTTCTCTTTGATGATGATGATTATGATTATTATATCTACTTTCCTTCTTCTTTGCTTCAAGCTCTAATCTAAAATCCAAAGAAAGAACCTTCCAACAAAACAGAGTCAGTTTAGTTTACTTTACTTATAATGCTAAAAGTACCCTTAACAACTCTATACCTATCTATATATATACACACACATTTCATGCACCAATACATACACACACACACTTCCATATGCAACGGGCATGCCGTAAAGTGGTTGGGAGTTGCTTTCGAAAAATGCTTGCTTCTTCCAATTTTCCCTTTTCCCTTTTTTTTCTGGGCTTCGTTGTTTTCGTCGAAAATTTCATTTTTCCATTTTGGGGACAAGCCCCAGGGTGCCCAGAACATCCCGCAGAAGGCGCGCGCGAGCGCGCGCCCCTCCGGTTGGTCCTGATATTCTATATCGTATGTCTAACTAAACCCATTCCCATTCAATTCAGACCATTCTGGGTCCAAAGCCAAGCCAAGACAAGACAAGAAGTACGTTATCTAGCGTATCTAGTGGCAGCAGGGACATGCCTGGGACATGCCTGGGACAGGCTTGGGCCGTTCTCCTCGTCCCAGGGGTATTGCCTGTCGTGTTTCTGTGCTGTTTCGCATATTATGTCTTGTCCTGTCCTGTCCTGCCCTTTTTTTTTTGCTTTGCTTTGCTTTGCTGTCGGGGCTTGTCTCGGTTCTGACGTATTTCTCTGTTTCGCTGTTTCTGATTCTTTGCTTGCTCCCAGGGAACGATGGGGGGGGGGGGGCCGGGTCACATTTGTGTCATGTGAGTTTCACGTGACAATCACATGACGGTCACGTCTCCGTTGATGATGGCGTTCAAACGTCTCTCGCGCTCCTCGTCGAGCTTCCGGGTGTTGATGTGCTCGTCCTTCTTGATGCGCAACTTGCTATGCTCGGACGGCACCGTGAACTTGGGGTGCGACCAGTCGCAGTCCGCGCCCAGAGGGCAGAACCCTACCATGTATCGAGGACAGTAGACCTTCTTGATGTGTTTCTTGGTGCACTGCGGGCCCAGCGGACAGAAACCCATGTTGTAGTCCTGGCACTCCTCCACCTGGGACTTGTGGTCGACGTGGAGGTACTGGCACTCGGGCGATTGCGTGCAGTAGCCGTTCTTTGTGAAGAAGACGCACTCGGGCATCTTCCGCAAATTGTACTCGTGCAAGTACTCGCACTGGTCGTTCTTCTTGCAGAGGCCCCTGAGCCAGTGCTTGCACACGATTTTGTTCTGGAAAATGGGCAGGACGTGTTTGTGCGGACAGAGGGCGCCGTTCGGGCACGACTTGATGCCCTCTCGGGAGTTGTAGAACTGGCATACCGGTCTATCGGGGTCGAGCGAGAACGAGTATTCCTTCCGTAGAAACGGCTCGAACTTGAATTCGTACTTGGAGGTATCTTCGTGTATGAGACTCATGCTGGGGGTGTTGTCCTATTGTTGTTACCTTCACCCGTCACAGTGCTGTGTGTGTATATGTCATCACACACATACCTGTATGTAATAATGGCAGCTTATGTGCCAGCTTAAAGGTTTAACAAAGAGGAAATGAAGAGTGGTAGTAATACATGTCACGTGGACAGACAAAAAAAATACTAATACGAATACTAATAATAATACTACTACGTATGCATATAGAAGTTAGTTAGTTAGTTAGTTAAACAATGCCGGCGGCTCCCGCTCATACGTTGAATGCCGCTAGCACAAACGTCAGCAAAAACGACACCTTGAAACTGGGGCGATCCCAAAGTAGCGTGTTCAAATCGATCTTCTCTTTCCCCACAGTAATCGCATACTTCGAAAGCGCACGAGTGCTGTCGCTGCTGATCACCCCGCGGTTCTGCAAAAACTGCATGCCAAGAAGCCCAACTCCAGTGATGAATACTAGCAAACTGGAAATCTTCCCGACTATCACACCGAAAAATAGCCCCATGATCGACCCGTAGCACATCTGTCTGTAATTAACCTTCGTACCTTTCCCACCTTGCACCGTCCTCAATTCGCTGCGCGTAGGTAGACCAAGCTCCTGTTGCAAATCACCCCTCTGCTGCACTCCAACTATAGAATCATTCAAGATGTATTGGCTTGGCTGAATTGCGTGCATCAATGCACCACCTCCAATTAACAAACTGCCACTACATCCAACATACACACCTCTTCTCAATGGACTGGCTAGGTTTCTGACTGCTGTTCTAAACATGATTCAACTCACTCAATTCTTGTACACACACTGTTTTACAGTTTATACAAACTCAAGATGCCACCCACCACTGTCTCTCCTCTTTACCAACTATCCTATTTTTCTGTAGCAAAATATATATATACTCTTCGCTACTTATATATATACGCACGCATAGAACATTGTTGGATAAATACCCTATTTTTTCGTTTCTCGTTTTTTTTTTTTTTCTTTACTTCTTCTTCCCTACAAGTTAGAGCAATGCTGTTCGACAGACAGACAGACACAAACAAACGGGCAAACAAGGAAACCGAAAAAACCACCCAACCGGACACTGATGTTATCTGTATGTAGATATAAATATATACACATATATGTAAACATAAACATGAACATAGACGTACGTATGCATACGTAGCAGATATGTGAGTGCGTTAGAGTTTGCGTATGTACATACAAAGCTGAGTTGAGTGACGACTACTACTACTAAATTTGGTTTTCTGTTGTCTCAACTTTCTGCAATCTTGAGCTTGGAGACGTAGTCCTCGAGCTGCTTCCAGTTCATCTCCCTCTCCTTTTGACGCCTGTTGTTCTCCTTCAAGCTTTGTAAGTACAGAGCGTTGCAGTTCTCGTACAACACGCTGTTGGTTTCCAAAAATATCTTCAACGCTTTGAATGCCATGGCGTGGATGGCGCGGTTCCATGACCCCGAGTTGATGGCTTGCTCCACCATCAGGTATGGATCTTCCTCGTTGTCGCCATTTTCCAGGCTCAATGGATCGTTTTTATCTAGCTGTGTCGTTAGTTTGTAAAGTGCCGGGAAGATTATGGGGAGTATGACTTCTGCGTTTTCGATGCAGAGGTTCAAGAAGTATTCGTTATTCCAATAGCTGAGTACTTTTTCTGCCACTTGGAAGTGCGGCGAAGAGATGCACTTTGCCAATTGGACGAAAAGTGGGACTTCCACCTTGATGAATTCGAGTGGCTCAATAACTTCAAATATGTCCTCGATCTCGTTCAAAAACATAATCTCCTTGGTAGAGTTGATCTTAGGCCAGTAGCGTAAAAGTCCCATGATGACTTCTTCCGTGAGCAGTGGTTCTTTTTCCAAGAATTGGACAATACAATATGCCAACTGAGGGTGATATAGCGACAAGCATCTCACCTTGTGTAAAGGAATTAGCACTCTAACTAAGAAAACCTTGTGTTCCTCCTTTAGCGGTAGTGCAAACCCGTTGATGATAGACCCCAAGATTTCCAATAGCTCTGCAATCCCGTTGAATCTTTCTGTTTCATATGTAAACTGTAGGAAAATGTTGTTGATCGATCTTCTGATGAAGGATCTAAGCGACAAGAATTTCCCATATATCCTATGCAAAGTGGTTTTTAAACAGTCTCTTTCCCTGATATCTTCGCTGTCGAATAGCTCTAGCAACCTCAATATGAAGTTTTGATCAATGTACTGCTTTGCGATTTGATGGTTGAAGTCTGGCGACTCAACAAAGCGTAGGAAGAATTCGTACACGTACTGCATATGCGGCCATGCTAGCTCATTTACCGGTTCATCCTCATCGGGATCGTACACGTCACCCACGGGATTCACCTGTGGAGGGATAGGTCTGAAGAGGTTGATTTTGAACATGTTAACAACGTGTTCGTACATTTCTTCGGTGTAGGTGAATCTGTTGGTGACGATAAACTCGATCAATTCTTGCAACGTGACCCTCTTGATCTCTTTGCCCTGGATATCGAAACTGGGGTCGTTGAAGTCGAACATCGTGTTGCACTGGTCGACCTTCGTGATGAATAAAGGAATCTGTTCCTCCGGTAGTACTTCTTCGAACCGTGGAAGTTTTACTATCTGTGTGTAGCGCGAGGGCTCGAATCTCGAAGACGAATGACGTTGTGGAGTCTTTATCATTTCAAGATCGCTGTCGGCATTAAGTTTCGTAGGTGTGGGCAATCGCTCGAACGAGTGAGACGACCGTGGTATTTCTATGGAGCTTGGCGAATGCTGTGCATCCTTCATCATCAATGCAGTGCCACCAGCAGCACTAGAAGTGACATTAACGGTCGCCGGCTGGGCCTTGGGACTTGTTGGCGGAGGCGTTACCTGCGATGCTGCTCCAATCAACGTTGGCTTGCTAGGGTTTTCAGGACTGCCCTTCGATACTGGAATAGCAGCACTCCTCGAACTTCCCGTTTCCCCCTGACCATTCGACCCGGATTTTCCACCGCTAGCAGTCGTACTACCGCCAGAACCACTACCGCTACCACTACCGCTACCACCGCCAGTCTTCGACTCCGCTCTCCTCGAGCTCCCGCTCCCGCTCCCACTGTTCCCACTAGATCTGTGGCCAGACTTGTCTAGAGAAGACCTCGCCGACGAAGTCCCCGAATTGCTGGGCGATTTCTTCTCCTTCTCCTTCTCCTTCTCCCGCTCCTTCTCCTTCCGCTTCTGAGACGAGCTGGAAGACGTGCTCCCAGTCGTCTTCTTGATCAACTTTTGCTTAAAACCACGCATCATCTTGCGTCTTTATTGTATCTTTATTTTATTATTACTGCTACTACTATGATTTTATTACTATGGTATTTTGTCTCTCTTTTTTTTTTCTCCACTACTATTCTACACCCTGTCTCACTGTCTCTCTATTCTAATATGGTGTATCCTCCAGCCAATCAACAATTTATCCTGTCTCCCCAGCTATCAATCCGTGCCGTCTCAATGCCTCCAAACTTTCTCTACCCTTCAAATCTTCAAATGTTTACTCAAAATTGAACCTTGGGTTTTCTGAATATTATTATTATTATTATTATTGATATATTCAAGTTCTGAGAATTTCAGTCTATTAACAAACAAACACCAGACAGAGAAAAAAGCCCAGACAGAGAAGAACTGAAACAGACAATATGTGATGCAAGGGTGGTTGGACCACGGTATTTACTATGTATTGTGCCAGGTATATAAATAGTCATCAAGAGGTGGTGCAAGTGCGAGGACTGCAGACGGTAGGGATGCTGGTGGAAGCGGGAGTTTCGTCTGTCAAAGCCCAAGCCCATTGGACGCCGTTTTCCAGCGATGTGTCTGCTGACAGCCTATGTAGTATACTTATTTACTTAGCGAGTATGTCCTGTGTTCTGTGTTCTATATTCGCCTGTTCTCCTGTGCTGAGCCGAGCGGAAGAAAGGGGCGACGGGAATGGAGGGGGGGCCACACGGAGACGAACGGGGCGAGAGAATGACATTCCGGACGGGACGGGAGGACAGCCGTGGAGGAGGAGGGTAACTTCAGTCACGTGAGGTGAATTAGGGCTACGTGGTTACCCGGGGTTACGCCGTCTTGTTTGGTTTTTTTTTTTTTTTTTTTTTTTTTTCTTCTTCTGTGAAAAAAAAAAAAAAATTCGACAACATGAAGAAGAGTTTGACATATTTATATGGCCGCTCATCACCGTCATCTGGCTAGTAGTTTGTAAGACGTTTGGCTACTTACCAGAAGATAGAACAGGCCAATTGGCCAAGCCAAGGCCAAGGCCTTGGCCTGGAACTGGGCCAGTACTGAAGAACTTCGTGTTTTGTTTCTGTATGCCTAGCAGATGGACTTTCCCCCATGGGATGGTTCATTCTGCTCGACAGCTGTCGAGCAGGCCCGTACATAGATACCACTCGCAAGTTTTCTCAGGTAGGCTTTTCCCCCTCTCTTTCTTCTACTGCAGCACGCCGGTCTTATATGATGATCCAACCTTTTTGCACATTTTCTGACGATAGTACCTTGTACTCATCACCATATGAACGAAAAAAACCCTTTATTCAGAACCGCTACTCTGATAAGTCCGCGTGCAGTTGGCTGTTTCCACTTAGTCTTAGTCTTGGTCTTTGTCTTGTTTGAAATTATGTAAGAGTGTTTTACACAGTCTTGTCTAGTCTACTACTCCTTTTTCAGGTGGGTATTGTTCTGGGACTCCTGTTTGCGACGTCTCACAGTCTCTCGTTTCCAGAACTCGTCCCTGTAAATCTCCCAGCCCTCTCGGATCTCAGCGCTGAACGCCTTGGCGTTCAACACCAGCTTCACGTCCACCGCGCCAAGCCGGGGCAGACAGCGTATCGAGAGAGACGACCAGAACGCGTAGATTGACGTGTTCGATGCGCCCATCATTATTAGCAACTTCATATTCCACTTCGCAACCCGTCTAACCACTAGTCGTACTGTATCCGCATACTTCTGTATCCATGTACTCTTCACCTTCACCAACTTCATGTTGAACTGTCGCATACCCTTGTTCGCATTCACGAGAAATCGCCTCGGAATCACCATCGTCCTCTTGTACTCCCCGCTAAGATGGAATAGCACTATCGTCACACTGATGAATATCAGCAAAAACTGCAGTCCTACTCTATAGAGCCCTGTGACACGTTCCGATGTAAAATAGAGCTCGTAGAATGAAAATGCTGCAATACCAGCTAGCCCTGCTAAGAATAGAGTGAACTGCCACTTCAACATCCTTTGCTCTCGCGACTGGTTCCTCAAATCGTCTTCTAAGATCAACAAGTTCCTGAATATCATCGAAATTGGCGATATTTCACTGCTCTTCAAGTTCTTGCTCGAAGCCCGACTGCTCGAACGTCTCCTCCTGTTGCTCGTGGGTGTAGCACTAGAGCCCGCTTGTCCTCGTCTCGCCCACGGCGAATCATTGACCGACTCTGACGATGAACTGGCTCCATGCACCGGCGTAGACGTTATGGACAATTTCAGGTCCTTAATGGAATCCTCATCGCTAACACCACCACTACTCATCATGTTAACCAATCTTTTTTCTTTCTTTTAGACTAAGATAGGATCAAGGTATGTAAATAATGTACTTTGCTCGACCTGTTTTCTAGTTATTCCACAAACTATGCTGCTAATTCATGTATACCCTTTCTTTCGTCTTTCGTCTTTTCCAGAGTTGGAATTCCACCAAACCTGCTTGATTTCTTCACTTTCCGAGATACCTTTTCCCCCGGTTTATAATACACCAGATTCGTTACCCTATGGCCCGACTATAGACTAGCAATGGCCTTTTCTAAATCGCATCTGCCACTTGTTGCTTTGCAGCTTGCCTTAAAGTTGTGAAAACAAGCTTGATTTTCATCATTTCCATGCTGATGCTTCATTCCCATCTTGAGGTTGTACGTACGTAGTACATGCCATGTAGAAAAATGTTGGATTGGCAAAGAAAAACACATATGATGGATAATACGAAGTACTATAAGAAGAAGAAGAAAGAAGAAAAAAAAGGGCAGACTACTGAGTTTTCAGCTCGCATTGGTAGTTCCTTTGAAGAATTGACCAGTTACTGTAACTAAGGTTTTACCCCACCAAACAACATTGTTAAGTTCTTGTATCGCATCTGTTGCCAAATCTAATGATAGACTATATGGACTATGTGCTTAGGCAATTTGAACGGTGTACGTCATGGAATAACGACAACTCTTATGAGAATATAGTTGGTACCAGTAGAAATATCCTTCAATTCGATGTCCCAGAAGCTTTGAAAGTTCAAGTGAACAACAAGTCAACACCCTATTCATACAATACTTTGGAGATTACAAACAACAAGACAATCAATGGGTCTTTGTCATATCTTTACACCAATTGCGAAAATTTGGGCCAATTTGTGGATGGTTCCACGTCTGTGCGTTTGCAACAGATGACCCAGAGTTTCCGGTACATTGAACCTTACTACCATCATTATAAGAGCAACGGTAAATCGCAGGTACCGAAAGTTCCAACTTCGCCAATATATCTGGTATACGGAAGGATGCTCTACCCATCAAGCACACTGGAAGCAATGTACGTGAAAAGGTTTTCAAGAAATTATCAACTCATGCTGAAATGTCTAAGCGCAAAGACGGGGCCTAGTATCCTGACAATGTATTTGCAAAAGAATACGGGAGCAAACTGTCAAGAACTTATATTGTCCACTAACGAAGCGTTACTGGGGTACAGATTTGTCCACAACTTTGTTTCTGCGGGGTCAAAATCAAATTTATCTCTTTATAATAATTCAAGTCTTTCTATCGGATCAGAATTGTGGTGTGCTTTGCTGAATTTAAGCCCTGGATGCTCTACAACTTTAAGGTACTGCTCTCATGCTACAAACACAGGGAAACCCTTAATATTCACTTTATCCCTCAACCCGTTGTACGGGCATGTTTCTTCTACCTATTCCATTAAAACCCATGAAAATTTGACCTTCTCTACCAAGTATGATTTCAATATTTACTCCATTCAATCTAATCTAACCCTAGGTATGGAGCTTTGGAAATATAGATTCGGCCAGAGGGGAAAAAATGTACAACAGCAGGAACAAGATCAATTGGGATCAGAACAGGCTCTAGCTTCGGAAAGCATAGATGACTGGTCCCAGATAACAACACACGACAAAACCCCGATGTACTACCATCTCTTGAGCCAAACAGAAAAATCATCTCATTCATCACAAAAACTCCTACAAGACCTAAACCTGACTTTTCAATCTTCTTTACAAAAAATTGACAAAGAACGCGAAGTCATCGAAAGCTTTAATGACAGGTATAATGAAGCTGACTTTACCCAAGTCTTCAAAGCGAGTACGTCGCTGCGTGATAGAAGCTTGCGCTTTCTTTGGGAAGGAAAAATCAAGGGCTTTTTAATTTCTGCAGGTGTAGAACTTACTCAACCGCCAGAAATTGCGATCAATGGACTAGATTCCTTGGAACATCAGAATTGGACGTTAATCAGCCCCTCAAAGTTTGGTATTCAACTCCAATACTCTGCCTAGAGATATTATACAGATAGAATAATGAATTAACACTATGAATAACGTCATAAACTAATAATAATACATCAATAAACACAATAGCAGAATACTGCTAACATTTTATAGAATTTGCTTCTTTTGTCTTTTACTTTTGAAGTTTTGTTCATAGTCTCTCAAGTTCACACGTAAGCTTTCCGCTAGATCTTTATCATCATATGCGTCTAGTTGGTACCATAAATTATAACCACTTAATCTGCTTCCACGGTCAAGAATACTTTTCATATACTGCTGAACTTTCTCTTGTGGATGGAAACTATTCAATATAATATTTGAAAATTTCTTTGGGATTCCTGTTAACTTAAGAGTGATTGGAGAGAATAGAGGATCCGGACATCTAGCATCATCAAAAGGATTGTAATCTTCTGGCTTTATAATATCCTCTCCGCTTTTTTTTTTATTCAATTCTTTTAGTTTACGAGTCTTAAACAACGAAACCTCCCTACGATTGTGGATAACAATAAAGGATAAAAGGTAGCTTTCTTCATCTTCCAGTTGTTCTAGAATGGAGTACTTTGGTAATAAGAAACGTACATTAGCATTTTCAACATATTCAAATACTATATCTGCACCGTTAGAGTATTTTTGTTGAAATGTCGTTAATTGCATAGCTTTTTCTTCCTCTTCCTCTTCTTCTGTTTTCACCTTTGTCCTCTTTCTGTATTTGCGTTTTGGTCGTGGTGCATCGGTTTCACCCTCCGGTTTGGATGTTTGCGATGAATTGTTACTAGTTTCAGAAGATACAGTTTTATTACCTTCATTCTGCTCATTGTTAACTTTATTCTCCTGGACACCTTCCATTTTGCTTTCATGGGAAGCTTTTTCGTCATCCTCTTTTTCATCATTATCGCTACTACTGTCGCTGTCGCTACTACTATCACTGTCACTATCACTATCACTATCACTTTTAGTAGATTTATTATCATTCTCAGTAGAGCTTACTGTTTTGGCACTGTCTTCTTGGTTACTGCTTAAGGAGGGTGAACGACTCTCCTTCTCAATCTCTTTGTCATCAGACACCCTTTCCTCACCGGTACTTGGAACATCTCTCGATTGGTTGTTTTCACTGTTAGAAGAATCCTGTTGTTTTTCCTGAGAAACTTCTGGTTCCCCATCATTAGCATCTTTACTCTTCGTATCTTCATAAGGTTTTTGTTCTTCTATTTTATCAACTTTTTGTTCCTCCTTGCTTTCAGTTGTCTGCTCCTCTGAGTTTTCAATCTTTTGTTCCGCTTTGCTTTCATTTTTCTGCTCCTCTGGGTTTTCAATCTTTTGTTCCTCCTTGCTTGTAGTTATCTGCTCCTCTGACTTTTCAATCTTTTGTTCCTCCTTGCTTTCAGTTGTCTGTTCCTCAACAGTATCACATTTCTCTGGATCTCCGGTGTCTTTTTTCTGTTCTTCATCAGAGTCTTCATCATCGGTTACATCTACTTCTTCCAGCATTGGTTTCCAAGTACCGCTAGGCGGAGGCATCGCTTTGGCTTTTTCAATATACTTCTTGAATAATGTTATTTCCGCCAGACTTGCATGGCCTCCTGCAACCTTTATCATCAAATCGTTCAATTGTTTATCATTTCGTGCCATCTTATTCAAATTTAAAATCATTACTTGCTCCTCGTAAGGTTTAGGTCTCACCACCGCTTTCATTTTTTTTTTTTTAGCAGCCGATCCTTCTGCAGATGTGGTACTTGGTTTCGTTGGTTTTGGGGTAGTTATTGGGGTTTGTTTAGCGGATTCGTTCTTCTTCGCATTTTTCTCTGCCTCTAATCTCTTAGCGCTCTTCTTGTATGGTTTCCTGGGCTTTTTAACTTTTTCTTTATTCTTATTCTTTTCCTTTTCCCTTTCCAGAGCTTCTTGTTTCAGTTTTTTCCTAAGGAGTTTACGTTCTTTCTTAAGTCTCTTTTCCTCTTCTTGTTGTTTCTTTCGCACTTCTCTATCCCTCTTCTTAGCCTCCTTGGCCTCGACCCACGCCTTTTCTACCTCATCATTTTTTAAGATGAAGAGTCGAATAGGAAACTGGTGAGGACCGCCCTGCATCATACAATCACATAGCTTGTTCATTCTCTCTCTAGCAGCAGATTGATCAATAGAATCAGGATCGATCCCTTCCTTTTTCAACTCTTCCCGTTCCTTTATATTCATATATTGTTTTGCCCAGTAAAGTTGAAACATTTCTCCCTTCACCCATGTTCTCCTGCTGCTGAGCAAAGACGTATAAAGTACAGCAGAATCTTTTACTGATAATGGGTAATTCAACGTATCATATCGTGGAACCTCTATAGAACTTGGCAAGTCTTCCACCATGTAATAAGGCCGTGACTTGTCATCTCCATCTGCTAGCCCATATGTATCCAGTTCATAATCGTTATTCAAGTTCTCCTTTGCTTGTCTTCTGCTACGTTTCTTGGACATATTAAACGTCCCTCACAATAGCTCTATACCGTCCCTCTGTAGTTCTGCTTCCCTGAGCACTTCATTTGAATTGTAGCCCTCTAGGGCATAAATGTTTCTTGCGATGTGTATTTTTTTAATATCTTAAAAACTGTAATCAACAAAAGATTCTGGTATTTAACAAAGATACATATGCTCTCATCAACAAACAAAACGCGTATGCAGTACGCGTTTTTTGATAGTTTTAGATAACCAGAGCCATGCAATTTAGTATATCGATATGACTTCAATAATAAATTTCGCTGACTACGTGGATTCGGAAAGTTTTACAAGTCAAAAGGAAGGATCAAATTCTAATAGACCATCCAATAGCTACAACTCATCATCAAAGAAACTTAGAATTCAAAGAAGTAATATCGATGAGTTCAAACCTGGTGCTATTGTTAAGCTGAAGGTTACGAACTTTGTTACATATGCTTTGACCGAATTTCATCTCTCTCCCTCTTTAAATATGATTATAGGACCAAACGGTTCAGGAAAATCGACGTTTGTTTGTGCAATATGTTTAGGGTTAGCCGGAAAGCCTGAGTACATTGGGCGATCAAAGAAAGTTGAAGAGTATATCAAAAACGGAACTGATCAAGGGACTATTGAGATCACCCTCAAAAACTCAGAGCTTTTATCTCCTAGTAGCTTCCCCATGATCAATGAAAGTGATGATGTTGTTCACATTAAGCGAGTAATGGTTAGGGGTAGGAAAAAATCCGAGTATTTTGTGAATAATGTATCAGTTGATGAAACTGTTGTGAGAAGCTTGGTACAATCACTAAATATCCAGCTGGATAACCTTTGTCAGTTTCTTTCGCAAGAACGTGTAGAGGAGTTTGCAAAGTTAAAACCAGATACATTACTCAATGAAACAATCAGGTCAGTAGAAGCAGGACTTCTCGAAAAGTTGAACCAGTTAAAAAGTTTGCAATTTGAGGGAGATGATTTGAAAAAAGAATTAGAATCTAATGAAGCGAATCTCGGGAAATTGATAAGTCAAAGAGATACTCTGGAAGGTCAAGTTCATGCACTAGAGCTCTACGAGGAAAAGACTCGCCAATTGGAGCTACATGAAAAATTGCTGAATTATGCCTATGTAAAAGAGCATAAGGAAAGAAATAAAGACCTAAAAGCCAAATGTACAACCTTGACTAAAGAGATAAAAAAAATGGAGAAGGAAAAGAAACCGTATGTTGATCTAGGATCAAAATTGCGAGAAGATGAGGATAGATGTAAGATAACCCTAGAAGAACTCGACAGAGAACGATATTCTACGAAGGCATCTTTTAATCGTACAAGAGAAAAACTGAATGCAATCGCCAAGAAACTTCAAGATGGCAACCAAAGGGTAAGTTACCTTAAAACCAGAAATAAAAATTTGAAAGAGGAAATTAAGGATTGTCAAGAAAAAATCAAAACCCTAGAAGCATCCAAAGCTGATATTCAACTACCAGATCCTTCCTTGATAGAATCTGTAGATAGAAAGATAGAAGAACTTAGAGAGGGGAGAGCAATACTTAATGATACCTTGACCGACGTTGATAATAAAATAACCACAATAAAATATAGCATTGAATCGGCCAAGAAAGAGTATGCATTAACACAGAGATTACTTTCAGGTAATGATAAACTTCATTTGTTAGATGAATTTGGACAGAATAACAATACTATCTTTTTGGAAATGAAAGATGCGATTCAATATGTTCGGTCATTGCCAGACGCTAGAGGTAAGATATTTGAACCACCAATACTCTCGATAGCAGCAAAGAGTCAAACCTATGCAGCATATTTGGCCTCTTGTGTGGACTTTCATACTAGTATGTCTCTAACAATGTTAGATAAGGAAACATATGATCAATTCAGTGAAGATATTGTCTCTAAATTTAAGGTGAATATAAGAGAGGTGTCGAATCAGACTACTGAACCTCCGATGTCTAGAGAAGAACTGAGAAAGTATGGATTTGAAGGTTATTTGGTGGACTTTATCGACGGTGAAGAGAATGTTATTAGGATGCTCTGCCAACAGCAAAAAATACACATGATTCCTGTTACAAGACAGGATTTGAGTGCTTCTCATTTAGAGCGATTGAAAAGACCAGATAATAACGGAAATATTCCTTTTCCGAGGTTCATAGCAGGAAAATATATTCATACAATCAAAAAATCAGAATATGGTTCAAGACAATCATTTTCGTCATCCACGGCTATCGATATGAAAAATAGGTTTTATCTTGGGTCAGCTATGAGTGCTACAGAATCAAGTAGACTTAGATCGACGATTGATAATCTAACGAATAGGATAAAGGATCTTGAAAAGGAACTTCGCAAATTTAAAGATAAGAGGGCTAGTAAAGAAAACGAACTCGCCGATTTGAATCATACTATGAATAACTTCAATACTCAAAAGAGTGAGCTTACAAAAGGAGCCAAAAAACTTAACCAAATCGATGTTAAAATAGGTCAGTTCAAGGAAAAAATGCAAGGTAATACTGAGAAATTACGTGTCGATACTACAGAAACGATGAAAATGTTAGAAGAATCGTTGAAGAAAATGTATGAAGAAGAGCGTGCCCTGATTTTGGATTTGCCTCGTTACACGGCAAGATTACAGCAATTAGATGTTGAAATGCTAACCAAATCAATGGAAAAGTTGGACATTACTATAAAATTAAACTCATTATCACACGTCTGTCTTAAGCTAGAGGAGGCATTACAACTTAAGAGAGAGGAGCGCGCAGATGCTATAGAAGAATATAAAAATGGCAAAGACACATCTGATTATAAGAAATGGACAGATACTATCAAACGTTTCTCAGAATCAGAGAAGAACATTCTCAATGAAATTGCTACCAATTACCATGAGCAGAGCCAATTCAACTCTGAATATATTGAAAGCATTATAGATAGACTAACCAGTGAATTGTCCCTAATTAATAATGATGCGTCTGTTATCGAAATCTTAAATAAGACTGTTGAAAGTATCAAATCTCTCGAAAAGACCATTCCTATTCAAAGAACAAAAATAGGCGCTAATGCGCAACTGATTGAAGATATTAGGAGAGAGTTAGAGCCAAGTCTTGATACAATTATACAACAAATTTCTAAGAAGTTTGCTTCACTATTCGTGTATGTGGGAAGTGCAGGTGAAGTTAAACTCGTTAAACCAGAAAAATTCAGCGATTGGCGCATCGAAATCAGAGTAAAATTTAGGGATAACAGCGAATTGCAACAGCTTAACCCCCATATCCAATCTGGTGGTGAAAGAGCTGTCTCTACAGTTCTCTATATGATCGCTTTGCAGCAGTTTACATCTGCACCTTTCAGAGTTGTAGACGAAATTAACCAAGGTATGGATCAATCTAATGAAAGAATCGTTCACAAAATCATGGTTGAGAACGCATGTGCTGCAAATACCTCGCAATACTTTTTAATAACGCCAAAACTCCTAACGAATCTATACTATCATGAGAGAATGAGGATACATTGCGTTTTTGCAGGTTCTTGGATTCCAGACCCTATAGCTAATCCTGAAAGAGTTCATTTTGGTGAAACCTCATCGTACATCTTATGATACGCTCTTTTAAGTTCTCTATATATACTATAGCGATATCAGATACTACTTTACTTAGTGCTAATACGATAGATATTTATATAAATATCTGTTAACTATTGTTTTTATATATTGGTGAATTAGTAAATTTACCATTGAATTTCCATTTTTACTTATAATCAAATTGCAGATCCCAATATCAATTGAAATATGAACTAATAGTGATTCTCATCTTTAAGAAAGCCAAAAATGCAGAGGAATAGAGGGTGATCGTTAATACTCAACAGTCACGTGCAATATTATCGGTATGTCGAGTATCTCTGGATACAGGAGGCTGTATTCGTCCTTATCGAAGTCTAAATTGGGCAATATACTCAATGGATCCGGCAAGAAGTCACTTTTTGTCAAAAAGCCAGTAAAAGATGTACATCCAAAATACCCCGTAAGGACCAGATTCGCGCCTTCTCCTACAGGGTTTTTACACATGGGATCACTAAGAACAGCATTGTACAACTATTTGCTTGCAAAGAACACTGGTGGTGAATTTCTCTTAAGATTAGAAGATACCGACCAAAAAAGACTTGTACCAGGAGCAGAAGAAAGTTTATATGATACTTTAAAATGGTGCAATATTGAGTATGATGAGGGTCCTGGTATCAATGAAATTCATGGACCTTATAGACAGAGTGATAGAACAGAAATCTATCAAAAATACATCAACATCCTATTGGAAAAGGGCCATGCCTATCGCTGTTTTTGTCCCAAAGAACGTCTCGATACGTTGAGAAGCTCCGCAAGAAGATTGCAGCCACCAACTACAGTAAGTTATGATCGTCATTGCTACAAAATGTCACAAGAGGATATTGCAAAACATTTGGATGCAAATGTGCCATTTACTGTAAGATTCAAGTCTCCGCAGAAATATCCGCCGTTCGAGGATCTTCTACATGGTAAGCTTGATATGCAACCACAAGTAAATGTCATGGATGTACGATATGATGATCCAATTCTTATGAAGTCAGATTATCTACCAACTTATCATTTCGCGAATGTTGTTGATGACCACTTAATGAAAATTACCCATGTAATTAGAGGAGAGGAATGGCTACCATCAACACCGAAGCATATTGCCCTATACGAAGCATTTGGGTGGACACCACCTCACTACGTTCATATTCCACTATTGACGTCTACTAGCGACAAAAAATTGAGCAAGAGAAAAGGCGATGCGGATGTCAGAACAATGCGTGCTAAGGGCATCTTGCCTGAGGCTTTGATTAACTTTAGTGCTCTCTTTGGATGGGCACCTCCAAGAGAACTAGCTGCTGCTAATCATGAATGTTTTGAGCTCAAAGAATTAGTTAAAATTTTTGATTTAAACCATCTTACGAAGGGAAATGCTAAGGTTGATGACAAGAAGTTGTATTATTTCAATAAGCATTACCTTTCTAAAAGATTGAAGAATCCCGTGGACTTTGAAGAACAATTGCAAATTGCTTATGACTACATGAAGCCAAACTACCATGATTTGGATATAGAACAATTGCGGAAAGCCTTGAACTCTATAGGAGGATACTTGACTACAATTTATGACATAGATTCGGAGTTCTACTATCTCTTCAAGGACCCACAGTACGAAAACGAAAATGCTTTAAATTTCCTAAAATCTCATGATACCGCCCAGGTTCACAAAGTTCTTGCTTTTATGAATGGAAAGATCGAAGAATCTAACATATCAGAGCTCATAAAAATAACAGAAGCTGAGCTATCGGTTCCTAAGAAAGTTATCTTTGAAAGTGTCAGATTTGCTCTTGCAGGTTCCATTCCTGGAGTCAAACTCCCAGTCCTGGTGCAGATAATAACCCCTAATGAGTCTAATAGAAGGTTAGAGTATGCGCTACACCAGCTGCCCTGATAGAGATATACCTACTTAACTCATGTAAATAAACCCTTTAACCTGTATATGTCAATTTTTGGATAATATTATAATTGTTTATTATAGCTGATCTTAGTGGAACTTTCTCGAACTTAGAAGAAAATGCAGAGAGATGAGCCTAAGAACATCTCTGATATTGAGGGGTACAAATAAAAGAGAAGACGGACTTTCTTAACTAATAGATACTTTTGAAATGCTGAGGCACCATAGCTATATCCATATATCCTGAGCTAAGGGCGCCGACATTGCTGATAGAATGTTTGCCGCAATTGCATCTGGAAATCCGCTTCAATTGTCCACGGAAGTACCAAATTCTAATGGTTTACAGCACACAATTGTGCTCTCCTCTACAAAGCCTAAATCATACTCACATATAACATTGTTCATATTACCAAATGTTACATTCCCGCAGGAGTTTTTGGCAACAGTGTATTTCAAATTGAATCCTGCAGAAGATTTTAAATTATTCGGTTACTTGGGTAATGAGAAACCAAGTGCAATTTTTAAGGTCAAGCTGCCCCAGTTGAATGCTAGTGCTGGTGCTGGTACCATGCCAAACGTTACTGACGGTCTAGGGGAAATAGATATGGAAGATGATTCAGCGTTAAATAATGGAGATGGTGGCTTCGCAGGCATTAATGAAAACGGAAGTAATAACATCTCGGAGCTTATAATTGGTATTTCTATAGAACCAAGAGTTGACGCCCTTAACAAGCTAAATCAATGGAAAGCAGAACAAGCTGCTCTAAACTCTGGGGTTGGTCCTGGAACCATGGTCTTGTCTAGGAATTCAGCCCAAATTCTAACAGCAGGAGCACTTGCAAAACAATACCCTATCGTTACACAAGATTTAGCTGCAAAGATTGTACAGCATGCATATAACTATTTGACAGGTTTTGTTGATCCGCAAGGTAATGTATCGATAAAGAGATTCGATACTTGGTGGGATAAATTCAAAACAAGGTTGAAGAGTGATGCATCATTCCTAGATGAAGTAACAAAAGATTAGAAATACTGTAACGTTATATAATAGTTATACAAAGCTCAAAGCTCATCCGCTCCTAAATTACTGTCCTCATCGTAAAGTCTTTCCTTGAGTCTGGCCGCATTGGGATTTCCGAAAACCATATGTCTGCTTTGTGCAAGTTGATCATCAAACTCCAGTTGATCAACATCTCTTTTATAGACCTCATCCTTAGATTTTTCTCTACGTGATTCAATTTCAACAATTAACCAGTTGATGAAATCCGTGTCTATCTTGATACTTTCTTTGAAGTTTTCCTTTATGAAACACACACAATTGAAAAACTCTCTTAGGTGGAATTCATCAAGTTCAGGAACTTGAAGGAAATTGGTTAGTTCATTGGTCCATTTTTGAACTACCACTAGATTTTTATCTGGTCCATTTACAGTATTCACGTTGTTCTTATTGTAATATTTTGAGATAATCTCAAGAACCTTGATTTTTGACACAGGGTCCATAGCCTGATAATGTCTCCATAGAATTTCATCGTTAATTGTAACCTTTTCTGATCTACTAAATATAACATCTAGCATTGAAAGAAATCTTTTGACAAGCAAGGCATTATCTGCAGAGTCGCCAAGTTTACTCAATTCGTTGTAGATTTTTGTAGTACTTTCTGGGTAATTCTCATTAATAAAATCAATGCTTGGGGGATTATTTCTTAAACTGCTTAGAATTATTCTTGCAGCTAATTCTCTGACCTGGGTTGGCACGGATTCATTAAAAGCAAAGGATTCAAGTGTTTGATATTCATTCGATATGATCTTGAAACCCTTCTTGTAATCATGGGCGAATTCAGCAAGGTCGTCTAATACAGACTCGACATCGACCCAGTTCTGTGAATTACTTTGTTCAATAACATCTCTTATTTTAGCAAATTCTTTAGAGAATTCGTGCTCTTCTTTGGTAGATAGTTCGGAGTGTTTGTTAGTTTCCGCGATAACTAATTCATTTTGTGCTGACTCTTGATTCTCACCTAGTTTAGCTTCTTTGACACCCTTTTCAAGGCTGATTCTGATATCAAGCCCTGGTGGTAATCTTTGAGCAGGTTTGATGACTTTCCATTCATTGGTAGGCTCAAAGACCTTGGGATAGCATTCTTCCGCATTGCAGATCAAATGGTCACCGATTACTAAGCCTGCTTCTTCATCATCTTGTTTTATGTCTATCTTTGGTTCTTGTTCAGAATCAGACAGGGAAGTTGCAGTTGATTTTGCCAAGAACATCACAAGCAGCAGTGTCAGCACCCTATGAACACTTTTAAATCTCATTTTGAGCCTAACTCTGAATATATTATCGGCAGACGCTTGTTGTTTCGGGTTTGAATTCAAGTCGCTATCTATGATTAACTTTAAGTGGCGGAAAGCTTTGGTAAATCACTATTATTTAAAGGTCGAGAGCTCTCTTAATTATTGAACATCTTCAAGTCATGTGACCATAGAATTCGGGTCCATAACGAACACGTATCAAGAATAAAGGTAAAGGGTCGCGTAACGCCAAGTACTATGTAAAAATGCCATTCGTGGTATTATCAAAAGACACTGGCAAGCAAAAGATTTGCCTTAAAGTTAACCTTTACTTAATGCTTGTTTTTTCGACTCTCTTATAAGGTTTTGCCAAAATAAACCATAAAGCTCAGTTGAACGAATAAGTAAGTGAAACACATAAGTTGAAGTAGAATTAAATTGAATCATATTTAGTTTACACTATCCGAAGGAGACCCCTTAATTATTAGGTCTGATTATTTAGGACTTTTGCTTAGTTAGCGGCAGCTAGAGCTTGCTTAATGTCTTCCAAAAGATCATCGGCGTCTTCAATACCAATGGACAATCTGATCAAGTCATCGTAGACACCTGAGGCTTCTCTTTGTTCCTTTGGAATACCACCGTGAGTCATGACGGCTGGGACTTCCAATAGAGATTCGATACCACCTAGAGACTCTGCTAGAGTGAATAGTCTGGTTGAAGAAGAGAATTTGGAAGCGGCTGCGGCACCACCCTTAATTCTAAATGAGATCATACCACCACCTAGACTGTCACGGTGTTGCTTCTTAACGACTTCGTAACTTTCATGAGTTGGCAAACCTGGGTAGTTGACAGCAACAACGTTGTCGTTGGCAGCCAAGAATTCAGCAATCTTTTGAGCAGTCAAGGAAGCTTGTCTAACTCTCAAGTGTAGAGTCTTGACACCACGGTGAGCCAACCAAGCATCGAATGGAGATGGAATGGCACCAATAGCGTTTTGCAAGAATTGCAATCTTTCGTAGATTGCTTGGTCGTTGGTAGCCAAGACACCTAAGACGACATCAGAGTGACCGTTAATGTATTTTGTAGCGGAGTGGACAACAATGTCAGCGCCAAAGTTCAATGGGTTGGACAAGTATGGGGATAGGAAAGTGTTGTCAACGACAAGTAGAATGTCGCTGTTGATGGCCTTAACAGCCTTGGCGACCTTTTCGATATCGGTGACCTTCAAGGTTGGGTTGGTTGGAGATTCGATCCAGACCAATTTGGTGTTTTCCTTGACCAAGGATGGCAATTCTTCGTGCAAGTTGTTGGTGAAAGTGGTGTCGACACCGTGGGCATTTGCAACCTTGGTGAAGTATCTGTGTGTACCACCGTAAACATCACCAATAGAAACAGCGTGGGAGCCTTGTGGTAGAGATTGCAAGATGACGGCAGTGGTTGCAGAACCAGAAGAGAAAGCTAGACCGTACTTACCGTTTTCCAAAGCAGCAATAGCATCTTCCAAGTTCTTTCTGTTTGGGTTTTGAGATCTAGAGTACTCATATTCACCAATTGGTTGAGCTGGAGCGGTTTGCTTGAAAGTGGTAGATAGAGAGATTGGTTCAATAACGGAACCGTGAACGTCGACGTGAGCACCGGCGTGGATGGCCTTGGTAGCGAATTTATCAGTTGGTAATAGACCCATTTTTTCTAGTGTGTCAATTGATGGTTTTTGGAGGATTGAGTGAATTGGCCCAAGAAGCAAAATTATTTATGTCACTTATCAAGTCGATCCGATTAACTCTTCTTCGCTTACAAAAGCTCTGGCATTATATACAAACTAAACAACACCTCTAGAATTAGCCATATACTACAAGTGGTACGCAGCCAAATGGCGATGACAATTGACATTTACGATGACATGCCTCAGCTTCTGCTTCTGCTTCTGCTCAGTGTATTAGAAATCAAGCCCGGTTGTTGCAGGCGCTATTCATGTCTTTGTTTCTTTTCGCGGAATTGTCGTTCTCGAGACGAGAAACCTCCTAGACCCAGCTGCAGTAGAACTTTCAAGCCCAGGGTGCTCCACAAAAGGAATGAGAAAACTGTGGAAATTACACGTGACGCTGTATGATAATCTCGCAGTCACCCAACTGTGGCTTTTAACGAAGTAATATCAATTTTTTTTTTATTTTATTCTGAATGAAATAAAAAAAAAAAAAAGAATAAATAAATAATCCAACCGTTCATCTGACGATGTTGGTCATGTGACACATTTCGTTTGCCAGTGACAGAGACAGAGGCAGAGACAGAGACAAAACCTCCATTCAAGCAAGTCTCTTTCTTTATATTAAGTTTGTTTGATTTCTCACAATAGAAACTAGACAATAACAGGTTATTATTATCATTATCGGAATTATATAACTCTGTATGTAGGTTTGGCGTAGTTGTACATGATAAAATACGCATCACAGGGAATCCGGAAGGAGAACCCTTAATGCCTATGCTGAAGGGCTCAAAAAAGGTGCACTTTCATGTGCACAGTAAAACAAATTAGAGATTAAAAGGTAATAAAAAAAGACTTAAAACGAAAGGAACGACACACCATAGCATAAAAGCATTGTGACGAGACGTAACCTTGTTTCTGTAATATATTTATAGTTTTTTTCCCAATTGTTTAATCGAATAGACCGAAACCCATGTCGTCGTCGGATTCTTCCTTTTCGGATTCAGCAGCTTCTTCAGCAGCAGCTTCAGCGGAAGCACCGGAAGCAGCAGCACCAGAAGCAGCAGCACCAGAGGAGGCTGGGACGGAAGCCAACTTTTCGTTACCTTCAGCGATAAGTTCTTCAACAGACTTACCTTCCAAAGCAGACAACAAGGTGGAGACCTTTTCTTCTTCAACTTCAATACCGACAGATTCTAAGACGGCCTTGACATTGTCAGAGGATGGGGTGTTGCCAGCGGCGTTCAACAACAAGTAAGCAGCCAAGTACTTCATCTTTTCGTTCCTTGATTTGTCTGAAGGGAGATTGTGCTAAAACACTCTTGAAAGCCATCTTGAAATTAACACATAGTATGAACGTAATTGCCAACAAATACTGTTCTAAATTATCGAAAACTATCTTATGTTTCTGTATAGTAAGTAGCTGTAAGGTGCTCAATGCAGTTGGGAACCATCGATCGTATTGCAAAACCTCGCTGCCAAACTTCCAGAGCATGAGGGTAGCGAGATTGAAACATTATCGACGGTCCATGGGAATACTGTAGGAGATATTGAATTTCCTCTTTTGGAAATAGTTAACATTAAATAGCTGTGGTGTGCTGTTGGTACCTTTATATTTTGTTGTTTTTATTATGCGATGTGTGGGTTCGCAGTCCTTGAAAATTAGTTTTTTTTTAATTTTTCCCTCCAATTTTGCAGCTGCCATTGCCTGCTTCCCAAGCGGTACCTTTGCTAGCTACTGCTTGTGGTGCTCTCCCCCTCCATTCTCTTTCTCTTTTCCCTTTCCTTTCTGCCTAGGGAAGGAAACCGACCGCCCCACGAAACTCTGCTCTCTGCCTAGCTCCTCCCATCCATCCTCCTGTCTATTCTCTGCCTAGCTACCCTCTGGTGTCCCTCGGGCGTCCCTCTGGTCTCTATCCAGCAGGCTTCTCCCTTCCGCAACTGTAGCGGACAATCCACCCACCTTCGGAATTTGCCAGGATACTGACAATTCACTTTGAATATACGTTAGAAACAGTGTAAATAGTAGTGAATATACTTATCCTATAGCAAGTTGTGTATTAGAGGCTAGTTTTAGTTAGTATTCAGACTTTGTTTAGTTGTAAGAGGTACTCAACGTCGAACCGAAATAAGAAAGCAAGCCACCATGTCTGAAGCCGCTGCTCCAAGAAAGAGATCCTTCAAGACCTACTCTTACAAGGGTGTTGATCTAGAAAAGTTGTTGGAAATGCCAACCGAAGAATTCGTCAAGTTGGCTCCAGCCAGAGTTAGAAGAAAGTTCGCTCGTGGTTTGTCTGAAAAGCCAGCTGGTTTGATGAAGAAGTTGAGAGCTGCTAAGCTTAACGCTCCAGAAAACGAAAAGCCAGCTGTCGTCAGAACTCACTTGAGAAACATGATCATTGTTCCAGAAATGATCGGTTCTGTCGTTGGTGTCTACAACGGTAAGGTTTTCAACCAAGTTGAAATCAGACCAGAAATGGTTGGTCACTACTTGGGTGAATTCTCCATTACTTACACCCCAGTTAGACACGGTAGAGCTGGTGCCACCACCTCTCGTTTCATCCCATTGAGATAAATTTATTAATTAGAAATAAAAGGATTCTATAAGCAAGAATAAAACCCTATATGCTCATTTTTTATCATTAAAATTCCCAAGCCTGTTATTGGAAATGTCTTCTTCTGTGAATTGATGTGCTTTGATATATGAAATTTTCTCCCAAGCTACTATCCATCTTCATTCAACACTGTCCAATTCTCGTTGGTAACATCGTAAGATTCAATTATTTCACTCCATGTTGGAAGCTCATCTAGCAGTTTATCACCATTGTTTTGATATGTTTTATCGGTTATATATCAGGAGAGTCTTTAGAATGAAGAATATGGCTAGTATTAACGGGAAACATATATACCAAGCACAATTGATATCATTTTTTGATCTTTTCCTGCGGTTGACTTTCCCAATGACATAGGGTTTTTACTCTTCCGTTTGTTTTTATTCTACCTACATTTTATCTCATTTATCACACCTTCTAACAAATGTTTAATTAGTACGAAGTAAGACTTCTTCTATTCCATATATAACAAATATCTTTGTATATTTTAAAATATCAAGGTTTCCCCGAAGTTCAAAATATTAAAGGTTTGGGCATTATTACTTGAACTATTCAAATACATACTAAAGTTACAAACTGTGTATTGGCTGGTAATGGCATCGCCATTCATTTGAAGGCTATTGCTACATGAAAAAAATAGAAGAGGGAACAAAATTGTTAAGTAATCAGATGCTATAGTAGAATACGTTTTCAATTAGGAGGTTCGAGGTAAAGAATGTCAGCGGTGCTGTATTCCTGTAAGATCCTCATGTATTTCGGATTCTTTCAAACTCCCGAGCTCGGGAGCTCCAGGGAACCCGCCATAGTATCTCTTCAAACCATCCAAATCACTTAACTCGTTATTGAATCTCATTCTATCTACAATAACCTCAAGTTTATCAACAGGATTGTTGTGATATCTGAAGTTAATGTTTTCACATAGCAGGTCTTCTGATAATACATCCCCTGGGCGCCTAGGATGTGCAGGAGCTGCGTACCCTGTAATGCAACTTAGCGATTTATTAGCAATTTTGATAGGAACATGATAGTTGACTTCAGGCACAACTACATCCATCTCACGTCTCTCTTTATTAATATCGTACCATTTTTGCGTTGTATCGCTTAATAGTTTATGCTTTAGGTCAGACACTTTTCTGTAAAAGTCTTGATGAATGAAAGTTCTAGTAGCCCTTGTCTCCTTGTCAATGCATTCCAATTCGTATTTCTGTCTTTGGTACATTCTCTTTAGTTTGAAATCGCGAATTGAATCAATCTTTTGGTAGTATGTTTGGAGTTGAGGGTGTGATCCATCCAGGCACATTTGCAATTCATTTTGCAGCTTTGCTAATTTGTTTTCATATAAACTCTGGCGTAGTTTTGCAAACTCGACTTCAATTTTCGTGAGTTCCGATAGCGCTTCTTGCCTTAGTTTTTCTATTTCCATTGGTGAAAGACCGTTTTCAGATTGTGCAGAATCTTCATTTTCTGTATCTTGCTTCTTTTTACTTTCTGTGTCATCCTCATCATCTTCTTCCTCCATTTCTGGTTCCAACTCCTCTTCATCTTCATTATTATCGTCGAGTTCGCTTTCTAGTACGCCATCATCTTCTACTTCTTCTTCTTCAGCTTCGGCATCAGCATCGATGTCACCTTCATGTTCACCGTTCCTATGCGTCTCTTGCTCATTTTCATATGTTCCTGGCTTCAAGTCAGAAGGTAACTTCGGTTTCTTAAAGACTTGCTCAGTTTTGATGCTTGTTGATTCGTTGTCGTCAGAGCCTTTAGTTTCGTCTTCTGCCTTTACTGGTTCTTCATCAAGTTTGCGTTTTTCCGGAACGCCTGATTTTTCTTCTCCGCTCTCAGGACTGTCTGCAGTTGTCTTGCCATTCTCTGATGCATGCTCCTCCTCCGGAAGTTCTTCCTTTTCCGCACTATTGTTTTCTTGTTCGGGCAGGGTCGGTTCCTTTTCCTTGGCAGACCCTAAGTGTTCCAAGTTATCGTTTTTGTCTTCATCAGAAAACCCTTTAACAGCTGCATTCCCCGCTTCTTCGACTTCGCTCTTGTCGTTATTATGTTCAACTCCCGCGTCAGAGCTTGGTGCAGTGCCGTTATCAACTTCTTGGAGAATCTCCTGCTTATCCTCGTGGCCATCCTTGTTACTGTCCTCAGCTACAGGCTTTGTGCTATCGTCGCCATTGGCAACTACCATTTCCGATAATTTAACACGTGACTCGTCTTCTTCTAAGTCCATTTTTTCGGTCTCTGCATCCGATGAAACGTATATGTCCGAAAGCGAAACTGAATTAGGATGTTCAGGCGAAGTAACCTTTGATAATCCACTGGAGCTGTTATCCTCGTAATCCAAATCACCAGCTTTGGATAAACTTCTCGACTTTAACTTATTCGAGTAAGATGTAGCAGCCAAGTTCAAGTTCGGATTCGAATTCCCAGAATCTGAATCGGATACTATCCTGTCAAGAACTTCCTTAGTTAGCTTTGTTGTAGACCCACTGTCAATTCGATCGCCAGTTTCACTACTACCGTTTCTCGAACCCTCTTTATCTACGTCTGCGCCGTTGATTCCCTGTTTTGTCTCTTCTGCTTCTCTGTGCAACTCCATCTGAATATTCTCAAATCTTTAAAACACCGCTTGAACCAGATCAATTCAAACGCATTCACTTCAGACCGTTGCTATACAAACACACACAAAGTATCCTCTTGTCGACTGGTCCTCGATCTTCTGCACGTATTCAGCGTCTTGTTATTTTTTTTGCTTCTTATCAATCGAGAGCCAAAAGGAATACTAAACAAAACAAGTCTAGTGTCTACCACTCGAAATACCTAATATAACTAAGGTTACCACCACTGAAAAGACCTGATTGTCCACAACTATTCCTGGTACTACCCACACTACTCGAATTGCAGTATGAAAACGCCCCCAAACTAATATTCTACCTCCTCGAATCAACAATCGTACCTACAAAAAGTAGAAGTTTAGGTTTCTGCAACTACAAAGCTCTTAGTGCACATATTTTCTTTAAGGAAAAGGAAAGAAATGCGTACACGCAAGACTCTGTTGTTATTACCCTGCCACCACATTTAGAACCTGGGAAAAAAGCCGTGTGGTTTTTTTTTTTTGGTATTCTACGAATCACGTGATACTAGTTTCCTTTTCTGTACAATTTTTTTTTTTTTTTCATCTGAAGAATTACGAAAAATGTTTCTTGTCCCAATTTCTTTTTGGTTAGCTTTGCAGGTTTTTTCACTCTCCAGCTCATCGCACAACATGCTCATCTCGAGTCGAGCTGAATTCAACTGACTTCAATACAGTCTTAAGATAGGACATGACAAACTTAGTGTCGAGTAGAAGAAAGATCTAGAGGGTTTTTGTGATTATTAGGTGGTAATCTTTCAGGGGTAAGCTTCAACACAACGACAGCGGAGTGTAATATAATAGAAATGTCTGCATTGAATCAATTATTTGGGGCCGCATCTGAAACCAAGGCGACTTCTTCGGTGGCATCATTGTTCGCCAAGCCTAACCATGTGGATGAACTGAAGGTGAAAGCCAAGGCAAGAACTGTGCTTCCAGAAATTCCAGTGGAGGAAGAAGAGGAACAGACGGGTGTAGAAGCAGAGGCCGAGGTCGAAGCGGAAGCGGAAGATGAGGAGGCAGAAGTAGAACAACCAAAGAAAAAGAAGAAGAAGACCAAGAAGACGGAAACCGATGAGAACGATGATTTGGAGACTAAATACTATGCTAAAGTTTTGGGTGAAGGTGAAACTGTTGAAGAGAAGGGTGGTGATGATAATAATGACTCTGGTTCTGATTCTGATGAAGAAGTGTCCGAGAAGACTGCGGAAACAGGCTCTGCCGATTCCTCTTCTGCTAAGGTCATCGACTTAAAAGAAAAGGAATTGGAAAAGGCAGAAAGGACCATTTTCGTCGGTAATGTTCCAAATGAAGTAATTACATCTAAGAAATTATACAAGGAATTCAAGAAACTTATTTCCACTGACCCTCGTTCTGAAGAAGAGCTGCTCGCCGCTAACTCTGACAGCATCGATTTCAAGGTGGAGAGTATCAGATTCAGATCGATTGCATTTGAAGAAGCGCTTCCAAGAAAAGTGGCTTTCGTACAACAGAAATTACACAAGTCAAGAGACTCCATTAACGCTTATGCTGTTTACTCGAAACCAGCACCTGTCAAGATCATGTGTCAATATCTAAACGGTAGAGTCTTCCACGATCACCATTTGAGAATCGATTCTATCACTCATCCAGCACCCCATGACAAAAGAAGATCTGTGTTTGTAGGTAACCTTGACTTTGAAGAAATTGAGGAGAACCTCTGGAAGCACTTTGAGTCTTGTGGTGATATTGAATACGTCCGTATTGTTCGTGATTCAAAGACGAACATGGGTAAAGGTTTCGCTTACGTGCAATTTAAAGATTTCCAATCGGTTAACAAAGCATTACTATTACATGACAAAAAGATCCACGAGGGAAAGAAAGCCAGAAAGCTAAGAATCTCCAGGTGTAAGAACATGAAGAAGAGCCAAAATACCCGTCAATCGCCTCTTCCAAATAGAAAACTTAATGAACAACAAAAGACAAAGTTGGGTAGAGCTAAGAAGGTGTTAGGGAAAGCAGACAGATCTAAGCTCGGTGAAGAATTGACTATTGAAGGTTTGAGAGCCTCAAAGGGTGAAACTACACCACTTCTTAAGAGAGTGAAGAAAAGATCAAAGACTGGAAGAGTGACTAAGCGTTCTCTTGCATTTAAGAAGCAGAACCCTCTATGATCAATTAGATATAATAAAAAATAACTTGATTATATGTACATTAACAACTGGTTTATAACTTGCAGTATTTAGTTGCATTAGATGTTTGGGAGGTCCATCCAATGTACACGCGCTTACTTGTATTGAGTACCGCTTACCAGCGGAGTCCGTAGTCACATTATATTGGTTGTTCCGGGTAATAGTATTAAGTTCCTTTCATTATGTTCCTTTAAATAGTATTGAAGCTGCATCATCTCATGCGTACTTGAGCAGTCAATAACAGCTGGCAGAACAAGTACAAGTAATGTGATAGTAGGCACAGTGCTGGACTATTTGAACATTGTGAGTAGCGTAAGGAGATAATAGCTAGATTTCAACACCAAAAAAAATATGAATATTCTAAAGATTGAATACGAGATAGACACCCTATTGGAGATTGTGGATGAACGAATAAGATTAATAGATGTGCTACATATGCAGCCTTCGAAGAATGATAATATGAAACTTAAGAAGCATCTCAATCAATGTATTGACCTACTCAAAGAGTACGAAAATGATGTGATGTCTTCGGAACAAGAGAAGTTTGAAGAATTGGTTTCGAAGTACAACGAGGCTGTTGAAAGTTTGCCAGACGGTGTAGTAGACAGAATGATATATCACTTTGAGCTAAAACCACACTTCAAAGAACAGAAAAAGGTACGCTTTAAGGAGCAGCTTCTGGAAGAATATGAACAGCATGAGCCTAGCAAAAGCTTTAAACCATATAAGGATCATGAAGAAGATACGGATGATTCGCTAGATGCGAAAAAGCAGGAATTATTAGGGAACCAGGAGGCAGGAACTCCACAGTTAAGCATTTCTAAACATGTTTCAAATCACGATATTTTCATTCAGCAGCAGCAGCAGCTAATGGAGCAGGAAACCCATCTGTCGGGGCTCTCGGATTCTATAAGCAGGACTCATGGCATATCTCTTGAGATCAACCAGGAAGTAGGACATCAAAATGAAGGTCTTTTAACTGATCTCGAAAGACAAGTGGATAGGAGTGAAGGTAACTTGCAGAGAGCGGGAAGACGATTAGATGCATACAGAGCCAATTCGAGGGAGAAAAACACTTGTTTCATCATTGTAATATTAACGGTGATTCTCTTTATATTATTGATTATCTGATGATTGGATTGTGAATATACGTATATATATATACTACAACAGCTTCGTGGAGTAAATAGAGACACAAATACAAAAATATAACTCATAGAATTGAAGTTTGAATTAGTAGGAACATATTAGGGAAATGCGAACATGAACATGAACATGAAATGAACAGGATTAATAGATGCATTTTATGATATACAAGAATAAAGGGGGGAAAGAACCAGGCAAAAGAAAAGTCAGCATGGTTGATTGTTCATTATTTTTAAACTGGACTCCGAGTCACCACTTATTAGTGTTTCCTGCATTGAAAACGTTATTATTGTTGTTGTTACCTTGACCTTTAGATCCTCTTGTATAATAATTTTGCGGATTGGTATTATCATTAACGACATATGATTGATGGGCATTGCCTGATACTAAGTATGGGTTAACATCCGTCCGACTTTGCTTATACTGCTCGATGTTCCCATAGGTCTGTCCTGTACGTGAGTGAAGGTTATGTAAAGGAGCCGGTCCTGTCATCGCATTTGAATTTGTGTCACTGAGGCCCATTCCTACAGAGAGATTAGTGTGCTGAGATACTCTTTGATTATAGGTAGTGAGTCCGTATGAATGCATGACAGCAGGGGCATAACCACTCGTACTATTGTTGTTTACAATCACTGACCAAGCAGGTTTGTTCTCAGGATAAAACATAAGGTCGTCAAAGAATAATTTTTTACTATCTAGCCTGATTCTAGCGTCCCTAACCACTGGATCTGCTATCAGAAAAGCCATATTAGAGTTTGGACCAACGTTAGATCTGCCTTGTTGTTGAATAGGCATCATTGTTTGGTGTTTCGCAAGTGGTGAGGAAACGTCCTTATTCAACGTTTGTAGTAACAGATGATTCATTATTCTTTTTGTCCTTGAGATCTTAATACAGATCTATTTTTTTTTACCACAGACCAGTGGGAAAACGTCAAAAAGATAGACGGCGTACGTTTCAGGGTGGTGAAGAGTATTGTCACTTGCTTTAGGTTCAATCAAAACTAGCACTTGTGTATCACAAAACCTTTGTGTCGCGTTCTCTTTTGCAACTTTAATGTTCTAACCTCATCATGAAGTTTCTATTTTTCATAATTAAAACTTTTCTAAAGTCTGTCTGTACATGAAAAGAAAGATAAGGTTTCCTCATGGAAATAAAGCAAAGAACAAATAGTCTGTTTTTTGCAGTTAATACTAGAAGGTCAATGGGGTAGCTATGCAGCTTGATAGAAGAACTTTCTTCGTTTCATAGTATTCTTAGCTCTGTTAGCACTGGGATATGATCACTTGGATGGTTTTCATTCGGAAGACCAAACTGTTGTAGACTATCCAGTTCTTTTGATACTTCTGCACCACTTAGAACCTTTACTACCTCGAAATCTCCTTGGTGGAACCAAATGTAGTCAAATATACCTTTTAGCTTCCCTGAATAGCAAGTGTGTATGTAAGAATCATCTGGGATTTCATCATAGATGGAATGGCTTAAATAGGCACGCATTGGGTTCTGTAAATTGATATCCCCATGATTGATCATTTCTCCGTTTAAGAACTTGATGACCAGGGAATCTCTTGTGGAATTGAAGTCGCCACTAAACAATATCTTTACATTAGAATAAGTGACATCTTCAAGTCCCATTAATAAACCTTTAATGATTCGTTGTAGTTTCCGCATGATAGTTAAACATTGGACTAATTTGACTTCATCATATTTCCAGTAAAGATGTGTATTAATGACTACGATAATCGACTTCGTTTCTTTGTGCCTTAAGAGCACAAATAAGCAAACCTGGTTTCTAGCCTTCGATACATTGTACACATTGTCTTGACCAATTACATCGCCTGCCCCGTTTGTTAGTGTTATATTTTGATTATGAAGATAGTTAAGCTCTTGCTGATCAAAAGTCCCTACGAGATCATTGAGATATATTTGATTGGAGAACAAATAAGTGAATTTATCCAGGTTGTAGAATATGCCTACCCCATCCATGTCTTTCTCTGATTTTGTCCAATACGTTGGAGGGGGTTTAATAGCAAAGTTAGACCCATAATTTATTCTATTCTTCATCTGGTCTTTCCAAAACTCATTGTAATCGGTACCAGTCAACTCCTGTAAGCAAATGATGTCCGCCTTGTACTTGTAAAACAATTCTGTTTCCAATAATTGATGTCTGTATCCCCAATCCTTGTACTTTTCTTGAACATAGGTGTAAACTTGGGGCCACATGTAGTGGGGAGACAACATATTATAAGTCAACATTGTAAACCTATCATTTGATGGACCATTGCTTGCACATGAAGGAGATTTTGCTACTGCTTTATTGGGAAACTTTTTAAGAACAGGAAGGAGTCTTCGTCCAAACATTGCTGATTCCGACTCTTTAAGGCAAGAAAGCACCAGCAAAAAGGTGATGAATATGTAAGTTAATCTTCCCAATTCTGTTAACAGCCCTTAAATTCCTAGGGCTAGGCTGGATTCGAAATTGTTTTATATCACGTTCCTTAATTTTAGGAAGTGGTTAGCTTAGACCTTTTAGTTTTTCTGCAGATGGTACCTTGAATATTTTAGATCACTAATGTGATGAGATATATATAAAGTGATGTAGCACAGAGACAGATAGATATACATGCCGTTCGAAAGAAAAGTTGACAGTTAAAGAAGAAGCATATATTCAGGATTTTTGAATTATGGGATCACTGAAAAGGCCGAGAGTCAAAATCGAGGTAGAGATTGAAACTGTTTCTAAATACTTCAAACAAGAGCAAAAGGATGGATTAGTAAAACGTGAGAACGAACACGGACTTGGGATTCAGGATGTCGATATTGATTCTATAAAGAGAATGGGCGCCCGGGAATATTTCAAGTACATTAATAGATTTACGAAAGATGATATATCTGGTGAAAAGTTGAAGATAGAGGATAATCCAAATATCCCTGCGAATTTTATACCAATTTATTCCCAAGTCAGGCTAATGAGATCATTGATTAAGACGCCTGTGGATAGCGTTGGGTGTGCAATGTTACCAATAACAATTAACAGTACTTTTGGAATAGAGCAGGAAAAGATGAAGCCAAAAAACTACAGATTGCAGCTCCTGATATCGTTAATGTTGTCTTCGCAAACGAAGGACGAAACGAATGCCAAGGCCATGCATAACTTAATGGAGTATTGTATTGAAGAATTGGGTGATCCAGAAGGCATAACATTGGACGCATTACTTAAATGTGACGAAAAAAATCTTGATAATGAAATACATAGTGTGGGTTTCCACACAAGAAAGGCATCCTATATAAAAAAGGCAGCAGTCATGCTTCGAGACCAGTTTGATGGGGACGTTCCAACTACTATTGAGGGATTTATCTCACTTCCAGGTGTAGGGCCTAAAATGGGATATTTGGCTTTACAAAAATCTTGGGCTAAGATTGATGGTATTGGTGTTGATGTTCATGTTGATAGACTAGCCAAAATGTGGGGATGGGTTGATTCGAAATTATGTAAGACTCCAGAGCACACAAGGAAACAGTTAGAGACGTGGCTACCGAAATCCTTATGGTATGAAATTAATCCAGTATTAGTTGGTTTTGGCCAAGTATTGTGTATGCCAAGGGGTAAAAAGTGTAACCTATGTTTGGTCAAGGACATATGTCCGGGGGTTGATAAAAAGCTTTTAAAACGAATTAAGGAAACGCAACTTGATGATGATCCTGTCAAGGACAGTATTCGTGGTGACTACTCTGAGTTGGTATCATTCTTAAAGGAACAAAAAAAACAAAGTAAGGAGGAGTAGGAGGAACAAAAACTCGGATACTTTATAGTAATCTTCTGCCTGAAATTTTCCATAATACATTTGTAATAATATATATCTAACACATCAATTGAATGATAATGGTGGTATTCTTTGACTATATATATTTCTGCGTGTTTTTGATTAATGCTCCAAATAAACCAAATTCATGACAAAAACGATTTACACTGTTCCAAACTTTGTTCAGAGAAATACCTAACATCAACATCTGGGTCTTGACATAGTTTTTCAAGAGTTGGAATGACAGTTTTGTTGATAAGTTCTATGTGTTTGTCTTTAGTATCCTTGGTCAAGGCTTCTACAGCCACAGCATAGAATTTTGCAACATTAAATCTGATGTTTGGAACATTATCAGTAGAAAGGTGGTTCACAAATGGCAAGATTTTTTCCACAATAACGTCGGTATCAACTACAGGAACCAATCCAGTCAATGCAAATAGTAGAGTAATTCTGTAGTTAAAATTTTTTAACAGTTGGTTATCGGACTTCAATAAACGAGTTATAATCTCGTCACGAGCCCAATCGGAACCAAAAATTTCTGTTAGTTTGTTAAGGTTGGAGATAGCAGCACTTCTAATAGAGTAAACGCCGTCGTACAACCATGATAAGCATAAATCACTTAATTTGGAATCGAAAAACTCCAGTCCTAATTGTTCGGCCAGAAGAGGTATATATTCGATAATTGCTAATCTGACACGCCAATTTACGTCCTTAGCAAGTTCTGTAATTGCAGGAAGCAAATTCTCTGATAGGAAACTAATTCCGACAGACTCATTAACAACCTTCAATTTGGCAATGATGTTTAGACGAACGTCAGGGAATTCATCTTTCAACATGTGTAGAAGAATAGGAACCAAACTATCCATTGCATCCTGTTTTGGTAATAATGGTGCAAGGTTTGTGATTTCTAGAGCTAGTGACGCCCTTACTGATTCGGTTTCATCAATACTGAGGTTTTGCACTGCAGGTATAATTCTGTTCAATACAACAGATGGGTCATTAATAAGTTTGGCGTATCCAGGAATCTGCTTTGCAATTGCCTTTCTAACATCACTTTCGTTATCTTGGCACAACGCTAGGAAAGGCTCCAACAACTCATTAATAAGCTGAGGGTTTGAGGTGAATTGAGAAGCTAGTTCTTCGAACCTGTCAGCAGCCATGTAACGAACTCTCCATGCCTCATCCCCAATTAATTGAATCGAAGACTGCAACAAGTCCTTCGTATGTGTGAAGTCTTGTTTCATGTTGAAGAACTTCAAAATTGAAATCAGCACATCAACGGCCAAAAATTTGACAGAGTCTTGAGTATCGTTAACCAACCTTTGAAACATGCTAGAAATGTAGTCCCACTCATCATCGGTAGAAAGTTCTGGATGTTCAGTCAATTGGTCAATAAGGGTGGGTAAATTTCTGCCTGCAGCTCTTCTAACCATTGGAGTATCATCTTGAATCAATTGCAAAAATAGTGATAGCAAATCCTTTCTGAACTTGTCATCCTGAATTCTAACAAAAACAGCCTTGAACAACCCACATGCTGAGACCTTAGATGAGAACCACTCATTGGTAGCTAAATTTTCGATCAAGGGTACAAAGTCATGCAGTAATTGCTCTTCGCTCAACTGCTCTGCAATCTCATTCAAAGAAGTAACAGCTTTCTCTCTCACCAAAGTCTCTTCGGTAGACGCTAGGATCTCCAACGCTGGTAGAAGCAGCGTAGCGTACTTCCTTCCACCTATAAATGGAACGAATGACCCTAATTTCTCGGCCAAGACAGAAAAAACTTCGTCTTCATCGTCCTGTGCCACCTCCGTCAAAAAAGGAATTAACTCGTCACGCGTCCTCTGTGTTCCCAAAGCCAATGCTATAGTATCAAGCTTCTTCATAGCTTCCACCCGGTTCGAAATGTCATCATGCTTCAATTCATCCATAAGCAATGCCAACGGATAAAGATCCTCTTTGCTGCTGCTATTATTATTACTATTCTCGCTCATTCTGAAACAGAAACTGATAATACTAATCTATTACTGCGGTCCAGCCTAGGGTACACAATTTGAAAACAGTTTATTCACAATATTCAATAACTTGGACACCTTCTGTTTTCAGTAGCTCTCAACCGCCCTCCTTCAATTTATCCGTCTTTTAACCCTAATGTTTCGCATGAGAATAAACAAGTATTTCCATTATTGAATAGATATTCTCTCTGCAAGAATTGACATCCTTTCTGAAGGGAAGGAAAAAAAAAGGTTTCAAAGCAGGGTAACGAGTAGATCATATTGTTCGTGAATTGTGATGTGAGGCACCTACTATTATAGTATGTGGTATTTAATGGTACATAGGGCGGGGTTGTGTGCTAACCAGAGGGTACTATCACAGTGATGCTAGAGTATTTAATACATTTGTTAGTAGTGTCAATGCAGTTGCGACTTTGTCTTTGCTATGTTTCCATAATACGTTAAAAGTTACAGATCTTCTTGCAACTGGAAGAATTACGGAAATGGCAAAGAGGATAATTGAGGCGACGAAATGAGGCGACCAATTGGGTATATACCTTCTTATTTGTCGTAGAATTGGAACCATAAAAGATGACTGTATAATTCCTTTTTCTGGGTTTTTCTGAAGGGTCTCACTTTGGGTAGAATTGAATTTGGGATCTGTATGAGATGACAATGTTGTAATATTAGGGGATTTCACAGGTATTATTGTCTTTTTTTGTTTCTGTTTTGGCATTCTGAATTGTATTTTCTGTCTGAAATAAGCGTCTATATCTGTTGATGCTGTTTCTAATTTGTTGTTCTTGAATTTGGATTCCAACTGGTTGTCTAACTGGCAAAAGCGAGTGTACATTGACAAATTTACCGCTTTCTTCAAAGTATCGACTTGCACGTCAAATATTAGAAAATCGAGTAGCTGTGCGAGTTGTTGGATTTCTTGAGGTGTTGTGCATCTTCTAGAAGTCTGTAACACTAACTCTCTGCAGGAAATTGAAATTGCGTCGATGTGTTCGTAATACCTTTTCATATTTTGTTTCCAAAATCTTAACGAAGAGTAGTAAAATTGATACATAGTATTCAACTGCTCATTCAAAGGTTGTTTCATGACCAACCTTTGAAGCTCATGTTCTTGACTAAACCACTGTGTTAACGTCCTCTCAATACTTGTACCCAACAACGACACATTTTCAAGTTGACTAATACAATCCATCATTAATTGCCATGATTCCATCGAGTTGCCCATTTTTTCATCCGAAAGAAGTCCATTGAGGTACATTAGCTCAATGCAGCCCTTTAAATCACCTTTCACAAATAGATCAAGGCATTCTTGAGCGTTCAACCTTTCTTCGTCAATAGGCTCTGACTCAATCCTAAAGCGACTATCATCAAGTAATTGATCGAGTTTCTTCGTTTTAGCGAAGCGTACGCTCTTTTGGGTCATTGTAGATCGATGTCCAGAGGTAGGGCTTGTCTTCTGTCAGTAGTGTTTCTTTTATTTTAAGAGTTTAACTGTGACTCAAGTATATTTCATTATAAAATAAGGTAAATGGCTGTTGAATTTCTTATTCATATGCAACAAGATAAGAGCGTTCATAGAACAAATTTTTGATATAATATCGGCAAGCCTTTTCACCCAGGTCAAATAGAGTTAGTGGACTTGCTTGCAATAACATCTCTTGGATGATATATCTACAACATTTCAACTTCTTCGGAGATGCATGTTGGCTATATGAGGGAACATTATCATAGTTATACATTATATGGAAACTTTTGGTCACGTGCAATTGCGTCTTACTAAAACATGTCCATAGCTATGGCTCTTTCTAAGCAAAATAGCGATCCATAATGCAGCCTATGTTGGGATGGGTTTTGACGCATTGTATATATTAGAACTAACCCTGGTCCTCATTGCATCTCTACGATGCGATCACTAAACATATATCTTACCAGTGCTAATGGTCACTTCTGAAAGGTCAGAACTGGGTGAACATATCGAAATGCAAGATCTATTCCTGGTGAATAGCAGAGATGGCCAAAATCATCATAAATTGGACACATATCATACTATATCGTTGATCATCAACAGAATTATTGGTACTGGTATATTTAGTACGCCTGCATTGATTTTCACACTTTGTCAGCAATCGATCGGTATATCGATTGTTCTATGGATGCTTGGTGGTATCTTCACATTTGCCGGCTTAAGTGTCTATTTAGAATTTGGATTAAAGATACCGAAATCAGGTGGTGAAAAGAACTATTTGAGCAGGACTCTACCTACACCTAAGCATCTAATCGAATGTGTGTATGCATTCACAATTGTCCTATTGGGTTTCAGCTCTGGTAATTCATATGCATTCGGGAAGTATATCATATACGTTCTCGGCCTTAATTCACAACTCTCGGATTCCATAATTGATAAATTATCTCGTTACATTGGTTCTGCAGTAGTGATAAGTTGTACTTTGTGGCACATATACTTTCCAACAGGTGCGAAGAAAAGCATTCTATATCTTGGGTTCGTTAAAGTCCTTATTCTTGCAAGCATTGTGTTATTAGGCTTGGTTGCAATAATCGCCCCAAGTGTAATTGAACCCCATTGGGACAATTTCGAAAACTCTTTCAGTCACGGCTCTCAGTCAATTGACTGGTATTCAATTTCGGTAGCCTTATTACAGGTTATTTACTCTTTTAAAGGATGGGAAAATGCTAATTATGTATTAGAAGAACTCGAGGATCCTCATAAAACTCTAATGATTGCAGCACCAGTATCGGTTGGTCTTACAACTTTCCTATATATTGCAATAGTGATCTCGTACTACATTGTAATCCCCAAAGATGAAATATCAAATACGGGTATCCTCATAAGTGGTGTTTTCTTTGAGAAAATTTTTGAGAAATACTCAAAATCTTTGGCGGCACAGATTGTTTCACGCTTTTTACCCTTCTGCATAACACTTTCAAATTATGGTAACGTTATGGCCGTTAGTTTCTCAAATGCCAGAGTAAACCAAGAACTTGCTAAAGAAGGAATTTTCCCCTTTACGCATATTTTCAGTAAATTAAACTACGCTCTATTTTTACACTGCTTTGTCACTATTTTGGTCCTCATAATTCCACCAAATGGTAACGTTTATCAATTAATTATTGATCTTTACGCGTATCCAAGTGGTTGGTTCAATCTAATTATCGGAGTTGGGTTGGTATATATGCATTGGACAAATAATGACAATTGGAATGATATCCCGACACCATGGACAAGTTGGTATGTATTGACGGGAATATTTATTGTCTCTAATCTTTTCTTGGCTGTCGTTCCATTCGTACCGCCAAATGGAAGTGTGGAAAATGACGGCTATGCATATTGGGTTTTCCCAGTTAGTGGAATAGCAGTTATGGCGGTTGGTGCTGTCTACTGGTATTTCTTTGTGAAAAAGAATTATTCAGAGTATACTGTAGCTTTAAACTCTGAAGATTATGAAGTCTATAATGAATAATATAAATAAATTATATCATTTGGCTTGTATTCTTTTTTCTTATTCTCTTATTTTGTCGTTAATAAATTGTTATGACATTTTAATTTTTATTTCACACTTTTTGAAATGAAAAATAATATTAAAGAATTAAAAGTAGAAAATATATGGCAATTATATATTATATATGAGGTAATTAAATTATTAAGGCGGATTATAATTCTTAGGATTGTCAAAAAAGCAGATGTATATCGACATGCACAATACTCACGTATTATAGCGTTTTTATTTTAAAAAAATTTAATTGGTCGAATTTTATAATGCGAGCCATGGATCTTCCACTATTTCATTTATAGTTGGTCTTTTGGCCACTGATCTGTTAAGTATTTTTTTAATCAAATTGACACAACCAGCACTAACCTCGTGAGTAGATTGAATTCTTAAGTCACCATCTAAGATCTCATCAATGTTATAAAATGGATTTTCTTTGTATATTATAGTGTAAAGTAAAACACCAATTGCCCAAACATCCTGGGGTTTTCCTTCATAGGGTTCTCCTCCCAAAACTTCAGGAGCAGCATAATCAATAGTACCGACAAAAACATCAAAAGGTCCACTTTTAACATAAGCAGCAGAACCAAAATCGATGAGCTTAACGAAACCTTTGTTATCTACGATAACATTTTCATCTTTAATATCCCTATGAACGATTCCGTTATCATGCAGGTGCTTAATTCCCGATGCTATTTGTTTGAATAAAAGTTTTGCTTCATATTCTGTCATATTTGTCTTCAGTTCAATTAAATCGAATAAATCGATTGAACCTGTTTCGCCATGCATTTCTGTTTCAAGGTAATAATAGTCATCATCCTCAAAGAAATCTCTGATTTGCAATATATTATCGTGGGGTTTCTTGTTTAGTGTGACCATAATTTGAATTTCCGATGGGATTGTACCTAAAACACGATCTCTTACCCATGTATCCACCAAGATCCTTTCCTTATAGATTCTCTTTATAACAACAATGTATCTGTCTTTTTTATGCATACATAAATCAACTTTACCGTATGCACCTTCCCCCATTTTTTGAAGAACAATGAAATCAGAGAACTTTTTCTTGTGCTTCATAGACCCAATTTCATATGGAGCCGACGAGTTCGACAACTGCTTCAATGAGCTTTCAGAACCACTGCCCTCTGGACGTAAAGTGGGGGAAGAAGATGTAATGTTGGCAATAAGTTCCTTGTCCAATTTGAAGTTTTCGTCTTTGACAAAAAGGGATTTATCTTTATGAAACCTTTTTGCTACTTCCAACTTGGCTGTTAATTCTAGATCATCTTTAGGAACATCGTTTGGCGAATCTTCCGATGAGTCGTCAGCAACTACCTTCGCCTGTGCCACTTTACTGTCCATATGAGAACCAACTGTACTTCCTTCCAAACTTAAAGACAGCTTCTCCAGTGAGTCATGCATTTCCTTAAAATCAGCTACCGATATTTTTTGCGTTGGGGTCTTGGATGATGCCTCCGAACTAGTACCAGTAACGACATTGATATCACTTTCGTTAAGAATCTTTAGCTGAGAAGGATTTGACGAATACTCTTTAGCGAATAAATCCCTTGAGTAAGTAATCCACAACACCATGTAATCCCTACTAATAACGCGAAGCTGAATATCAACTTTTATGAAACGACCGTCCCTATGGACTGCATCCAATCCGTTGGAATCATAAAAGTCTTCTGGTCTCCCTTTCATCTCGCAGTCAATCTTTCTGAAGAAGTGCTCGGTTAGAACCAATCCTCTGTTTGAAGGCAGGTAAATGTCCCATTCTGGGTACTTTTCTCTGATGTAAGATATCATAGCTGGGAAAGATGGAATAACTGTTGCGATGCTTTTATCCACCAATTCGGCGTAGTGCAAACCAAACATGTTCTTTGAGATTGACTTGTTGAAAGAGAGCATTTCGTAAGAGTGTAAATTTAGGATAAAAACACCAGTTTGATACGGAAGGGAGTGAATCTTCATTTTGAGTTCCGTATCCAAAATAGAACATGATACGGCACATGGGATATTGAATTCTGAAAAATTCAAGGTGAAGTATCTGACCTCATTGAGCGCATTAACGATTCGCAATGGCATTGGAAGAAGATCATCATCAGGCCCGGTAATTTTTCCAGATTTCACGTCATTGATTAGAGTCCATAGGGATTCACTGATGGATTTTACATCCGGTAGGTCATTTTCAAACTTAACAGATTTTTTACCAGAATCATCAGTCTGTTGCTCCGTACGTTTAGAGGGTTCACCATGAATACCATATTTTAAACCTTCACCTCCAATGATGTTTTCAACACTGTAATCGTCAAGGTTTAACAACACGTCCATATAATCACACGGAACTTTCTCGAAAACACATACAATCAATCCATTTTTACGCTTTGCCCATATAGAGGACCAAATGAGCCCTGACGATGAAGATGAATGACCAGGTTGTTTGATACCGACTATTTCACCAGTAAATACTTGCTCCTGGCCTTCCGTAGACATCAACTTATCTAAAACAAAATTTCTGCTGTCGCTGTGGATTAAGTCTAGCAAGGTTAAGGCACGCATAGCGTTTTTGGAAATACCAAAAATTAAACATGCCAAATCATTAGCTGCTCTAAACTTCCAGGGATTCTGTTGTGAACAAGTAAAGATGGCCTTCGGGGAAGAATTTTTCTGAGAGGTAAACGTGTGGAGGATTCTGTTTCCTGCCATCAGTGCGTTTGGATCTTTAGAATACTCTTCGACTTTTGATTCAAGGTCTCTTTCGTCCATTAAAGCCTCTCTGGTATTATAGGCCTCATGGAACGGTTGCGCTAAACTTTCTATTAGTTGCTTTTTAATGGCAAGATCGTGAGGATCATAAATAACGGTATCTGAAGTAGAGTTTGGTTGTTCACCATCATTTGTGGAATGACTTGGGCTTGATGGTATATCTAGTTTGTTGATGTTGAAAAGTGACATTTTATGAAGACTTGAAGCAGCGTCTTCCTTATTATTCTCTAGAGCTTTATTTAGTAACTCCAAGAGTTGGCCCAAGTCGTTTCTCTTTTTCTCTTCGAAGTCTACTAGGGCAGCAGCCGAAGCAACAGCTGCAGAGTCAAGTTTTTGTGCAGATATAGAAGAGCGTAAGTTGGAAACGAGGGAGCTTCTTCTTGAAGTAGCTTCGCTAGAATTCTCACTATCATCGTGACTTCCAATTTCCCAAGTGGTATGTAAAACGTTGGTTGAAGAGGAGCCCTTTCTCAAGTCTGGCCTTTTCTGTTGATTCTTTGTCGTGAAAAAAGCAGATAGTGCAGCAGAAGAGGCATTTCGCAGCATCTTTGGAGCCACAGGTAATTGCATTTGGTTATTTTGCTGTTCTTTCATGTGAACGTAAGTGCAGCTTGGATCAGAATCATCCAAAAGGGAAGGGTTATTGAGCATAATCTCGACTGACCGCTTCAAAATGGACAATCGTACCGAGAGTGAAAAGGGCGATAAGGGATTATATGAGTATGCATGTGTGGAAGAGTTAGGGAATCGCATGAGTTCTTTCATATCCGAATCGGTGAATATGGATGAGCAGACCATCGAGGAGCCAACTGAGGAAACCGTCGAGACAGTAGAAGATTTCCTGAGCTCAAAGCTTGCATCTGGAAGTTGAGCTGCTGTCGGGAGTCTTTTCTTATCTGTTTCCGTTGTTGTATCACCATTTGTTGTATCTTCGTTATTACTCAGGGTAGACATACCCATGTTAGCACCTGAGTTGGATGTTGACGATATCGATGCAGAAGTGCTGATACTAGACACCGGAGTTGGCGATGGAGCCGGTGTTGCTGCTCTTGAAATCTTGTCCATCAGGGTTTGGAAACCGTTATCCGAGTTGGTCGATGCCCCAATGAAAGGCATATGTATCTATCTGGAATGTGAGAGGGTATATGTAGGCGAGTAGGAGTGCGAGTGGGAATGTTGTGCTTAAAGCTCTGATTGATAAACAACGAACCTTATGCTTTTAGAAATGAGGACGGGCCTTATTTTTTCTTTTGACGAGCCTATACTGTAGTGTGTGACGTACTTTACTATCTCTCAATTAATAAAGGGATCAAAAAAAAGCGGTCCAAAAAGTCTTAATCAGTGAAAATCAACAAAGAACTGTACGAATAGAGTGAAAAAACGATCAAGTCTCACTTACTGCCAGAAACTCTTATCCTTTATTACGATTTTTGTCTCGTTTTGTTATCGCTATGTTGATGAACTGCAGAAAATAATACGATAGTATGATATAATGCAATATATATCCTTGATCAAATTCGAAAACAAAACGTTCATACAAGTGCAGAGAAAAAGAGAAATTAGAAAGAAGAAAGGAAAAAAAAAACGGAAGAGTCCAAAATTCGGTGAGAGAATGAGTATATACTTTTTTTTATTATTTTTGTTCAGTGCAGAAGCATGCTTATGGCACTGCAGTCCTTGAAGAATGCTTGTCTCAACAAATGTGTGTATTAATACTTGTACCTATTCTTCCGGCGCACTTTTGGGTAGTGGCTGGCAGAAAAGGAGAACGGAGTTTAGCAAGCAGTTGTGCGGTGTGCGGTGTGGGCTATGTCTCGTTTTAACGAGCTGACAAGTGAAAAAGAGAAACCGCGAGAACTGTACTGCGATTGTATAATTGGTGTATATAGTATAGAAAACAGGGTTCTCCACTTCGTGGAAAGATGGAAAACGTCTGTATGCTTCTTTTCGAAGCGAGCATTTGGACCCAGGTGGGATCCAAATGGCATCCAAGCGGGACCCCCGGCTGGGATCAAACGAGCGAGCGAGCTCTAGAAATGTTGTTTACTAGGCCCAGTTTCTCTTGGAATGCAAATATAGATTCTCTTTCCCATATTCTGCGCAGCGGAAGAAAAAAAAAAAAAAGTTAAGGCAGCAGGACATACGTCAGAGAGAATGAAGGAGGAAGAAGAAATACTTTCGGAGAAGTATCTAAGCTACGTGCATCATAATTGAGCAATAAGAGTGTTATAATAATACGTGGGGTAAAAAAAGGAATACGCACTCTAGTCGTGGTGTGGGTGGGACACACACTGCGAGAGCTAGAGAGAGTGTTGTGATTATTCTTTTTCTCTTTGTGTGGGTGGAGCTCTTTGGGCCGAGGGTGCGACTAAATGGGATATAGGATAGAATAGGGTTGGTTGGGAATTTTTTTTTTTTTTAAAAAAAGAATACTAATTAAAAAAAAAAATCAAAGAAGTGGAGCGCACGAGTTTTGAAACCCAGTAAAGCAGGGCAACCGCAGCCCAAAAAGACAGAGGGGGCAAAAAAAAAAATCACGAAAAAGACGAGAGCAGAGTCACGTGATCTCGTATAACGGCTGTCGGAATTCGTTTCTGTATTTGGGACGAAAAAAAAAAAAGAATGTGCCAAAGGCTGTGTTTACGTTTTTACGTTTTTAAGTTTTTTTTTACCCGGTCTCGGTGAAGCACGGTGTCTGACTGGCATAATCTCCGTTTCTTGTGATCTTCGCCTGATTTATTTTAATTTAGGTGGGGAGTTTTGTCTAGGGACACTATAGCCGGCAAGCGCGCCTTGGGCGGGAAATCGAACGTTACGGTGATTCCTGCCACCGTGGAGAACGCCCAGGGGAAGGGGCACTCGCCTAGGGCCCAGTACTGGTAAACTCGAGCCAGTTACGTCTCCTAAATGATTATGATGAATTTAGTCCAGGACTGGCTCCCCTCCCTTATGTCATGATGAAGCAGTCTGCATCTTTTTTGGTTTTTTTTTGATTTTTGATTTTTAAATTTTTTTTTTTTTTGACGCTGAGATATGACTTAGATTATGCCGTACATAATTGAATGAAAGAAAAAAAAAACCAAAAATTTAAGTTTAAAAGAATATTAAAATTAGCGCCAAGGGGTGCGCAGTATTCAGAGCGACAGCGGGTATCTTACCCCATGCAGTTGGTACCTAGGTAAGTGTGTGCGTGGGCGTGTGTATATATGCATGTATTGCCAGAATTATATATTACTCCTTGTATATTCCTATATAAAGGGAACAAGCAAGAACCGCCGAAGTTTATTCAGTAGCGATTATTTTTCTCTCTTCCTTCCCCTCAGTGCTGGGACAGAATTTTGGACTACCCAAATCATATCGATAGATTAAAGACTTTGCGTGTCAAGAACTACTATGTCTTTTGCTGGAACGTTGCTCTGTTGCGGCGTGGGTGGTCTTATCTTCAAGTATGGTGATCAAAAACACGAGAAGGTGGAGCTTCCTGAAGAAATGGGGATACAGGATTACACGATCGGGTTTGCGCAGAAACAGTTCAGCGTTGTGAAGGGACGGTTCGATGATGCACTCAAGAGTATTTTGCCTGGGTTTTCGACTCCGGGTCTCTACCTCTACCCATTTCGCGCGTACTGGGAGGTTTTGAAGACACCGGAGTACTGGAAATCTACTATTCCGATCATGATATTGTACGGAATTCTATACATTTTGGTGACTGTTGTGTATGCGTTGTCGATCTTGCCCGTTTACACGCCGATATCTGTGTTTTTGGGTCCCCTTGGGTTGCTTGTTGCGTGGGTGCACATGTTTTTGCACACCAACATGTTGACTATGATGTCGATCAGAATGTCTCAGATGAACACATTTACGATGTCTCAGGCGCTCAAATTGAGAAAAATAGAGCAGGGCGTTGTTGCAAGCGAGATCCAAACCGGAACGGACCAGCCGGTGAAGTACTACTACTCGGTGTGGTCCAGGTACTACTTGTTGAACCATCTTCCCTGGAAGATGGGCGAGTATCTGCTTGGTTTTGTAGTTCTTTGCGTACTCTTGGCCTTTTCGGCCATCCCCATTGTGGGTCCCATTGGGTTCAACGTTTTGGTCTCTCCCGTGATCACCAGGATATACTGGGCGCCCTACCTCAGGTTCAGGAACGTGAACAATTTGGAGAGGGAGCAGAGGTTCTACAAGAATTTTGGCCACTACACTGCTTTTGGAGCAACCGCTGCCCTAGTCGAGAGCATCCCAGTGGTGTCTGCCTTTGCATACGCTGCCCATGCTATTGCGATATGCGACTGGGCGCAAGAAGAGCCCTTGGTCTTGCCTTAGCCTTGCCTTAGCTACACTACATAAGTACATACATACATACATACATATACATACATCCACCACTACTATCTATATACGTATATTGATGTATATATAAGATTATAAGCAGCACCTATACTGGCCTGTGGCTGGCCTGGGCCCAGTCACACTGTCCTTCCCTCCCTCCCTCCTCCCCCCGGCTCAGCCGCTCCAACAGCTGGCTATACCTCACTATCTCCACTCGAGCCTTGGCCCTCGTGACTCGTTCCCTCGCCCGTCCCTACGCGGAGTCCGCACACCCCCATTGCCGAAACGCCTCGTCCTTCCTTTTTTTGGCATCTGACATCATTCAAATCAGAATTTTGTTTGGGAAATCAGGAAACCAGGAAACCAGGAAACCAGGAAATCATTGGGATGGATGGATTCCTGAAAAAAAATGGAAACTAATTAAAGTTTTGAAATAGGAAACGGTTCCTCATTCCTTACACTACCATTGAGCCAAGGGAAAAGGGAAAAAGAGAAGGTAAAAGTGAACAATAGGAGTCACAAGAACCAACACACGGAAGCACAGGTAACCAGTGCAAGGCAAGAAATAGAAGAAGGTGTTTTTGTGTGAGCGTGCGTGCGTGTGTTTGTTTTGTTTTGTTTTGTGTGTGAAAGTGTGAAAGCGTGTGCGCTAAACTTTACCCAGATTACTCCAAGTTTAAACCAGAATAAATACAATAATTAATATTTTGTCAATAGGGCGTGTTTTATTCTACAAGGGAAAGACACTGGGGATTTGGTCAGTTGCACAGAAGGATCAACAAGAAGACCGATACCAGCGCTAAAACGTGGAGTGGATAGACAGGCGGACCCTTTTCACCTGAATAGTGAGTGAGTGGCCCTTTACTCCCATATTAGTATTTTTTTTTTGCGTTTCAGGCGCGTGTGCAGCTTTTTTTACAATTATACTCTTGGCCTAGGCAGTAGCAGGTCGACGAGTGGTACTAAGATATACTTTGCCCCTACCATACCTTCCCTTTACCAAGGTATAATTTATCTTCCCATTTTCCAGGGTTAATTTTTTTTTTTTTTCTTCCTTCCTTCTTTCTGACACCGGAATTAGGAACCACACTTTTGGTCTTGTTTAACCGCTATCTAGAGTTAGTCGGACTTTCCACAAGAGACTACTACAAGTACTACTACTACTAGTACTACTCCCGTCTGGTCAAGAGAAGACAGAAAACAGGAACATAAGATTTCCCAGCTTTCTTCTGCGCTCGTTTGTTTCCTTTTTCTTTATTTTATTTTTGGGATCCGCTTTATTTTTTTAGGTTCTGCCTGATTTTCGATTTTCTCTGTTTTCTTTCTGGTTTCAGTGAAAAGACAGAAAACAGAAAAAGAGAGATAACGCTTTTTCCGATTTACCAAAGAGAGAGAGATACATCCATCAGAGGAGAAAGGAAGGATAGTGCCGGTCAAGACAGTACAGCGACCAGATTCTACAGGTAGTATCGAGGAGCAATGGATGACTGGAGAAGCAGTATTTCAGCTCAGGAGCGAACACAGTTCGTTACTGAGCTAGCGCAGATTCTAGCTGATATGAGCCGAATCAACGGTGGAGAGAAGGCGAACTTCAATTTAGAGAAGTTGAAGAAGAGTGCGGAACAGTTTGAGTCCAGCCTGTATGCGAGCTGCAACTCGAAGGAGTTGTACTTGGATGCTATGAGAAAACGGATTGCGGCGATGGATTCCGCGAAGAGGAAGTCGATAGAGGCGCAGAGACAGAAACTCGCGCAGGCAGCGCAGGCAGCTCAGAGACAGCAACAGCAGCAGCAACAGCAGCAGCTTCAAAAGCAGCAGGGGAACAATGGAATTCCTGCGAATATCAACGCGCAGATGTTCTTGAACCAGCAGGCTCAGGCTAGGCAGCAGGCGCAGAGACAGATCAGAAGCTCGCTCACTGGCCAGCAGATGCAACAGTTGCAGCAACAACAGCAACAACAACAGCAGCAGCAACAGCAACAGCAACAGTCTCCAAATATGATGAGACCACAGCTCACGTTGCAGCAGCAACAGCAGCTTGCTAATGAGTTGAAAGTAACAGAGATCCCCAGAGAATTGCTTCAGAAAATACCCAATTTGCCAGCAGGGATCACCACTTGGCCTCAGATCACCGATTGGGCGCAGAAAAATAGACCCTCTCAAAATGATTTGATTATCACCAAGAAAGTGTATCAATTACATCAACAGCTCTTGATCAAGTCGAAACTTCAACAATCTAATGTCAATAGAATGAACACTTCGGCACAACAAGTCATGGGGATGCAACAGATGCCTACCAACCAGAGGATGGCTATGAATCAGCAAATGCAACCACAACCACAACCACAATCTCAACCTCAACCGCAACCTCAGCCGCAACCTCAACCTCAACCCCAACTTCAACAGCCACAACCACACCATCAAGAGGCACCCGCAGTGTTGAATAGGCTCAACCAGGTTTTCACTCAAGCAGAGCAGAAGATGCTCTACGAAGCTGGTAAGAAAATGATCGAAAACTTACAGAGATCTGGGAAATTACCTCCAAACCTTGATAACCAACAGCAGTTGTTGTACATCAAGAAGTACATGAATCAGATGGTGTTGAAGAAAATGCAGCAATTAGGTATTCCAATCCCAATGCCAGGGTCTGCTCAACGACAAACCCACCAACCACAACCACAACCACAATCTCAACCTCAACCTCAACAGAGACAACCACAACAGCAACCACAGTTGCAGCAGCCTCAACCTCAACTACAACAACCATCCATTCAGCAACAACCAAATCAACAGGTGCCTCAGGCTCAACAGGCTCAAGCCAGAAGACAAGCTATGGCCATGAAATCCAACCCTGTTGGTGGTGTAATGAACTTGCAGTCTCAACAGGCCCAACAGGCCCAACAGGCCCAACAGTCTCCTCAAATGACCCAGCAGCCAATGATGCAGCAGGCGCAACAACAGGCTCAACAGCAACAACAGGCGCAACAATCTCAACCTCCAAAGATTTCTATCCCAAGACCTACAGAACAAGATATGTTGGCTTTGAAGAAATTGAATGCTGAAGTAACCAAAAACCCTGTAAAACTTAATGATATTACCAACAGGTTAACTAATGAACAAAAACAACAGATCAGATCCAAACTTCATGCTAACCAACAGCTCTTTAGTAGTGTCGAAAGCTTTATCCCTACTCTATACATGTTGACTAGAAACGAAGAACACATTAGACAATTGCTACAAATCAGAATGCTTACCAGAGAAATTATGGAGAAGGCTGTCAGAGGTATATTCCTTGTTGAACCAAACGTTGTTGATAAGGTTATCTTCAGGTATCAAAAGTACTATGAATATACCAAGGAACAATTGCTAAGAAGACAACAGCAGTTGATGGCTATGCGTCAAATGCAAAACAATAACCCTAATTTAACGGCAAATGAACTAATGAAGCAGCAGCAAATGTTGCAAGCAAGAAAACAAAGCATGGGTGTACAACAGCAACAGCAACAGCAACAACAACAGCAACAACAACAACAGGCCCTCAAGCAAAACCAGCTCAATATACAACAACAACAGCAACAGAAGATGGCTGGTACAGGCAACAATCCTAATGTGGGTATTGTTCTCGATTCATCTATGAATGCTGCCAGTAGGTCAGGAACCAATATGGAGTTTTTGAATTCACCTGAGTTTAATGCTATTTCTCCAGCTGTTCCTTCTCCAAACAAGGACAAAAAGACACCTGCTTCAAGAGCAGTCAAAGGAAAGAAAAACTTACAACCGGGTATTCCAACTTCCAATCCTCAATCGAACAGCAATCCTAGTGTTGTTAATTCAAGGACAACTACACCTTCTATGGTCCCTGGTTCTTCCCCTATGGTAAACAACAAGAGTTTGGCCCCAGGCCAACTAAGTACACCTTCTCCAAAGACTGTAGTTACTTCACCAATAAGACAGGATAACCCATACAAGAATGACGAACTCGTTTTGAAGAAGATGGCCATTAGAAAGGCTGAACTGATGTCTCGTTATAAACATCGTAAAGAGGTATTCGCTTCTTCTGCAATTGACTTGTTCTTGTCTACCTTCGCAGACTGCTTAGACATTAAGGACGACGCCGTTGATTTAGTTCAAAAGTCACCACAACCTATAATTGACCAGATAAACGGTACAGGTAAAAAGAAATTGTCAAAGGCTGCCCAGAAAGCTAGAGAACAAGACCCAGTTGAAATATCTGTTAAGAATAACAAGCTACTAATGCCAAGTAAAAGCGAGAAAGCTTTGCGCTCGTTCAAAATACCGATCTCTGATATTACAGCATGCTTTAAGCCGTTTGTGGACCCTAAGCATCTCATATTGACTTCAACACCTAATCCAGATGATAGAAAGAGAAAATTAGATGACCTAGAGATAAGCCCTACAGATTCTTCTAGCGAATTGATGTCCGAGTCAAAAAAGGTAAAATTTGATTCACCAGATGACATGTTTCTAAACGATCCGTCATCTGTTCACGACATCAAGCCCTTAGTATCATCAGATTTGGGAGTTAACTCTAACAATCTGAAAAATGCAGTACCGTCTATGACTTCACAAAATCCTACGACCAACGGATCCACAGACTCAAGCACAAATATCTGGGATTGGAACTATTGGGAGAATCTTTGATACTTACTATATTATATTAAACTAATCCCTCTCTACTTTTTTTTCTATGTTCATTTCCAAAGTTGTAATCGTATATTAATATCATTGCTCTTTCCGTGAAACTACTGTAATGACCAATGATGGTCAAGATCTATATCAGTTCTAAATATTTTCGTTTTTTATACCTTTATTGCCTTAATCTTTTCTTTCAATTTTATGACTTTCTTCCAAAAATGCAGTGAAAAAGATTTCCTTAATATTAATAATGATTAATCATATACTGTACGGCAGTCAATACGCAGACAATAGTATTAAGATTCTAACCATCCTAAATTCTACTAAACTTCGAAGGTTATCAAACCAATACACAAATCCAATTAAAGAGTAAGCAAGGCACACAATAATGTCCTCACTAAAAGGGTACCCCAAATTTCCTGACGTAACCAAGGAGAAATTAGAAAGAGAATTGCTACCAGAGGTTTTTCAATGGGCCATCTCTAACGGATTAACAATATATCCCCCAGACTTCAAAATATCTGAAGCTCAAGTTGCACCCATTACGTTGTTTCCAACGCCTTTGCCAAGGAAAGCCTTCGAAGACGCAATTGATGTTCAGAAGTCTTTCAATTCTCTATATGCAAAGATCTCTCAAAATCACAATGGTTGGCTAGAAGAAGAAAGTGAAAAGTTGGCAAAGTCAGATCCTGAATTCACTGGTAAGCTTTGGGAGATATATAAAAGAGCCAAAGAGCACGGTATATCTCAGGATTTGGCTTTGGGAGTTTTTCGTTCCGACTATCTAATCAACGACAATGACAATCAGATCAAACAAGTAGAGTTTAATACTGTTTCTGTATCCTTTGCAGGCCTCTCTACGAAAGTAGGTCAATTACATCAATACTTGAATGATAGTGGTAGGTATTCAGCTGATGGAGAATCGTTCTTTAATGAAGAAATCCCGGTTTCTCCTTCCGCCGAGTTGTTGGCTGAAGGGCTAACAAAGGCCATCCAACACTTTAAACCTGCTGCGTCCGATAAAAAGCCAATTGTTGCATTTATAGTCCAAGAAGGTGAAAGAAATGTGTTCGATCAAAGTGTATTGGCGTTCAATTTATTGTCGAAACATGGTATACAGTCCTGTCGATTGACAATGCAAGAAATTCATCTAAAGACAACCTTAGATAAGAGTACAAAAAGATTGTACTTAAACTCTACTGGTAAGGAAATTGGTTTAGTGTACTTCAGATCAGGTTATGCTCCAAATGATTTTGTCACGCAGCAAGATTGGGAGAATAGATTCACACTAGAGATTTCGTATGCTATTAAGGCCCCAAACTTGTTAACCCAATTGTCAGGAACGAAAAAGATTCAACAGTTACTCACAAACAAGAATATTCTGACAAAGTTTTTACCAGATGCAAACTCTGCTGATGCTTTATTACAAACCTTTGTTCGCATATATCCGTTGGATTCTAGTGAACTCGGGGAAATGGGTAAGAAGCTTGCCTTTACTAACCCTGAAAACTTTGTGCTAAAACCTCAGAGAGAAGGTGGTGGTAATAATATCTATAAGGAAGATATTCCAACCTTCCTCAAATCAATTGATGAAAAAGATTGGCCTGCCTATATCCTTATGGAGCTAATAAATCCTCGTCCAACGGAGGAAAATATTGTTATCAGAGGTGAACAGACTTTCCAAGTTCCTATATTGAGTGAGTTAGGCGTTTTCGGTACAATTCTTTTTGATAATAAGACAGTACACTCGAATGATTACGCTGGGTGGTTACTCAGATCAAAATTTAGCGCTTCTAATGAAGGGGGAGTAGCTGCAGGGTTTGGTTGCGTAGATAGCGTAGTTTTGTATTAATATCATCCATTAAATAAGCTATAAACACCTAGTCTTGAATCATCTTTCATGCAAAATGGAGTTCATCCATATCAACTGCCATCATTGTGCCCCCCAAGTAATTAGTGGTGAATGTCAAACCTGAAACAAATGGAATAGCCTCTAGACAAGCAGCCATGAGTCCAAAACTTAGGAAAGATGACTTATTTTTCCAAAATCTGTCATCTGGTAGCTCTTTAGGAAGATATATGGCGTTCAGATATTGCCATGAAATGGATGGTATCATTAGAAGTTGGGGTACAAGAGGGAAAAAAGAAGTTGTTAACATCATTAACAGTTGAATTAGTTTACCTGAAAATCCAAAAAGATCAAACTCATTTTCATCATCCTTAGAAATAAGCTTTATGGAATTTAGGATCTCGATCTTATAAGTTTCGTCAATTTTTCTTGCCAAATATGTTTGGTTCTTCAATAGAAGATGCCTCATAATGAAAACCGTCCAAGTGTTTACTTGAAAAACAGCAATAACGAGGAAAGGAGGTATTAAAAGTAGCATTCCAAATGTAAGCAATACAGTGATTACCGAAAAGCAGTATATGAATCCAAGTAAAAGGTAAATCCACACATAGTAGAAATAATTCCTAAGGGCATCAGGCCAGAAAAAGATTACGTGCAAAATACCCTAAAAAAATGGCAGCAAAAGTCAGTTAGTAGGTTAATGTTTCATCAAAACATAAATAAAAGTTTTACGAACCTTTAATGGATATAATAGCCCACACTTCATAGTGTTAGCCGCTGCCTTCCTTTGTGTCAGTTTAAATTTACTATGTTGAAAAGAGTTATGTACTTTATTACATATATATTTTTTTTTACTAAAAAAAGTGTCACACGTCAGTATTTTTTATAGGAAATCACTTAGTGTAGTAATTGTCCTTTGTAGGCGAAAAATAAGCCCACAATCTGGCCTTATTTATTTTCATCGAAGATAATATCTTCTAGGAGATCAGTCACTTTGTTTTCTAAGTCATCTTCACTCTTTTTGTCCTCTTGACTAATGTGTGAATCTAATGCCAATTTATTTTTAGCTAGGTGGAGAATCTTTTCCTCTACAGTGCCTTTACTAATTAACGTAGTAACATGAACCTCTTTAGTCTGTCCTACACGGTGAGCTCTATCTGCTGCCTGTTTATCATCGTGTGGATTGAAACTCTGATCAAAAATTATCACGTTATTTGCACATACGAGGTTAATACCGAAACCACCTGCTTTTGTAGAAAGAAGGAAAACGGGAATCGAATCATCCTGATAGAACCTATCTATGAGAGATTGCCTGTCATTAACTTGCGTTTGTCCGTCTAAACGGAGAAACTTTATATTCAAAGTCGACAATACGAACTCCAAAATATCTAAAACCTGGGTAAAGAGAGAGAAAACCAATGCCTTTTCATGCTTTTTGTCTACAATATCATGTAAGACAGATTTGAGTTTATCGACTTTACCTGAGTTCATCCACTCCTCTGATTGTAGTTTAAATTTATTAAGTGATGGAAATTTGCAACACAATTTATGCAACTCAAAGTCTGTCATATAAGACATATCCTCCCTAATGTATTCAATGTTTCCGTTTTCATAATACTCAGGCTCAGAAATAATTGCTTTACTCATCTTCGAGATTTTGTCATCATTATAAATGTGCCTAAAGAGTAATGGGTGAATTGATGCTTTCCTGAGGGCCATAATGAGATTCTTTGAAACGTTATAAGAAGCCTTATCCATTTTAACACCTTCCCTAATCTTTCTTCTATGTTCCATAACTTGCTTGATTTCCTGTTGGTATATAGCATTTTGTGCATCTCTCATTTCACAATACATTATGTGATTATGTTTTCTTGGTAGGTGCTTTAGAACTTGATCCTTTTTTCTTCTCAATATAAAAGGCTTCATCATAGTTTTTGCTCTTTCAATTGCCTGCTCAGCAAGAAGAGGATTGTAACCCTTATCGGCATCGGATGTCTTTGTCTTTTGCTTGAATACTGTAGCTAAGTCGTCCTTTTTAGAGACAAAAAGATTTGGCATAATAAATTCTAAAAGTGACATCAATTCCTTCAAATTGTTTTGAAGTGGTGTCCCGGTTAGTAATAAACGGAATTGTGCATTGATTTTCATTAGCTTGTTAAACCTTTCAGACATTGAGTTTTTTAGCATATGCCCTTCATCATATACGACAACATTGAAATTCCGATTCCTTAAAAATGATACGTCGTATTTAGAACCTGCAGCAAGGTTGTAAGTTGTAACAATAACATCATATTGTCCTTCATTCTCTTCTAAAATATCCCTAAGTTCTGCTCTTTCTTGCTGAGAACCGTAGTATGGTTCTATCTTTAAATGAGGACAAAACTTATTGAACTCACGTAACCAATTTTCTAATGTGGAGGATGGAACAACGACTAGATGAGGACCTTCCTGATTGATTTGCTTCAAGTAAGCCAAGAAAGAGATGACTTGGCATGTTTTACCAAGCCCCATTTCATCGGCAAGGATACAAGATAGATTGTTTTGATAAAGTAAATGCAACCAGTTGATACCAGTTTGCTGATAGTCTTTCAATTCCACTTCTTGTGATAAAAACTTAGGCTTCTGTCTAATGAAGGGCACCCGAGTACTTTTAAGCTTTGTAATAGAAGGTTTATGATGCCTAGAACGACTACTTGGATTTAGATCAAAATCATCATCACTTTCATCGTAGTCTACATCAGAAATATCATCTTCTTCATGTCTTTTGCGTTTAGAAGACCCATTTGCGTCATTTTGAGATGATGAAACAGAGCTAATAGAAACAATATCAAGTTCACTGGTATTTCTTTTAGGATTTTCATCGGTTGAGTCGACATCGACATCCAATATATCCAATTCTGCATCTTTCGATGGGTCAAAACTTACACCCCAGTCCTTCATTTGGTCTGCTATTATATCACCATATCTGGAACATTTGCGAATCAAAGATTCAATTGCGTTATAGCCTTTAATTGATTGTTCAATTTTGTCTAAAATCTTGATACCGTCTTTTCTTTGTTGTGTTTTTCTCGTTTTACCTCCTGGTGGCGATACTGACTTGTTCTGGAAGTCTAATTGTTGGAATTCTTCCAAACTTTCAAAAGGTCTTTCTTTTATAACCAAGTTTGCTTTTTCAATAGATATTTCACCAAGATCTGCCAAATCTCTAGGGTCAGCTTCATTTAAAAACTTCAACACTTGAACAAAGCTACTTTCTGGCGTAGTTTCTTGGTAATCAGGTTCACTATCTAAATCACTACCAGCATTAGACCCATCGGTTACTTCATCTTCTTCATCATCACTGAGTTTGATTTTTTGCTTCTTTATTGCATCACCTCTTACCAATTTCCCTTTCTTTGAACTGACAGAATTTCTATCAACCAACGGCCTCATTTCAGTTGGTTGTGACTTTTTCATAACATGAGAATAACGATCGAATATACTGGATTTTTGCTTTTCAATTGTGATCTTCGATGTTGGAGTGCGAGATGTCAGGTTTAATGGAATATTCCTTGTAGCAACATTTTGTAAACTATTTCTACTCAAAGACGTTAACCGAGAGCGAGATGAGTCAACAGGTGATCCAGAAGCACTGTTTACAGGATTTGAATTTGAAGATGAAGCATTGCTTTTAGATGGAAACCTCCAAGATCCCCCCGAACGGGATGCTACAATATGATCTAACCTTCTCCTAGATGCAGCAAGCGAAAGTGAATTCTGCTTGAAAATTGCATTGATAAGAGTTGGTGATAAATCTTTATACTCCAAAATCAAAGTTTTCAAAGCTTGCTCGTGTGATTGATCGTTCTGAGAGAATATCTGCTTAGCTTTTGACGTAGGTTGATACGTAAATCGATCTCTTAGTAAGGATGTTGTTGCATTAATTGGAAGATGTTGTTCTGTTGTTTTATTATCCGTAGTGGAATCTGGTCTTAAAGGCGATGATTCTTGATTGGAATTTAATATAGGTGATGAACTAGGTACTTGTACCTCATCCATCTTGTTTTGAGGACTTTTCGGTACGCGATGATCCATTATAGTACAAATCTTTTGCTCCAAGAAACCTTATTTTATGCTGAATTTATTTCACACAACCTTTCTTCATATAATGAAATATGGAATATAGTTGCTAATAAAGAACGAAATCAGCTGCGATTGGAGGTGAATCCTCTATATCGTTGGTTAATGTTCAATACTTTTTTATTGTAAGGCAAAAGCGCCAAATTAATGAATTTTACGCATTCTCTTGATGCTCTTCATTTTTCAGTACAAACAAAATAAAAAAAAAAAAGAAAATATGTTCTTAAAGATTCAAAAAAATAAATTGAAATACTCCGATACGGGGAGTCGAACCCCGGTCTCCACGGTGAAAGCGTGATGTGATAGCCGTTACACTATATCGGATTTTTGATGTATTTTCTTTGTTTTAAAATAGACTGATCATACAGGAAGTAGTATGTGATTGCTATATTATTATTGTTCTTAAAGTGTGAGAAGACTGGCCATCAATGTTACTGTTAAGAGAGAAAAATCCAGTACGGAATACCTCGAAACATTATTATTATTATGAGACGACAAGCCAGAATACTTTTAATAGATGTACTGTACTATTTTATCTAAGATACAAAGAAATACACATACATACACATATATATACATTCAAACAGGAGAAAAAATAGAAAGAATATATTCTTAATTTCTGAAACCCCTTCTGTGATCATTGTGGTTAGAATACCTACTGCCGTTATTGCCGTTATTGTTACTATTGCCGTTGTTATTATAATTGTTTCTGTAGTTCCCACCGTTAAACCTAGATTGTTGATATCTGCTTGCCTGAGGTTTTTGTTGCGCATAGTATTGTGTTTTATGGGAGGTATGCTGCTGAGTGTTGTTTACTTGCTCTCTGTGGAAGAAGAAGCTTCGATACCCTCCAACTCTTGGTTGATATTGAGTAATTCCATAGGGACCAACTGGAACGATATTGTACTTCATCATTGAAGGGTTCCAACGATTACTGTACTTATACATAATACAGTCCCGATCTTGTGGGGTGAGCATAGGTTGTGGAGGAATATACCCATTCAAGATCAAAGATTTGCACTTTTCAACAATCTTAGGCATTGTGTATGCTACTCTTAAGAATAAATTTGTGCTTAAATCGGGCAAACCTCCTTCATTTATAGGGCACATTAACTTCGAATTCAATTGGAAACCCTCCTCATCTTGTGATACAAATCCACTAAGCCCAGACTTGAAGTGTTTGAATTCTAGAACTTCGACAGGATTTTCGCTGTACAAGTTCTTTATGAAAAGATCGTAATTAACGTTTTTGTTGCTTATTAAAAGTACTTCTTTCTTCCTAACATTTCTAGCTTTTTCAGCATCTGTAAGTTTTGAATATTGCTCACGAACAGCCTTAAGAAGTCTTTTTTCATCAATAAAAGGCAACAAAGCAATACCTTGCCACGCCATCTTTTTACCGTTCATATCTACAGGGAATTCCTCTGGATAAAAATCTATTATCTCCGAATTTGGATCAGACATTAGAGGTCTGAATATTTCTGGAAGTGCATGACCAGAAGCTGCAGGTAAAACACTCATTAGTTGCTCATATGGTAAAAATGGTTCACCCAGGTCAAATTTGATATCTAAGCCTTTGATGTTAACAAAGTCCTCAGCAAAAGGCGCATAATGGTAAGGATAGTACCAAGTCCATGATGCACATCCTTGGTAATAATAAAGTAAAACCCATGATATTCCCTCTACGTAACACTTAACAACGTCTTTTTGTAAAGCTGGAATATCCTTTGCCGAGACATGAAATTTTTGTTGATAGTAGCGGTCATGATAACCAGATTCGTATAGTTTTACAGATTCATCTGTATCAACAAAACCCGACTTCACAGTGCCCGTATGTACTACTTCAGGAACAACAGAAGATTCTTCTTCCTCTTCTAAGTCATCTTCAACGTTCGAAGATTCACTTTCCTCTGGTGTGTTAATTTCATCAATTTTCCGTTTCAAATTAGTTTCTTCTTCTTCTTTCATAGCTAGTTTCTTCGAAAGTAACTTTTCCTGTAGTGAGGTAGCTGTATCATAATTTGCTGATTTAGATAATAGAATGCTATTGTCCAGTTCTTCTGTTGAAAATTCTGAGGACCCGTTATTTTTTTCACTTCTTTCCTTTAAGGCTTTAGCAGCTTCATCATCGCCTTCATTAGCTTTGTTCATTTCTTTACGCATGTTAGCGAAATCTTTATTAGATAAATTCAATGAGCCTTCGGCTGCATTCCCATCAACATCAAACACTGGCATGTTCTCAAGTGGAATCATGAAGTTCCTATCAACTTTACCCTTAGTGACGTTTGGATTATTCTTTAACTTCTTTCTTCTTTCAAAAGCTTCTTGCTTACGAACTTCTTGAATATATTTCTTTTTAAAGAGATCACCTTCACGCTCACCCAATTGTCCGAGCAATGCTTCCACCGGTTCAAGGTTTAAGTTACCATCGCAAGTTAAATATGTTTTCATTCTAGGTAGGATGTTCTTCCATATATCGACTAAAATGTCGATACTATTTTCTCTCACGTCAAGACATGGTAAATGAGGCAAGAAATCGTTACCACAGAAGAAACACATAAACACCCAATCATCTATTGCCCGTTCAAAATCGAATTGAAATGATAAGTGTGGGATAGCCAATTCCGCAGCTAGATATTCTCTTAAAACACTGATATGAAGCCATAAAAATGGCTTTTCAGAGTCTTGCTGAATGAGTTGTTGTTTTTCTTCTTCAGAAAGGTTTATCATATTATGCGGTTTAGGTTTCTTATAGTTATTGTTAGCAAACACATCTTCTCTTAAAATCTTGAAATGAGGTTCATGAGTAGCTAAACCCAAAAAGATCAAATCTGCATCCAAACCGTATATACAGTGTGTAGTATTTGGATTATACTGAGTGTCTGCTCTCTGTGATCTGATAAAGTTCATGATTTTATGTTCACCTTCACCGGGAACAGTTGCATCGCTTATAATAACCTGTAAGTTTCTCCATCCTGGATCTGTAGCTAGCTTAAAACTGGTCCAGTATCTAAGGGCAGTAGCCAGCTTATCCATAAATGGAGTACCGGGGGTAATTGCATTTGAATCCCAAGTCTTCTTATTTTTAACGCTTTCTTCAATTACCTCACCATAATCTTCTCTCTCTCTGAGAACTTGTTCACGAGCCTCATTTTGAAGTTTCGCGTCTCTAGCACTACGAAATCTACGTGCTCTCTGCTGATTCATCTTAGCTCTAGGAGCAACACCGTCCACAGCTATCATAAGAACCTTTCTAGGTCTGGCCATGTTAAGGACACGATTTGTATATTCAAACACAGCAAGAAGCATTTCATCTTCATTTTCTGGAGGTGGCTTGTTTTCTGGGTGCGAACATGGATGCACAATACCATTCATATCGAGATATAGGTTATCTAGCTCACCATTGGGGTTTGGGGCCGAATAGTCAATCGGTAACTTAACTCCATCTTCAACAACTTGATGCTCTTCTAGTACTGGAGATATAATCTTTGGGTACTTTCTCGATAACCACCGAAAAAACGATGGAACACCCATATCTAATATTTGGGTAAATTGTCACAGATAACTCTAGAAATAGTTTAAGAGTCGCCGAATACGGTCTGAGGTTATCCAACAGTATTAGTGTTTTCTGCTTCATACTCATGTTCAACTTTGAATTCATCTACATCTCATCGTTTTTATTTTATTTCTTTTGAGATCACTACCCGGAAACGAAAAAGTCCTATACATGAATATTCACTACAGTTTGAGAAGACCCTAAGAATGAACCATAAAAGTCCGGATTAAATGGCATACCAGTTCACTTAGCTCTTGGTAGCGTATAGCTCAGTGAATGGTATGACCTGGATGGCGAACCAGTTAGTTGGTTATTAATTATATGTATTATTTATTACTAAAATAGGTAACAGTAAATCATTTTAGGAATGCTATCATCATTAACATGTGTATATTACAGTAGCAAAACACGTGACGAAATGTATTACACTAATCTCTCTTGGAGCTCGATGTCGTCATTTCTGGCACGGCGTCTACCAAACCTCATCCAGCTTAATCCGGAAGAGTCTTTTAATGGTTTTGTGTTTAAGGATGGAGGAGTCCATCTTTTAAGCATTAAAGAGCTGCACACAACGGAAACAGAACTCAAGGCCATTGCTGCACCAGACAGCATTGGATGCAAAGTAATACCCCAAGGTACCAACACACCCATAGCAACTGGGATCATAAAAGTGTTGTAACAAAACGCCCAAAAGAAATTGAGTTTAACTCTGTGAAACGTTTTACGAGATATATCAAGAGCATATATCAACCCTTTTAAAGTGTCGTTATTGTTATTGGAATCAAGAATAACAATATCTGCGGCTTCTATTGCAATATCAGTTCCTGAAGAAATTGATATACCTAGGTCTGCTTCAACAAGTGCCGGCGAGTCATTGATACCGTCCCCCACAAAAGCAACTCTTTCTGTACCTTCATTTTGAAGTTGAATTACGATGTTACGTTTCTCTTCAGGTGTAACCTCGCTAAAAACGTTGGAAGCAGGAATATTTAGTTGTTCAGCCACTTTTAGTGCCGATTCATGCACATCACCTGTTACCATACAACATCTTATACCCATATCTTGTAAGTATCTTATAACTAGATGAGAATCAACTTTAACCCTATCTGCTATTTCGAATTTCCCAACGATGTTCCCATTAATCGAGACGAATGATTCAGTAAGGCATGATGGAGGGGAGTTGCCAGCATTTCCATCAGGAAGCAATTTCTTATTTCCGATCACTATATCGTAGGTTTCTGAGCTGTTCTTGTCATATATTTTACAACTGATTCCTTTGCCGATGATAACTTCTTCGTTTGACATTTGCAAGTCGAAGGTCGTTGAAGGGTTAATATTATTTTCAGCAAAGTTTACTATAGCCTTCGCAACAGGATGATCCCCAATGGATTCACAAAGGGCGATCATTTTCCAATGTAGCTCTTTTAACTCATCGCCTAATGGAATAAAATTTTCTACGCTCATACGGCCTGTGGTTAAAGTTCCTGTCTTATCAAACAAGAACGTCTGTAAAGAGTTACACTTCTCCAAAATTTCACCACCTTTAATAAGAACACCGTTGCTTGCACCGACACCAGTGCCAACCATGATTGCAGTTGGTGCAGCTAACCCCAAAGCACATGGACATGCAACAATAATAACCGAAATAGATATTTGCATGCAAGTGAAAAACTTTCCATTATCATTGTTAAAGATTGCTGGTGGATTCTTCAAAGAATAACTCACACACATCCATATAACGAATGTTAGAAGCGCCAAAGACAGGACGAATGGTACAAATACACCTGCCATTCTATCTGCATATCTCTGAATTGGAGCCTTAGATAGTTGTGCCTTTTTCATGGTTGAAATTATGCTAGCTAATTTTGTGTCCTCACCAACTCGTGTAGCCTTGAAATAGAAATGACCTGGACCGTTTACACTTCCACCAATTACTTGAGACCCCACAGTTTTCTCAACCAACATTGATTCACCAGTAATTAGAGATTCATCAACTTCTGTTTCATTCCGTATGATGACACCATCAGCAGGTATTTTCATACCTGGAACCACTTCCACGATATCATTTGGCTGAAGTAATTCAATTGGAATCTCTCTAGAAGTTTGATCGGGAAGGACAATCGTGCAAGACGATGGAGTCAATGATATAAGTTTACTCATTGCTGTGGATGTCTCTGATTTGGCTCTATTTTCGAGTAATTTACCAAGCGAGATGAAAGTAATGAGCATGATTGCAGTGTCAAAAATAACTTTTGGCATGGTGGAAGACTTGTGGTAAATGTTAGAGGCAATGGAATAAAAGGAAAAAATGTATGCGCAAGCTGTAGAAATTCCGATTAAAGTGTCCATGGTACCAGATCCATGTTTTAGAGAGGTCCAAGCCGCTCTATAGAAATACGATCCAACATATAGCTGAACATATATCGTGATAATAATTCCAAATATATCTCTGTAGAAGAAACCTTTAATGGGTGTCATAGTATATGGGAAATGACCCATCCTGTGCGGAAATAGAAACGGCACACACATATATAAGGACATGATTAAAACTGCAGATACTGCAGCTCTGATACAGTTCCCTCTCCAAAAATGTATTTCTCTAACTTTAGAGAGTAGAGCTAATTGTGTTGAGTTATCTAAGGCATTTGATATCACTGTCTCACAGCCCAAGGACTGAATGCAGTCGACAATATCACGGATACCGATCTCGCTTGCATCATAGACAATTTTAGCTTCTTCTTCACTCATTGAGACATCAACGGATAGCAAGCCCTTCAACTGCGATAGTTTCGCTTCAACGACGACAGCGCCATCATTTGGATCCAAACCAAATATCTTAAGGCACAGCTGTTTTTCTTTAGTGGGAACAGTACTTCTTTCCTCGCTAATAATTTTAGCATCAAATCCACAATCTTCGATACATTCGGCAATCGCAGCGATTGACGTTAGATTAGGATCGAACTTCACATTACATTCCTCCGTTGCCAAAGAAACTGTACATTCAAGAACACCGCTAATTTTCAGAACTTGTGTTGTCACTGTTTGAACACAAGCACCACAAGTCATTCCGCCGACCAAAATTGTACCAGAATGTTGCTCTGAAACAGATCCAATCAATTTTAAAGGCTCCTCTGCGATCAACGTAGCATCGAAACCACAATCTTGAATTGTCTCCACTAATTCCGACGTGCTAGTGAGCTTACTATCAAACTTTACATGACATTCTTCCGTCAACAAAGATACATCACAATCTTCCACACCTTTTACACCACTCACCTGCTTGTGCACCGTATCCACACACGCACCGCATGTCATTCCCTGGACCGAAAGGAGGGCTTGAAAGTCCGACATGACGTTTCTGTATCCTACTTCTTCTTATTCCTTTATAACTACTATAGCACAACTTCCCTGGGGGAATTAATGACTGAATATACAATAACCAGAAGCACACTCAACAGACTCCTATATACCCCGGTTTTTATTCCTGTCTATCTTATTGACACCCAAAATAAATGAAACTGGCAAGATTACTACTGTCTACAATATCCCACTAACAATGCAACGACAGTCCCTGCTATAACTCACAATCACTCACCAATCGCTAAATCTTCTTCCCTTACTCAGCTTCCTTGGTTCTATAACATAACCGTTAAGCCCGTTACACTCACCTCATCTCATCTCATCACAAATACATCATATTATATAAACATTTATATATGCTCAGTGCCCAATGTGAATATCGCTCCATGTCAGTATTTCCGTTTGTCATTTTCATTGAAAATAGGTGGATATGCACCCAAATAGGAAACTATAGGTCACATGCTATTATTTCCACTCTGACTTGTACACTATAGAGCATGGAATGCAAGATCGATGAGTCTCGGGCCTTGGGTACGAGTCCCGACCCTTGCGTGGGACGAAAGGTAAGCGAGAGAGACTCAAACGAAGCTTGAGCGCGTGTCCCGTCTAACCATTCGTAATCGGATGTTTAGATGTTTTTGGTTTCTGGGCACAAAGAAAGCTTCGAGCTTTTTCTTCTGCGGTGATCTGCACTCCTCTGCATTGTATTCTTCGGGAGAGTGAAAACGAGAGAAAAAGAATATTATAGAGCTGCCGGAACTTTCAGTAAGCTTTTGCTTATATAAGAGTGAATATGAAGATATAGAGATATTAGAGAAGTTAGAGCTTGATTTCCATTAGAAAGTAAGCGAGCTAATATCAGAGAGAAACAAGCACATAGGCGGCTGAATACCAGTGACCCGAAGGCGAGCGCGCTTTTTTTTGTTGTTGTTTCCCTGTGAGTTTCAGCTCCTGATCCTAATTCTTTCACACTTTTTATTACGTTTTTATCATCTTTAGATACTAGTTAAATCATTTGACAAATGGCTAGAGGAAATCAGCGTGAGTTGGCCAGACAAAAGAACCTGAAGAAGCAGCAGGAGCAGGCCAAGGGTCAGAAGAAGCAAGGGGATCCAAAGAAACGGATGGAGTCCGATGCGGAGATTTTGAGACAGAAACAGCAGGCTGCGAATGAAAGAAAGGAAAAGGAAAGAATGGAGAAGCTTCTTGCCGAGAAGAGAAGATGAGGGACAAAGCAGAATGTATAACCGTATAGAAAATTTATGGTTTTGTTTAGTATGCTACCATTGATGTCTAATTACTTGTTATATTGCTATTAAATATAATACGACGTGGCAAGAGAAACAATTTTTGTTTTTAATGTACAGTGTGTGTGTGTGTTGGTGTTGAATTGTGAGTATGTGTAATGTATTTCTTGATAACCGCGAGAACTGAGAAGCTTATTCCTGCTTTTGCAGTTGTTGTCTTCTTTCAACCTCGAAAGTCTTTTCTACATCATACTTGAAGTCGAAGTAGGACTTATCGAAATGGTGCAAACGGATGTAACCATCTTCACCACCGGAAGCGTATGAAGTACCAGTTGGAGAGACGGCGACGTAGTTCAATGGACCGAAATGACCCTTTACTCTACCGATTTCGTCTTCAAAGACCTTGTGGTAGATTCTGGCTTCAAACTTACCTTCACGAGCACTAGTAGTTGTAACATCCTTGGCATCTTGACCACCACCTAGAATGACGAACTCCTTCAATGGGGTGATGCATGCACTGTTTAATGGACAGTCGGCCTTGTATGTTTTTAGCACGTCCAAAGTGTTGACGTCGATCAAGCATGCAGCACTGTCTCTCGAAGATGTGATGAAGTATGTTCTATCTGGGGAGAATTGGATGTCCTTGATGCTCTTTTCATGAATCTTCTTGACTTGGATGAATTCACCGCTCTCACCGTTGTAAGTACTGATTTGACCGTCATCGTGACCTGCAACAATGTATTTACCGTTGTATGACCACGAAGCAACAAAGACCTTGGTAGCTTCCTCAATAGTATTAATTTCGTATTCTGGCTCTTCATTCACCTTCACAATTTCACCGTTTTCGTTTCTAATCAAAGAGTAAACAACAATAGAACCGACATGACCCATAACGGCATCAAGCACAATTAGAAGCTTGGTTCCATCTGGAGAAAACTCAACTCTGATAACTGGACTTCTGGTGGAAACGGAGTGCACAGCAACACCAGTGGCAACCTCCCAGATCTTGAAACAGAAATCGGCACCACCGGTCAAACAGTAAGTGGTGTTTTCGTCAACATCAATAGACCAAATAGTACCGGAATGGTCATCTAGAGTTCCTAATCTTTCACCGTTGATAGAATACCAGATAGAAGCGACACTGTCCTTAGAACAGGCGAATACTAGATCACCATCACGGTTAAACTTCACTTGCGTCAATGGACGCTCATGACCTTTCAAAACGATTGGTCTCATATTTTATTTTGTTTTGTCTTGTCTGACTTGTTTAACTTAAGTATAGTCTTAAGACTGAAGGCAAAATTCCTCTAACACGATGAATCAGAAAGCCCTTTGAACTATGTAACTCGTCTATAAGCAAGTTGCTGTTCAAACCCATCGAATTCTTTCAACTTTTCACTAATTCTTCGAACCCAAAAAACCTACTGGGAAAAAACGAAAAAAAAAGCTATTGAAAATTTTACTCAATACAAAGCAGGGTAACATTACAAATAAAGGGCGATGAGCTTTCTCTACGTACCATCTCCCATCTGCTTGTCTATACAGAGCTACAAGCCCACTTAGTTGGTAAACAACAGAATTCTTATTGCCTTCTTCTTTCTTGGGAATAAGTCAGAGGAGAATAATCTGAGTAAGCTCTAAGAAGTCATAGAGCATATATTCAGTATATAATACATACATATTGAATTGTATATGAAAATCAACTAACAAACATGTTCAATTGGGGCATTGTCATCAACGAAGTCGCCCAATTCGCTCTTTAGCTTCCTATCGAATTGTTCAAACATAAATCCGAGACATGCTTTCGTGATGGTAGCATCATATCTACCTTTGCTGAATTCATCTCTGATGAAGGCGTGTTGGGCACCGTTAATTTCCAAAAATGTGACTGGCTTATCCTTCACCGCTTTTCTGATCTGGTCTCTACCCTCCCATGGAACATGGGTGTCCTTTGTACCAAAGATTAGTATACATTCTTGGTCATTCTGCCAATTGGCGGTTACTTTCTCCAAAGTATCATCATTTTTACCCTTTCCTAGCGAATGTGAATGGATGTCAGTTGGGAAGAAACAAGTGGTAGCCTTGATTCTTGGATCCAATTGAGCTCTAAATGCCAAATGGCCACCGAGGCACATACCGGTGGCCCCGACCCTACCGTTCCAGTTAGGCATATCTTCCAAAACTTTTAGGGACAATGTTACATCTTCGTCGTATGATTCCAAGGGTTTAGTGATCTTCAATTCGTTCCCCAAATCAGTGCCTTCCACATCATAGGCTAGCGGTGTGGAGTCAATAAAGTTATGGTAAGAGGAAGGAAGCACGGCAATGTATCCCTGGGCTGCAATGGTTTGTGCGAATCTCAACACTGGGCCAGTAACCTGGTAAATTTCCGAAAAGACTAACACTGCTGGAAATTTGGCGTTTGGGTAGCCCTTAACCGTTGGCTCTACAACGTGGATTCTAATTGTGGAGTCGAAAGATGTGGCAAGATCTTTGAAGGATTGTTTAATAAGCATGGTTTAACTGTTGTAGTTTTCAATCTACCTCTTTGTTGGACCTTCCCTTTTCCAATTTGAATTGACTGACCTGACCGGTTGTGCACTCTTTTCACATACTTTTAATTATCCATATTATATATATAAATATAAATAAAATAAACGCCATCATCAGGTGCCAACACATAACAGAATATGGTATATTTTATGATGATGTAGGTTAATATAGCAAGAGAAGAACATCTATCAGGGGAGCAGGGGCTCCAGACGTATTCGGAGCTGATTTACTACTGCCCTCTCGGGATTGTTAGAAACAGATGTCAAGCCAATGCCTAGGAATAACCCAAAAGGGCACGCCATGCAAACTAAATGCGAAACAAGGTGGTAGGTATTGCAGACACCATGAAGTACAGGAGACATCCGAAGGATACATATACATATATACGTTCGAAGAGCTCTATGAAAATGCAATACTAAGCCGCAAGGAACGAAATCAGATCTCTTGGCTAGCGATAGACGAAAGTAAATTAAATAAGGCTAAGAAGGTCGGAATCACACCTTGGCAGCACCAGGGCGATGAGATACTGATCAAAATTGGGATGACCACCAGGGATGACGTTTCCATACGGCTGGCAGAATGGAGAAAACAATGCAAGCGCGAGATCATACCCATCAATCCGTCCAGAGCATTACAATTCTATTCTCTTGACAGTAATACGCGCCATAGCAAGAAGTCAAACATCATAGACAAAGTGTCTCGCTTATTTAGTAAACTTGACTTATCTGGAGGGAGCACTTCATCTAAAACTAGCAGCACTGCTACACAAACCCTCAACCTATCTACGTACAAGAGGAACGGATTCCGGTGTACGCATCCACGTGACGTGGAAAGAGAGATTCATGAATGGCTATGGCATAAATACGGGAAGGGTAACGTTTTATGCGAGGCTTGCCACAAAACACACCATGAATGGGTTAGAGTGCCAGTACGGGAAATGGTTTCCATTATGTACACAATCGAGGGCATTTGCTCACGTTCTGAATACGCTGCGGCAACCTCTAAGCGTGAAAGGCCGTACAAGCTTAAAAGAGCAGCGGAACAGAAAACCTCATAGGCAAACTAGCTTTCTCGTACCAAAAAGTTGAACGATAAATTCTCAATGCTGAAGCGATGATTTCAAGGGGTTGCTTCTTCTTACTCGGAATGCAAAACCCTCATATGTATTGACTTGTGCATGCTCTCTTTATGCGGCGGCTACCTGGTCAGTTCAGAATTTAGTACTTGATTTTCTGAGGGTCATCGTAATTAAAAAAAAATCATAATAATATTATAATGCAAATAAGCATCGATTACGGCTTACGCTATAACTTGCGCCGTATTACATTATATCTTGTGCCATATTATTTCTTTCAGGGTATTTCTTCGGGACGGCTGCACTGAGTCGGGAATGGAACGTTATGGTGAAAAAAAAAGACCCGACCAAAAGAAATAATATACCGTATACAAGAAGAGGAAGAAGAAAGGGTAATATAAGGAACAAAGCGAGGAATTGTTGTGCAATCGTTTAAGTGCCGGTCTTAGTGTTCCTACGCCGTAAAGTAACGATTGTAGAGAAATCCGCCGCATCTTCAAACAACCGCACACCCCTCGTGAAACAAGTCGCAAGCACTATGTGCATGCGGAAATTTGAGACGCAGAATAAACAGACATACAGGCATTTTGACCTCTCTTTCCCGTCTCCTTGTTTTTCGTCTTCTCTAGAACACCCACACCAAGCCGTTAAGCACAGGATATACCTTGTTTAGAGTATCGCGGCATTGTATCGTTATCCCATTTTTCTAGTTCTACTTAGTAGTAACCACCATCAATTCCAGTTTAAATTTTACTTACTATTGATATTATCTAATTAACTAATTAATGCAAATAACTACTCTTCGTATCGTTTGTGCATGTATCATTCATTCATGCATGCAATGGGCCAAAGGGGCTAAAAATAACAAAACCCGTGCTACCAAGGACCTGAGAATATCATGTTTCTTGTATATATAAATTCCAAAACCTGTTGCTAGCTCCTAAAGATGTCGTGAACTTCTGTTGTCTATATGGGCGTCAGTTTTTTACGACTTTATACCTTCCAACTCCCTTGTCTTTTAAACTGTCTCAGAAATTAAGGACTTGATTTTATTTTATTTTTCTCCACTAGTGTCAGTTGGCGGTTAGAAATATCCATTTAACACAAAGCACGTGACTATATTGAACGAAATACAAAACTCAGGAGCGAGATGTCAACATTTGCAGAAGACAGATTCAACGAACAGTTCGAGCAGGGCATGATCGACCAGTTCGAGTGCATTCGCGACAGCGAGTTGGCACAGGGGTACCAATATTTGGAGGACTCATACTACAAGATGTGCGACACATGCAAAAAACAGCTGGACGCAGTCGTCGAAGAACACCCATACATTTCTGATCACGTGAGAAGATATTCGATTATGCTCAAGAAGCGCTATGATCACTATATGGGCACCACGGCCGGAACTGCGGGCACTGCATGAGATTCCAGCCAAACAGCAAAATTAAAAGAAATGTGAACTTTGATGGTACTAGTCGATTTCGCGCCGGTTCCCGAGGTAGTTACTGTCCGTCAAAAGCGTTTAGTTAGGTTTTTATTTTTTTTTTACGCGTATATACACTAAACTCAAATACATATACATACACGTACACACACAGCACATTACATAGAAAACAGAAAGAAAAGATAGTGTGAAGGTTCAGAAAACCACATGTATCGAGTGCTCCGTGTTTTTTAGAGCAGAAAGCGTTCTGAAACAAGGGGAAGAAAAAACAGAGAGTTCGGATTTGGGTAATTTTCTGTTTTCACTTTCGTACCTCTTTAACGAGGGATCTGAAAGAATATAAAGATAAACGAAGACAGATTAGAGATGGGGCGGAGAGTGGGAAAAAGCGAAAGTGGGGTGGGAGAGAAGGGGGCGAACTGTGGAAGAATAAAAGGAAAATGCCAATACTACATAAGTTCAAGTTCACCTTTCAACTTTCTTTCTTTTACCCGGAGGTCATTCCCTGATATAGGCGGCTAATTGTCCGATTTCGAAATTGTTTCATAAGTTTAAAAAAGTAATAAATAAGATAAATTGAAATAAAAACAAGGTAGACGTGAATAAAACGCCAACAGTGATACCGAACCCTGTTATTTTTTAAGATTTGGGTGAGTATATATATATAAAGAAAGACCATCCTTACAACTTTGGTTTTCATACAGGGTACAATTATTGTTTTAAAAGCCTTTTTATAATAGTTCTGGTTCAGTTTTAGAATACCCCGCACAATATCTATTAAGAATGAACCCTAAATCGTTAGCGCAATTCGCATTCCACTTGGCGGCTTTTGTCAGTATCGCGTTTGTTGCTTCCATGTTTGTTTTACCGTTTATAACCGTATCATTTGTGCTTTCGTCGATGACTGTTGGTTTGTCATTTGCCAGTCGTTCGTTCTTCCAGGTGGGTATGTTCTTTTACGACAGATTTGTAATGTTCTTGCAAGTTCAATTGAGAAGCATGATTGAACAAATGCCTTCGAACCAGCCTACAGGATATAATTTGAAGAAACCAGCCAAGCCTGCCGCTGCTACTGCCGCTGCCGCCGCCGCTACTGCTACTGCTACTCCTTCTAGTGCGAATGCCGCTGAGAATGTCCCTGTAGTTACCACAGAGTCGCTAATTGCGGAGGAACCAAATATCGACAGATTATTGATAAAGAAAAGCCAACCTCCAGTGCCAACTGAGACTCTGGGGGCCAATATCCCACTGCATTCCATTGAGGAATCTCTTTTGGACACTGCTTAGACCAAGCGCCCATTGTAAAAATTTATAACCGGGTAACATTAGGATTTATGCTTCCATCTCTCTTTTTTTTTTTTTATTCTTTTTCCCTTCTTCTTTAGCTACACTATAAATCTAATTTAGTATCTAATCCTTAGAACGTTTTGAAAACAATAGAGTCTGCGAGTTCAATTGATAGATATAATCTCAATTAGGGACATTGTGGGTCTGATAAACGCGAAATAAACAAAAAGCCATATATTTCAACAATGAAATTGCAAAGTTTGATCGTGTTATTTCTTGCATTGTTCGAATGCTGCGTGGCAACAGGTATTGTTCTAAAAGATGTTGTGTTGAGCTTTGATAGCAGGACACCTTCTATTCAATTGGACCAAGTAGACATTGATTCCAAGGCCAAAAGTAACGAGACACCGGTTTCATTATCAGAGACATTGACTCTTTCGTTTGAAACCGAAGACGAACTCAGTCAGGCTAATATTCTAGTGGGTGTTCCTAGCAAAGGTCTAGAAGCTGGGTATACCTTGAAGAAAAAGAACAGCGGTGATCACAGCAAATACGTTGCTAATGTTCCATTGTCCAAATATGCAGGCACATTCGAAGGCTTTTCTCAATTGGCCATAACGGTATTGGCTGCGAATGAGGAAACGTCGCTCGTAAAAGAAATCTTCCAATTGAACATCAATACAACCGAAACTCAAAGTACTTCGAGTAAGAAGGCCAACAGATTTGGCCCATTGGATGAAATCCACCATGTTTTCCAACAACCACCAAAGACAGTGAATGCCTTTATTGCACAGGTATTTTCTGCCATCATTGCAGGTGCACTACTAGTGTTGTTGGCCGCATGGGTTGGATTTGGAGTCATCAGTTTCAACTTGAAGAGCGTGTCTTCTTACGTGTTTGTAGCTTTGATCTCTGGCTTTGAGTTTATCTTCTACAAGTACTACTTTGGTAGCTCGATCTTTGATACCTTATTCAAGGCATCTCTGCTTCTGCTACCGGCTTTGCTCTTCGGTTCTGCCACGTTGAAATCTTTTAAACATTAGGAGCACCTATGTATAGGTAAATTATATATCATTATATACACTGAATGAAAAGAAGATTCACCCCTCTGTTTCGTCCACGAAGTTATTAGTGATGTACCGGAATCCCCAAAGTGTCGAGAGAGGTTTGTTGAAGTCGTTTGCAGCGACAATTTTACCCTTGATTAGCCCCATCGGTATCGAATTGTACGTTCTCGAATCTAAGCTGTGCGATAAATTATCTCCTGTTACCCACACATGACCCTTTGGAACCTTTATGAAAGTGTCAAATGCTTCTTCGTCATCATTCTGGCTGGGGTCTACTAAAATCAAATCGCCTTCCATGCCCGTTATTCGCTTACAAACGCGGCATTGTGGATCTGTAGGCTTCATAGCAACTATGCAATCTCCTATACTGAGGTCCCGCCCATCCTTGTACCATTTAAGCACATGTACGTAGTCATTAACACTGTTCAAAGTGGGTAGCATGGATTCACCCCTCGTCTCTGTAAATTCATAAAAGTGCGCATGCGTTATGTGCACCAAACATACTGTACGTACCACATAACTACTTATCTTAAGCCAACTCATTTCCTTTTTATAGCTTCAATACTTCCCTTGCAAACCTCTTTAATATTAGCCTTGGCCAGTAGCGCTCTTCCCCCTAAGCGTTCTCTTCAAACATGAATTAATTTTATCCATCTCATCGCATTATATCTATGTAGGTTCCATTTTCAAATTGCTGGAATAATTGAGCTTCAGTGAAGAATACGTTAAAATTCTGAGGTGAATTACAGCAAGAACCATCCAAATATTGTAGCATGCTATTTACCAACACTCGGTGACCTCTCTCAAATTCCATATCCTTTTGGACTAGGGTCGCAATGCAACACTTGGTTTGAAACATTACTTGGTTTAACAACTCAACCACGTGACACCACCTTTCAATGCCCTCTTGCACTTCCGTCACCGGAGTTGTCAATAAAGACCCAAAACTGGGCTCGTAATATTGAGTGAGGTTAATAACCACATTAACACCAACTAGGTATTTTGCCCAGTTCTGGGTATATATGCTAATGAACCGGTAGTTATTTCTCCTAGAATTAATTAAATCAATATGTGAGTCAAACGTCGAGAACCAACTTTTGACCCTGATATCTGAACTTTTATAATACTCTTCCAAACCGTAGAGGATCTCATCACGAGTGTCAAAAACACCCACAATAGTAACATTGATACCATATTTAAAAATCAACTCCCGACAAACTCGCACACAGCTGTCGTTCTCCGTTCCACCGATTATCAAGGCAGAAAAAGGTTCATTCATTGCTCCTTTTTTAACACCCTTATATATATATTATGACAGTTTGACTCCATACTTCCCAAAAGATTCTTGTGAACATCTAGACTGGTCCTTATTTTTATTCACTTACTTGGTTTTATAGTTAAATATGGCGCCCGACGTCTGACGTTTTATTCATTTTTGTCCCCACATAGGAAAAGTGAAAAATCTAAAATAGCATTAGGAATATAATTATTACTATAAGAGAGGAGGGATGAGTGTGAGATAGTCACCGAAATATAACGGCAGAAAGACTTATTATTATCCTAGAAATCGTACAGAAAAGTATATGCTTGAACATGAGTGCAATACTGGAACAACGGAAGCTGATATCGCAGCTTATGTCGTCGGCAGCGACGTCTCATGGGCTTTCATCACCATCGACATGTAAATCGTTTGTCGTAGGTCATTGCCCATATGAACTATTCCAGGGAACCAAACAGCCAATGGGCCAGTGCACACGCATACATTCTCTATCACATAAGATGCAATACGAAAGAGACTTAAAGAAGGGCAAAACGTATCCGGAATTTGACCTCGAGCATTACTCTATATTGAAGAAGATAGTGCATGACTGCGATGTACAAATAGAAATGGCACACAAGAAACTCCAGCACCATGAGGAGCATCACAAACTAACAGCCATGCTACAAGAACTTAACCAGCTTGAATCTAAATGTGCGTTGATGCTTTCTGAGATCGATATGCTGATACAACACGGAGAAGTTATGAAAGCCATGGTGCAGAGTTGCAAGTACAATAAGCTGCAAAAGGAGAGAGATGCGCTTAGCGAGAGGTGCAGGAATATGAACGAAAATATTGGACAAAGTGCACAACAAAAATTACAGGTGTGCCGTGTGTGTGGGGCTTTTCTATCGAGACTAGATACTGACAGAAGATTAGCAGACCACTTCATGGGGAAAGTTCACTTAGGATACGTTATCATGCGTAAAGAACTTGAAATGTGCCGTAAGCGGCTCCATGAACAGGGAAGGGATGTGAACTCATATACTCACTACACTAGAAAGCCTCATAGGCATGGAAATGCCCATTCAAACCATCAAATGCATGCATATACTCGCAAGTCATATAGGTCATGATTTGCAGATATATACCTCGTCGCAACGTTACCCGGATTTGTTGAATTATTTAGTTTGTCACATAAAAACAATTTCATTAAAAATTCAGTATAAACAGCATATATTCAACTAAAAGGATAAAATATACGTGTAAACCTTGATCCATAAGAGTTGATCCCTTTGAGACTGTTCATCCAATCATAAACAGTGGCGATACGCAAGTCTAGAAAATTGCGTGTGTCTGTTTTTTTGTGATCCGTGAGATTTAGCATTTTGCCGTCTATAAATAAGATACTCGTAATAGATAAAACGCATGATGAGTTCGGTATTTGGGCAGCAATCGCAGCAGCCGAAACAACCTTTTCAGGAAAACAGATTCTCTAATCTACAAATTAATTATCCACAACAGCAGCAGCAGCAACAGCAACAACAAAATAATACACAATCGTTGGCTCAAACATCCACTTCTAATGGGAAGGAAGAAAGCTGGTATAACATTGCAAGAAAGAGAAATATACCACAAACTGTAATAAAGAGGCCATCGAAACCAACATCTTCTGGAGACAACTCTTCTACTGATACATCGACCCACAGATCTGGATTCAGTAGTGTTCAATTTGGTACTAAGAACCCAACGTTTAATTCTAGTCAACCTTCCCAACCTACAGATATTGCAACATATGTCGAGTCAAATGAAGCTCCACCAACTAAATCATTGTATGATTGGCAAAGGGAAGATGAATTTGGATCTGTATCTACTAATATGTCTCTACCAGAAACATCTCATCAAATAAACCTATCTCAACGTTTTCCAAAAAACTCTAGGAATGCGTTTGATAGAAATTCTGAAGCAACCCATACTAGAGTAGGTAAAGATGAGATCAATGATTCATCAAGGCCAAAATCAGAAGAAAGCGCTGTAATCGTATTTGGATATCCTGAATCCATTTCAAACCAAGTCATCCTACATTTCTCTAAGTTTGGTAATATACTAGAAGATTTCGAAATTCTCAGAGGTGTAACAGGGAACAACATATCTAGTGCCACAATTAGACTTCGTACGCAAAACAAAGATTCGAAAGCACAAAAGAAGTATCCTATCTTTACTGGTGATGGATGGATCAAAATTACTTACGATTCCCCCAGTGCAGCATTAAGAGCTTTGCAAGAGAACGGTACTGTTTATGGAGGCTGCTTAATAGGCTGTGTTCCATACAACAAGGCAGCCGTAGAACAGCTTGCATCGTGTAAGATTGATAAAAGTGATGACATTGGAAACATTCCATTTAGCTTATCAATGAAACCTAACGGCTCATCATCAGCAGATGCACAAAATCGCAGCGAAGATGATAATGACAGTAGAAAACATGGTTCCAGATTCTCTTTCTCGACAAGGAAACTTGATGTAAAGGATGGTAAGGAACTCTTTGTACATAATGGAAACTCCTCTCACAGTGGGCAGAACTTCTTAAAGAGCTTGGAGAACAAGCTAAAAGAACAGGAACAACAAGGCGGCAATCAACAACCTACAGATATAGTGGGAAAACTCAATAACTGGCTGTTCGGCTGGAATGATCTATAATTATATGGTAACAACCAAATATATATAATTATATAACTGTTTAATATTTCCTTGACTTTGTTAAAGTGAAAAAATACAATCAATGAAACACTGCTCTAAAGTGCTGCCATATTCTATTCACTTATTTGAAAGGAGACCGAGACAAGTTACGATAGGGTGAATTGTTACCTGTGTTGTTTTCATTATCATATATTCTTTCATCATTTAATTCATGGTTATTTGGTTGCGGCGAACTGTCGATATAACTTTGTCTTCCCCGAAGATTACTTTCGTCTGGATAATCACTAACGCTATAACCTGTTTCATCTGCATACCTGTGCAGCTTATTAGAGAACTGTGGTCTCATTGGACTATGAGAATTTCTTCTTGAATTGAACATCATATTTGTATTTTGATTTCTCGATGCATTTGCCATTGTAGAATGATCAAAATGTAGTGGTTGGGATGGAGCCAACAACGGAGTTGATGGTGCAGAAGGTGTATTGCCTCCATACGCATTGGAATATCGCGATGGGCTTAAACGTGGACTAGGCTGCCTACTATGGTGATAAGGATCTCTGGCATATTGTCCATTCAACAAACTCTGCTGATGCGAAAATCGTACAAAATTCTCGGTACGACGAGGCTCTGTGTCTTCAAATGAATTTGTCCTGAAATTATATTTCTCTTTGATCAGCTTACCACCTAAAGAATGCGTAGCAAAGACACGCGACCGAGTTGTAGTATATGCAGGATAAAAGAACACTAGATTATCATTATATGGTGTAGCATCGACCATTGCATCCTGTTTCAAAACGTTCATTTTAGGTTGAATAACTTTAGAATTTAGTTCCGCAAGGTTTGACATACTCAAAATTTGCTCATCTTTAAGCTTTTGTTCGTATCTTTCAAGTACAATAAACCAAAGCACGTATTGGTGAACCAGTAGTGGAATTAAAGTTTTAAAAGTAACATCAGTCATCCATAAAAAGCAGTATGCGATAGGTGAGAATGAAACGAAGAGGGATGTGAGAAATTTACTAGGAGCCCACTTTCTCAACTCAAAGTAATGCTCCTTTTTCGATATTTCTGCAGTGTCATTTTTATTGAATATCAAATATTTTATCATTCCCCATAGTGAATCTCTCTTTGCATCCTCGACATAAGTATGGTTTAAATCATGTAATGACTTTTTCGTGACATTTTTAGATTTGGGAATGGTTTTCCAATAGAATATCGAGTATGTTTGGTAATATGAGAATAAGAATTTGTACGTTATACCTAGGTTTATAACGAGGAGGAAGTAAGTGAGGAAGCCGAAGATTCTATGGAGAACTCGCAACATTCTATAGTATAAACTGTCACCGGCAGCGTTGGTTCCTAGATATTGTTGGAAATAATCATATTTCTGGAGGTTTTTCGACTTTGAAAAGTCAAAAGCATCATCTGAATGGTTTAATTTATGAATGTTTGGGGATATAACATTATCCTGTAATAGCCTGATAGCAAAAAAGACACATGTTAGCATGTTCCCTAATGGCCATGCAAGAGTATTTGATTTCTTGTCCCAATCTATAACTGCAATATCTTCATTGATGGATAAATACCAATCGTAAGGCAGTGCAAACATCGAGCTTAACGATCCGAACCATCCTTTTCTTTCTTGTAGATCATCGTTGTGGACATCACCATTCTCTTCTTCTGCTGCACTCTCTGTAGGACTCAACTGCGCAGAAGCAGTTGGAGATTTCCGTTCTCGTTTCCATAAAGCCATTGAAACAGAAAAGTTATAGTAGTAATTGAGTCGCTCGCTTCTTATGGACAGATGAATCAATATTTAAATATATGTGTGTACTAATTGTATGGCATTTACTAGCGATTCGTATTTTTTAATGTTTTATATCGTTATAGAGCCCTGTTGACCTTTTTGTTTACATTGTCTATTAGGACTGAAAAAAAATAGAAAATAAATGATCATGTGACTACAAGCCGTACCCAGTAACCGAAGACTGAATATCAATTTTATGCGACGATCCAACGTTGGCAGTGAGAACAGAGTTGTTACAATCAACTTCAAGTGTGTAAATAGATGGGCGAAGTTCAATATTTGGAAGCACATATGGATTCAAAGAGAGGTCATGACTTTGCAAAGTGTTATCATGAATAATAGTTTTAGTTTCACTGTCGTAAAGTTGAATTCTGAGCAGTTGCGGTGTAGGAAGTTTCTGTGAGGCAGCAAAATTGCTCTGGTATATTATGAAGTAAGTCTTTGTGAAGTTTTGAATGTCAATAATTAATTTCTGTTTGAAGTGAATTGATTTATTGTATCTTAATCCACCAAATGCTAGAGAATACGGTGTGATATTAAATTTATACTCAGGACTTGAACCTCGCAGAGTAAGAATGAAAGGTGTTTCAACAGGATACTCTAACGAACAGAGGACATAATATTCAATACCAGGGATTAGCCTTAAGCTACTTTCAGAACAAATCTGAGGAGCGTAGTGTTTGTTTCTTGAAAGTGGCTTTTGAAAAGCATAATCCATTGTTTCGAAAACCTCGAAGTTAACTTTTGCAAGGTGTTGAGACACAAGCTCCAAGTCCAAGAATATATCATCGGAGCCATTCACGTTTAATTTAAATGCCGGATTTTTAAACAACTCACTGGATTCTATGGGGTAGCTATTATTAGTGATATTCCAACTTGATTCGATAGTAGTAATATCGCTTTTCGTTTTGGATATGAGAACGTTATCGGAGTTTGCTAATAAATGGAATGTCAAGTTACACTTTGTATCCGAATGGTAAAAAAAAGTTCTGGTTTCGTTGGGTTCCAAAGTCAACTCTATATTGTAAAATCCAGTGTTATTACCTCTTGCCTCAACAGTTGTGAACCCTGACCTAGGTAATTCTCCCAAAATGAGGTCAGAATTTGGGGGATCCTTGTCATATAGATGTCTTTCCAAAAACAAGTGACATGCCTGAATAGAGGAAGAATTGTTAGTAACTTTAATCAGTGGTTTCTGTGTCCATGTAGGGTATTTATTAAAAGACTCCAAATATCTGTCATGAAGTCTTTTGTGAGTAGTGTATTTGGCTGATGGATTCCAGTTAACATATAACCATTTAAATTTATGCAATAGTTCCGTCCAAGTGTAGGAAACTGGTGGTTCAGATGTATGTGGGTTAGAGATATTGATACTATTATCATCCCAGTCTATGGAGGAGATCACAAAATCGTGGAACCCCGGTATATTAGCATTTGTAGTTGCTTCACTACCAATTGCTAACATGGAGTTATCAGTATCAACAAGTTTTCTCAAATCCCCTGGAGTAGTAGAGCGAATGTCAAATATTTCTGGAATCCATCCTGTTATTAAGTATGTATCTGCTGCTGTATTAGACCCATTGTAGTTATAATCTCTATCATTTTTAATCTCAAAATATGCTAGTTCAATCAATCTGTCTTCGATCTTGTTAGAGTACAACGTTAAGATGGAACCATCATGCGTTAACTTTGGGAAACTCGAATTTGAAAGCACAGAAACAAGCCGTGAGCAGCCATTGAAATAAAATGTGATATTCATAATGTCTTTTGAATAGTAATAATGCAATTGTCCCTTTTCTCGAGCATTTATCAAACTGCATACCAATGAGCAATCATTAACCTTAACATTCTGAGTAATCTTTTCAAAACTCTCAGTAACAAGTGAATCAAATTTGTATAATGAAATGGGCTCATTTCCGTACCTTACCAAAGTATCAAGTTCACTTAAATTGTTCCATGCCTCTCTAACTTCCAAATCAGAGCGCAAAGGAGGATAACGTCTGCCGCGGTGGAAAGAAGTCAACCACTCAAATCTGTCATTAAAATTAGTACGAGTCCGTGCATCATTAAACCATAGCAGAAATCTTATGAGTTGAGGATCGTCGCTCTTTTGTACATCTCTTATGATTTCTTTGAATTTATCTGCATTCCAGTGATTCTTCACGTAAAAGGACCAACATATTTCATATAGCTCTTTCCATAAGGGCCTTGTATGTTGTTCTGCAACAAAGCTAGACTCAAGAGACATATGTGTATCCTCTCAAATAGAACTTTGTATCATTATATGGATCGTCTGTTCTTCGCATTATAGTTTACTACTTTATTTCACGTAAGTCTTTAATTAAAGCATCAAATGTTAATATTGTTTCGGAGAACAGAAATTACCTATTATAGAGCTAACAGAGGAAGAGGAAGATGAAGTCGAGGGACATATAATGACAGCAAGCTTGATGGTAAAGGTCCAGAAAAGAATGAGTTATATTAACAGGAATGTGCTGGGTAGAAAGAGGGAAACGATTGAGCAAGAAGTGATAGAAGAAGAAGAGGAGTTACCTGAAATTGGCAATATGAAGATAAACTTAATGACTGAAACATTGCAAGACAGAGAAACTTTGATTGAGGATTGCCTAGAATTATATGACAAGACTTCTGAAAAGCCAAATGTTTTGTTAAAAGGTTTACACAAGATTTTTCTTGATTATGCCTTTACGCATCCTCTACCCTCAGGGTTCAAATCTCTAGATGCATCTCAACCATGGCTATTGTATTGGATTGGTAATAGTTTAAAACTACTAAACCGGAATTGGCTAACAGCTGACTATCAGAAAAGAATTCTAAGCAAGCTATGGTCTATTTCTCCCACTGGTGGACCTTTTAATGGTGGGAAGCATCAATTACCACACTTAACAACTAATTATGCGGCGATCAACGCTATTGCACTCTGCGATGTTGAACACCGCGACGATAAACAGGAAATCAACAAACAAGCTATATATGACTGGCTGATATCCTTGAAAACAGATGGCGGTGCATTCTATACAGTGAAACCAGTGGGTGAGCAGGATGTTAGAGGAGTGTATGCGGCCTTGACAGTTGCATCACTCTTAGGAATTATGGATGAAAAGCTAATAGACGGTGTAACAGATTTCTTGATTCGTTGTCAATCTTACGAGGGCGGCTTCGGTGGTTGCCCAGGAGATGAAGCCCATGGAGGCTACACTTTCTGTGCAGTTGCAAGTTTAGCATTGCTAGATGCCTTAGACAAGATCAATATTCAAACATTAATGTCATGGTGCAGTTCTCGTCAAGCGAGAGAGGAGAGGGGACTTAATGGCAGAAGCAACAAGCTAGTAGATGGATGCTATAGTTTCTGGGTAGGGGGCACAGCAGCCATTTTAGAAGCGTACGGATACGGCGTGTGTATAGATAAACATGCTTTGAAACAATACATCTTAAGATGCTGTCAAGAAGAGGGTGTACCTGGATTAAGAGATAAGCCCGGAAAACAACCCGATTATTACCATACCAATTACGTCTTGGCAGGATTGTCAATATGCGAATACTCATTTGAAGCTACAAAGAAGAATGAGTGCTGTACGTTCGATATAACTGCAACACCTTTGAGCTCCTCTTGCGACGTTGAACCCATAAACCCAATCTTCGGACTACCAGAACAAGACGTCAGAAGGCTAATTCTTCAAAATGCTACAAGCAATACTATGTAACAGAAGACAATTTCATAAAATTATTAATACTTCAAATCGACAACAATAATTAACGGTCCAATCCACAGATTGGTGGATTGACCGTCTTGTCCTTGTCGTTTCCCTTTTATTATTTTATTGCTTATTTAATTTTAATTTCTACTGTCATTGAATCACTTCATTGTCTAGAAAGTTTAAAAAAAGGAAACATCATGTAACATGGAATTATTTAGTATATCTGTAATTAAACTAAACCTTTAAAATGGTCGAGGTTGCTGGAACAAGAGAGCAAGATCTCATATATATATTATTCTAGGCATCTTAAGAGATCAGATTTTGACTGCATATTATGGCTTTCAACTTTTTTAACAGCTCATCTAGAGGAAACGGAGTACCGGTAGCCTTTACACCACTTCCAGGTACATTTTCTGATGAAGCCGACAATGAAGATAATCTGGAATCGAATAGCAATACCAATGGTTCCGCTTCTGATATTCCAAGACTAATCAAAGTGTGTCTTTATGTGCCATTAACAATACTGTATTATGTTCTGAACCTACTGCTAACGCTTGTTGGCATGTTCAAACCAGTGAGCAACATATTCCATTTCTATACAAAAAAGGACAATCATTTCGGCGATGACATGGCCACGCAATTTGTCAATGTCATAGACTCTTTATCTGCATATACTGCTGCCAACGAGAGAAGCGGGTACACGTTTGAAGTGCTATACAATATAGAGAATGGTGTGTTGAGCAAAAACATGCTCAAGGGAGGCTACACGGACATTTTGCATAAGTGTTCCAACGATGCGAAAATTGCCATACTGTATTTCTTTGATCCATTATTATATGACCCATATGAGTATATTAGCAAAATTCTAACTACCACGGAATTTGTGGAGTGTGTCAAGAAGTATAACTGCCTAGTTTGGTTTTGCGATGTAACAACTCCTCAGGGATTGCAAACGGCAAATGCGTTAAAGGTTAGACAGTTCCCATTTCTTGGGGCGCTAGCGCCACGGTCCAGCAATAAGATGAAGCTTATTGCAAGGGTGGAGGGACCGTTGTTTGACTACGATTTCAGTCGGTTTGAGTCAAAGCTATCGACATATTACCCCACGTTACTTGAAATAAGAAGACAAAGACAATACGAAGAGGTGCAAAGGTTGCTCCGTGAGCAACAGGACTCGAGGTTCCAAGATTCGCTAAGGAGAGATCAGGAGAGAGACAGGGCTGCAGAGGAAGTTGCATTAAAGAGCCAATGGCTAATATGGAGGAAGTCTACTTTGGCGCCAGAACCGGCTTCTGGTGGGTGTAGGGTGAACATCAGGCTTGAGAACGAGAGGGTGATTAGGAGGTTCGATGAGAACTTGCCTATTGAAGAGATATATGCGTATATTGCACTAAAAAGGGCAGGCTTGCTATCGCCGAACGATACCAATAGCGACGAAGTAGAAGGAGAAGTTCAGCGGCCCAATTACGATTACCAGTTCGACTTTGAGTTGTACTCCCCAGTGCCACGGACGTACCTCGAGCCCTCGACTCTAATAAAGGACGAGGACGCGATATACCCATCGGGGACAATAATTGTAGAATCCGCCGAATAAACATAAAAATAAGTAACTACTATTATGCTTACCTATACTATACATACACATATATGTAGGAAATTCTCACTCAGTTCTTCTTACCCTTCTTCTTCTTTTTTGTCTTCTTTTTGATCAAACCGCTCATCGACGACTTCGTGACGCTGACGGTACGCTTCCAGAACGCATCAAGTTCGCTCGCGTCCACTACCGTGACACACTTCGTGCGGTGGGTGCCCTTGCCCACTGTCGCCATGACTAGAAGTTTATACGTCTTTTTGTTTGCCTTGTACTGTTTCTTGAGCTGTTTCGATTCCGCCATCTTCGATATATCCGAGTGTGGGTGCGAGTGGGCGTCCAGTTCCGCTGGTTTCGTGACTCCGTCGTGCTTGATGCATCTTTTCAACCTTAGATTCAACGTCTTGTTCTGTGCGTTCGAGACCTCGAACAGTTTTGGAAGTTTCTCCAGGAACGCATCCTGCGTCAATGGCTTGTTGCCCTGATGTACTTCTGTCATTGCTAATTGTTACTTCCTGCTAGCTAGCTCCGATCCAACTCTGTCCCGGCCCTATGCTATGCTATGCTATGCTATGCTATGCCTGTAGCCTATACAACCTATAAACGAAGATGCTCAATTCAGCAGCTTCGTTCATTTCTCTCTCTATCTCTTCCTGTTTGTTACTTACTGTCTGTTACAGTGGGAATAATTGATATTACCCGGACCCAAGCCCACTCGTTTCCCATACGTTTCCCATCCGTTTCCCGCAGCCAGCTCGTCGCCCACCGCAAATCTATCGCTGTAAGTTGAAATTTGCGATTTCAGTCACGTGCAAACAACCAATTACACAACGCACACTCCACCCACACATCCCGATGACCGCCGACCCAACCCCCTTCAGCCGTGCATTTTCCCAACAAAAATTCAAAAAAAAAAAAAAAATAAAAAAAAAAAGCACAACAATAACTTAGACTATGCAGTGTATGTGTGGTTCAAGGTGAAACCAGTTCCAGTTCCAGTTCCAGCTCAAAAAGAAGAAGAAAAAAAAAATTATGAGATGAGATGAGAACGCGCTGCGGCCCCGTGTGAGACACCAAAGACAAAAAACAAAAATCCACAACAGGGTTTTCCCAGATGGATTCAACATCCGCCCCGCGAGTACACACTACACTAATTACATAGAGGAATATATCGGATCATTGAGATAAGAATAGGTAGGGCAATGGCAGGGGAAAGGACATGGACAAGGGCAATGGCAATGGCAATGGCAAGACCTTGCCATTGATTAGTATAGGTATTGGGTAATTTATGTAGAGTGATGGGTACGGGCTGACTCTAGGCTAGGGCTTAGTCTCTCACCCTTGATAGATAATGGCCCCTTTCCTGGCCTATGTCGCTGTGTAGGCAGCGAGCGCGCTTCTCAGCTCGATGCTTTTTTGGTTTTCGTTTTCATTTTGGCTTTAGTTTTGGTTTTTTTTTTTTTTCTTCCACCAAAAGAAAAAATACGCACTTTACAGTATATCCATAAAGGTTGAACTCTCAGAGTTTGGGCAGGCGTCTCGATCGATAGGTTTATGTGTGTGAATAATATATATATATATATATATATATATAAGGAATTGTATAAGAATTGGTAGCCCCAGTTGAAAAGTTGCCCCACCTTTTTCATTTGTTTGCTCGAGAGTGCGGCCTGGTGCATCTGCTAAGACACACGGTACTACTATTACTACTACTACCGCTACCACTACTACCGTCTTGATTGTTAGTTGTGTGCGCAATGTCACAATCGCAGTACGTTACGGACGCTGAAACCGTTACCGAAAACACATGCAGAGTCGCTGTTGATACGCACGGGAACGTGTTCAAGGTGCCAGACTACAGCATCAAGGACATCCTCGGGGCAATCCCAGCAGAATGCTACAACAGAAGCTTGCCACGCTCGCTCTCATACGTGGCACGTGACATCATTGCAATGGTTACCATTGGTTATCTTACCCATGTTGTGGGTTACCCGTACGTGAAGGATCTGCACATTGCAGCAAGGTTTGCGTACTGGTTTGCGTATGCGTTCGTGCAGGGTCTGTTCGGGACCGGGCTCTGGGTGCTTGCCCACGAGTGTGGGCACCAGGCCTTCTCCGACTACGGTGCTGTCAATGACTTCGTAGGCTGGATTCTTCACTCTTACTTGCTAGTGCCATACTTCTCGTGGAAGTACACGCATTCGAAGCATCACAAGGCAACGGGCCACATCACCAGGGACATGGTCTTTGTGCCAAAGACCAAGGAGAAGTTCATCAAGGCCCGTGGCGTTTATGAGGACATTGAAGAGTTCTCGGAAGATTCCCCAATCAGAACTCTAGTCGAATTGATCGTCCAGCAATTGGGTGGATGGCTATACTACTTGCTCACCAACGTTACTGGGCAAGAGTACCCAGAAGTGTCTAAGTGGAAATGGAACCATTTCTGGCCTTCTGCTCCTATCTTCGACAGCAAGGACTACATCTACATTCTCTTGTCCGACTTGGGTATCATTACTCAGTCTTTGGTCTTGAAAATGTGGTACGACAAGTTTGGCGGATGGTCACTATTCATCAACTGGTTTGTCCCATACCTCTGGGTCAACCACTGGTTGGTCTTCATCACTTACCTACAACACACAGATGCAACTATGCCACATTACGAAGCAGACCAATGGTCCTTCGCTAAGGGTGCCGCTGCCACCATCGACAGACAATTCGGTTTCATCGGTCCTCACATCTTCCATGATATCATTGAGACTCACGTCCTACACCACTACTGCTCCAGAATTCCATTCTACAACGCTAGACCAGCTTCTGAGGCTATCAAGAAGGTCATGGGCGAACACTACCGTTACAACGACGAAAACATGTGGGTTTCTCTATGGAAGAGTGCCAGAGCTTGTCAATATATTGATGATGAAGGCTCTAAGGGTGTCTACATGTTCAGAAACGTCAACAATATCGGTGTTGGAACCGGAAAGAAGAAGAACTAGACGCGGGGCAGGAAGAATTCTTCTCCCTTTTCATTGTATATTCCTCCCCCTAATCTACTCTTTAGATTTTGATGTGACACATCTAACTGTGTCTTTTCTCTATTCAAAGTAACCATCTCTCTCTGAATTTTTTTTTCTTTTTGATTGAATAGAATCTTACCATTACCCCCTCTCCCATTTTATCATGTTATTTATTACTTCCCCCCCCCCTTTCTATTTCATTATTCGTCGCTTTGCACCAACATTCTTACCAAAAACTGAATATTAAAATTCCTCTGTGTCCATTACGAATGCCTTACTTGCTCTTTGGCAGAGGAGAAAGGAAAACAATTCAAAACCTTGTTTGTTGACGTAAAATCAGTTGAAAAAAAAAAAAAAAAAAAGAATAAAAATAATCATAATAATAAAAAAGTTTATCCTCATGAAACCATCACCGTGTGCCCCCCTGTTGCTTACTTTTTGATACACAATTTGCATTCATAAGCGTCCATTTTTATCTTGTTTAGAGTTAGATATAATTAATATACAATATATATATAATATCATCGTTTGAAATATAGTGCTACAATGTATGAACAAGAACCAACTTTAGAAAAAATATTACTGGAATAAATAAATAGATTAGAAAATCATTTCTCATTAAGTTTTCATTTCTTGATATATTTGTGTATATATATATAATGACATCTACTACGCATATTAAAATATGTGTCTATTGTAAATATAAGTGCAATGTAGAATATGAATTTAGCAAATTCGATAATTGCGAATCCGTGGGCTCTGATAGTCCAGCACTTGGCTGAACAAAAATAGAGGGTGTGTGTATGTATAGGGGAGTTTTGAAAGGAACAAGAGGTCCTTGTGCTTAAATCAATCCTTGAAATTGTAACCGCATTCCTTTCCGACATGGTTTTTCAACCATATTTCGATGTTATCAAACTTCTGCCCACAATGTTTGCAGTGACCTGCTACTTTAGATCTATCCTTCTTCTTGGTTCCTGGGGGATATTCAAAGTGCAATGCTTTCAAGTGGTTCTTGAAAGTATCACAACGAGAAAATATACCTGTTGAATGACAGTTTGAGGTTTCAAAGGGTAAGTCCGATGTTTCTACCCCTGATCCCTTCAGTCCTAGATCCAAATTAATTAGGTTAGAGTTAAAGGGACATTTGTAAGTGCCTTTCAATTCATGTAAACATTTCAGTTTCTCTACAAAATCCATCGATTCCTGGTTTAGTTCATCCTTCCAATGCAATTTCTTGTGTCTGATTAAATCGTTCGATCTTGCAAACCCACGAGAACAAACTTCGCACTTGAAAGGTCTGGTTTCTGGAGATAAATGTGTGGACTTATGTGTGGACAAATTAGAGAAGAATAGGCCACAGAGAGGACATTGTTTCTTCTTTCTAGGTTGCTTCTTCACCACCATATTTGGACTCGAGGTTGTACCAGTACTGAGCTTTGCGGTACTGTCATTTGCTAAAAGAGACGACGATGATGAGACGTCACCGGTGATGGAAGAAGAGGCAGTAGAAACAGAAGGGGTAGAAACTACAGAGGATGAAGTAGTCGAGCATGAAGTTGGGCTTGAAGTGGAATGGTTCTGTATCAGTGGAATAGGAGGGATAATCTGATGTGTACCGGGGAGAGAGTGTGCGTTCCGCACGCTCACGAATTGATGTACCTGGGTATTATGACCATTCTGATCCAGCAGCACGTCCAAATTTGAAAATCCTGCGTTCAACTTGGGCACTGTCTGTTGGGACTGGGCCTGCGATTGCGACTGCGACTGGTCATGGGGTAGCACGAAACTATTGCTGTGACTGAGACTGACAGAGGCACGGTATGCCTGAGCAGATGGACTGGAACCGGTGCTTCCGAATTGGTAAGATAAAAGGTTATCGGAAAGGCCCTTGCCAGAGCCACTAGATGTGCTGTTGGGCTTCCCAGGCAGGACTGGGGTGCCCGACACACTGGAATCGTTGAAGTTGGGTCCGTTCAAATTGGCCACGTGATCAGTACTTGTGCGCGGGCTCATGCTATTATTAGTCATTATCGATGCGATAGAAGCACGATGAGCGTAACTGCCGCTGGCACAATTGATGGGCGTAGTGATGCTGGAAGCAGGGCTATGTGGGCCAATCCGCATGGACGCATTGACATTGACATTGACATTGACATTGGCGTTGACGTTGGCATTACCATTTGTATTTAAGCCGGAACGGGAATTGTTCGTGTGTTTGGCACCGGATTTTATCAGGCTGTCGAATGACGAGATTGGTGGCAGTTGGATCGCTTGTGCATTGTCCGTCGGACTGATATTTGAGTGAGTTAAAACGTCCATATTATTAACAATAGCTTGCTTGCTTGTTCGAGATCTCTAGTAAGGTAAACTAAAAAAAAAAGTATTAGTAATGGTTACTAGCGAATGATTGAATGCGTATGTAAGTCCGTTCTGTTCGTTCCTTTTTAGAAGCAGGAAAGATGGACCATGTGACGAGTTTATTTTTCAGTCGAGAGACAGATCCAGCGCGGGTTGTAATAGACTAGACTAGACTGTTACAGCTGTACTTGATTCAGCAACTAAATAAATAAAGGATACTCACAAGAAACTTGAAAAGAATTAATACAATCAATCCTTTTAAACCCAAATCAGGCCAATGCTTAAGGGAGCATCGAAAATACGTCCCTCAGACATCTCATCTCGTTCTATATTTATATCCATATTTAAATCCGCAGTTATTTCAATATTCAGGATGTCACGGCTAAAACCACTTTGGTTTTTATTTTTATTTTTTCCTCGCACAATTCAAGGCTTTAGCGGGTCCAAAAGTAACGTTTTAGATTTGCCCATAAGAGCCGGTCCACAGTATACTCGAGCGAAAATTTGGGAAACCCAGGAACTAGGAAGGAATTAGAAGAAGAAGAAGAAGGAAAAAAAAAAAAAAGAGGTAAACAGGACAAGGGAAGAGGGGCGCTAGGGTTGGCAGCCGGAGAAGAAGGCCTACCACGTCGGGTGCGTATGGCAACATAGAGGTTCTGTAACGTAGAACATTCCACGTATTTGCACAGAGGACCACAATAATCACGCAAAAGGGGATGGATGGATGATTTGGCACGGGATCTTAAGTGGTGGGGAAAAAGGCTTACCTATCATCACCAACACCATCCAGTGAGTTACTGTAGTGTAGTGTAGTGTGGGTGTCTACTGGCACGATGACGGTGCCGTGCAATATATTCAGCCCGCCCTTGCTAAGGCCTTTTGTAAGCAGAGGGGGGACAGAGAGGGTTCCAGTGATTTTTAGTACCCTGTTTTATGGGGAATTGCAGCAGCAAAACCCGGGAAATGGAGTTTTGAAGCACGCATTGCGTTGTTTTTTTGTTTTGTGTGTGTGTGTGTATTTTTTTTTTTTCTTGTTCTTCTTTGTGATATAGCCCTTCGTTGTGCAGCTGCGTATTTACATTATTCGGGAGGTAAGGTGAGTCTTTGTTATTGCCAAGCCTTAGAAGGCCGTAGGCAACAACAACACAACAATACAAGAACAACGCTATGGTTGGCAAATTGATTGTATTATCCCATAATGCCACTCTCTGTCTGTCTCTCTGTCTACTGCAGTTTCAGCTGCTACCATGCCACTGTCAACACTAATATCCGTGGGTATAAGCTGGTACCACACTGATGAGCGCCGTGCTTCCCTTAGTAAGAAGCTCACAGGGTTACGGCTGTAACACACGCTTTGTATGGCATGGCATACGGCAATCCTCTCGTCATGGTCTCGGTCTCGGTCCTAGCGTCGGGAATCTCCTTCTTGGACAATGAAAAGAAAAAGAACCTTGGGAGAAAAACAAATGGAAAAATGGAAGGGGAAAAGCCCCAGTACTCTTCGCAGCACTACCGTGCTGTGTTAGTAGCCGTTTGAGCCATTTTGAACGGTGAGAAAAACAAGAGAAACACACAACACCAAAAAAAAAAAAAAAAAAAGCGACGCTACAGCTGCAATGACGTACGTAGAAAGGACAGCAGGAGCAATAGGAGTTTAGGAGTTTTATTGTCAGCCGTCTTTGGATTTTCCGTTTGGGTAACACCCGGTGACGGGCGATGAGTGTGCTACACGACGGAGTAGTGTGCTTCGCACGGCGCACGGCTAGGCAGGGGCGGCCCTAGTACGGCGACGCACCAAGAGGGTCTGGTGTGTGCTTGTTCTTGTTGTTACTTGTTTGTTTGCTTGCTTGTGTATGTGGTAGTAGCCGGGTGTGCTGGATCAGGCGTGGGTAGTGTGCGTGGTGCGTGGGTGACGCGCCAGTGTTTGAGGGTAAATCTGGCGTTCAACTGCAGGGGTTTCTGGATTTGCAAATGGGATTGCATACATGTTGTTGTATATGTGTGTAGCTAACTGGTGGGAATGGTATCATAGGGGAGAGGGCTGTTGTTGAGTGGGGGCGAATGGTTTCGGTTTGTTTCTTCGGACGGCTTTACGCCATTGCCATGGCGCTAGGAACATGGGATCCACATGACATGAGCAATTAGCCAAATACCCGACTCGGAGTTATTCCCGGGCTGACGCCCGCCTGAGACGGGTTCTGTTTGTTGGGTTAGTCAGTCAGTCAGTCAGTCGGTCAGTCGGTCAGCTCAGTTCAGTTCAGTTCAGTTCAGCTCAGTTCAGCTAAGCTAAGGTTACGTTTGACTGTGCCTTGCTTCCACCTCCTTCCATCGTGTTTTACGGTATTTCTCTTCTTGCCTACCCGCCAGAAAAGGGCTTCGTCGCTACCAAGGCCTTTCTAGTACGTCGGCTGGTATAGCAAGGTTTCAGCAGTGCTGTGCCTTTGTCTAAAACATCTCGGGTAGCCCAGAGTAAAGGCGGAGGACGGAGAGGAGGGAAAAAAATAATCAAAAAGATCGAATTCGCAGTGCGTAATGTCTAGGAAGGCTTAGCGAGAGTCAGGGTCAGGAGTTATTTCCCGTCTCAAGGTAGGCCTGCTTGTAGCTAGCATTATTTTATTAGGACAAACGTGTTGAACCTACCGGAGATAACGCGGAGATTCGTGTGTTTAGATGGGAGGGAAAATCAAAAAAAAAAAAAAAAAAAAAACAAGAAAAAATAAATAGAGCAGTAATCCGCGTGATATTCACGTGACGCTAAGCCCTTGTCAACTTCCCGCCGCATCCTCCACTACTAAATCGTTTTATAGTGTTTAGTGTTTAGTGTTTACTTTGTTTTACTTTATACGTACACAACATATGTATGATGATACACTGCGCTGCATTGCGCTGGCTAGAGCCGCGCAAGGGTCACATCTCATTAGTACACCATTTTTCTACCGGTTATCGTTCTACGGGAATCATTCTCGTTTTCGTCGTCGAGCTTGGCCCTGTTCAACACCTTTATAAACGTATCCACACGGTATCTCATTCTAGAGTGCATGTAGGCCTTGGCACACTTGATATGGTAGTGGAAGTAGTTTCTAAATAGGGCTAGTTGCGACACGGACGAAAACATCAATTCCTCGGATGCATAGTGACGTGGGAACAAGACAAAAGTGATAAATCTCCTGCTTGACTTCTTCTTGCCTGCTGCGGCTGGCTCATGGCGCACAACGCCTTGGATTTCTAGCGGTGGTTCGTGAGAGAACAACACTTGTGGAGCAGACTGGATGGATCTGTTTCTCTTTCTTGCATCGACGAATTCTTGCAAAAACACTTTCCCAAACACTTTATCCGTTTCATCTTGGAAAATAGTCTCGAATATAACAGTGATACGGTCAAAAGAAGGCTTTATATAGATGTTTTCATCGTCCCTGTACTTGATGACCATAGCCTTGGCCTCTTTGGATTTTTCCACTTGTTCAAATTCATTCAACTGGGAAAGCTCAGCGCTCTGGCCAAACGCCAAGTAGAATGGGTAAGCCATGACAAGAATCTTGAAGAGCGATACTTGGACAATAGATTCTGCGGTAATTGTAGCTAGATTCACTACAAGAGTAAAGTCGTAGCCTGCCTCTTTTTGATCGGAGCTAAGGCTCAAACCTGGAAACTTTTCGAACTTGGTACGTAGAAACCCGAATAGTTCGCCCCCACTTTCATTGCTTGATTGAGTTGCCTTGGTTCTAATTGACACTAGTAAGTTCTCTTTATCGCCAGCGTTATTGCAAATGTGTAAAGTGGTGTAGTCGAAATCAGAAACAATTCTGTCTAGAGTTAATGGAGATCCACTTCTGTAGGCATCCAATGCCTCTGTCAAGGTCTTCTGAATCAACAAGTTGTATGGCTTGAGATATAGCATTGCGGTCTGACGTTGGCTGGCTTGAGTCTCTTCCCTATTCCCTCTTCCCTTTCGTGATAATCACTAGATAGGGGCCTTTTTCCTCAGTTTAACTTTAAAGACACTTTTTTTCAAAACTAAACTACATTTTGTTTTAATTTTAATTTTGAATTTTGGTATTTTTTTTTTTTTTGCCCTGCGCCAAACAGGTTATATATTATTCACGTGATCGCATAACATGAGTGTGTATTATGCGTGTATACATTACTCTTACGCCAGGGCCATCACAACTAGCTTTATTTACACGAGATGGAGACAATATTATATACATCTATGCATGTCCATTACTACTCCTTAGTAGGCTTCTTAACACCGTACTTGGATCTGGATGTTATTCTGTTCACAACACCAGCCAAATCACCAGCACCACGCACAACATGGTACTTCACACCAGGCAAATCCTGACAACGACCCCCGCGAACAAACACAATACTGTGCTCTTGCGCATTGTGTCCCTCTCCCGGAATGTACGCGGATATAACATTACCATTCGTGAGTCTCACTCTACATGCCTTTCTTTGCGCAGAATTAGGCTTCTTTGGTTTCAAAACCATCACTCTGAGAACAACCCCCTTACGCACTGGACAATTGTCCAAATGCGGCGATTCAGTCACCTTCTTACGGCTTGGAGGCTTCACCCCTCTTTTTATCTGGTTCAAAGTCGCTTGTATTGGCGACGTTTGCGCAAACGAACGCTGTTGCATCATCCTTGGCACCGTGCTAACAGTGCTTGAAAACGAGTGTGATACTCTTGACAGGCCACCGCCTAGTCCAAATACTCTTCTGAACATATCTTCCGCTGTTTCTATTTACCCAGTATGTGGCTTCGCCGGTCTATCAAGCCTCTGACACCCTTCACTCCTGGCTCTTAAATGTCTGTCTATCTACTACAACCATTCATTCATTTGATATTGGCTTGTACATTTTTTTTTCAATGTTCCATGTTAACAAAAAAAAAAAAAAAAAAAAAAATACTGAAAATGTTCGAAGGCAGAAAAATAGAAAAATTGAAAAAAATTTAAATGTCACGTGCTAGAGGTACAGGCAGGTTGTTTTAGTAACAGTACCATCGGCTATGTGTTTAGAAGCTTCAATGCGGGACACAGCGGTCATTCCTGCGCGAATCTTTTTCTTTCTCTGCCTCTCTCCAAAACATTGCCGTTTTCATACTCCATCTTATCCCACCTGGATTATTCCTGTTACTATAGGATATGGCACACTTCGTGCATTGAAAATGAAAAGCCAATATAGCCTTAAAAGGACATCGCAATGAGATTTGGGAACACAGTTAGAGAAAGGAATTAAGATGCAGTTGAATTGGAGTCAAAAGTAGCCAGGTAGTGTTGAAGTGTAGTAGGTAAAGCATTATTTTTTTTGGCTCTTCATAGTATTCGATTCACAGAACACTAAGATGGGCAAAACTCAGTCGTTTATTCATCTTAAGCCGGCTACTATAAGTTCCGGCATGGCCACAGGCCGGAAGGCGCTTGCTGCGAATTTGAATGGATCCAAGAGCACAGCAGCCGGTGGGTCGGCTACAGGAGCGTCAAGAGTCGCTATGACATCGCATATGCTAAGAGTGCACTTAAATAAGTTTCCTAGTTTAATTGGGCACGCCACATCTAGGATTAATAGATTGTACAACGAGGATACATACTCGATCAACATTCTGAAGCTACCATCTGCCAGTGCGGAACTGTCGCTGTTGAATTCCAAGAGATCAATTGCCAATAAGATGAAGCTTTGGGAAGAGCTTCCGCTTCACCGTAACCTACTGAATATATCTATATTTGATGGACATGGTGGAGATCGGGTTTCGAAAATGCTAGCGTCTGAGTTGCATGAACATCTGGTCAAAATGGTGCCCCTGAAGCAAGAGTTTGAGTCTGTTCTCAAGCAATACAAAACCCTAGTGGGAGGTAAGTATTGGACCAATATCTACAAGAACCGGAAACAGTACTATGACAAGTACATCAAGCATTGCAATACCAAAGTTGAGCAAGTGTTACTTACCGATGGGGTACCGCCCCCATCGGGATCTAGGATGATTTTTGATAAGTGGGGGAACATTATAGACAAGACGAGCTTGCTAAATGAACACGAACGTTTAAGGTTGTATAGCACTTATTTGAAGTACGATCTCAACGAAATTTGCGGGTTTGCCTCAGACTTGGAACAGGAAGCGGCCATGAAAGAATACTATGGAGGTTCCACGGCATCAAGCATCTTTTTAACAGCATACGATGAACAAGAATCCAGCGATGAATCATTTTTCGTTGCTCCTCAAGGTTTGTTGAAACTTGCAGTAACACAAATCGGAGATACCAAGATTATTCTATGCGATAAAAACGGAATCGCTCACTCCTTATCAAAGGTCCACCACCCCTCGTCGAGCAGAGAATCAAGAAGACTCGGTGGTCACTTCCAATCAGATTCTTTCGGAGACACAAGATTCTTAAATAATTTCGCAAACACTAGGTCCTTTGGAGATCGCATAGGTAAAAGGGATGGGCTCACATGTGAACCTGACATTTATTCTTATCTCATAGGACCAACAAGAATGCTACCGCACGCAGAAAAATCAAAATTACAATTTGGCGGTGACGAATGCTTTATTTGTTTGGTCTCAGACGGTGTGACAACTTTGATGAGTGACCAGGAAATATGTGATCTCGTTACCTCAACTGTAAATAACAGAGGTCTAAAAACTGCCTCACCACAGTATTGTGCACAGGAAGTTCTTCAGTATATTATGGCTATAGGTTCTAAGGATGCAGATAACGCAACCTGTATTGTCCTTCGTCTACCAAACTGGGGTAATTGGCCTGTCATTGATCGTACTGGTGCAATCAGAGAAGAAAAACTACTAAGCGGGGTATCCGGAGGTGACAGATCTACCGCTTGATCTTAAAACTATTAAAAGTATCAAAAAATAGTATTACCAAAACTAATTTGCATATAAGAAAAGGGTCTCTTTACGTGGAGAATTTCATTTCTTATTGTTCTATTCATTCAATTCGATATATACATTATATTATTTACATCTACATCACTGTAAGATTTATAACAGTATTTTCTTATTCCTAAGCTCTTATCATACCTGGTATTTACACGTTTTGCTTCGAGTATATGAGCCAATCGCTGCTATTGGTTTACTGAACTGTTGTTGGACCTAAATCATTTATTCTTGGTTTGAGTGTAACTGAATCTCTTTCTGGTTGGTACAAACTCACCTAACTTACTACCAACCATATCTTCTGTAACTTCAAATGCTACATATTCCTTCCCATTGTGTACTTGAAATTTCAGCCCCACGAACTGAGGGAGTATGGTTGCAGACCTAGCGTTCGTTCTAATCGGCGTGCCTTTTTCCAAAGCTTCTTTAATTGGCAAAGGAACGATATTTGGTCCTTTCCATACAGAACGTGATAGTAATCTCAGTGTTGGAATCATTATACCGGTATATATGAGCGTGTGGTCCTTTTAGTGGTCTGGAGAATATCTATTTATTGATCGCCTATACTGCTCTAGGCTTCAATATTATAACTTCTTTCTATCATTGTATTATTTTTCTTCAGTGTAGAAATTTTTCAGTGGTTCAAATTGATTTGAACAGTAAATGAGAAAATGAGATGAGATGAGTAGAGATGAGATGCGATGAGATGAGCAAAGAAGGTGGAAAGAGCAAGATTAACCATATCGTTACTGTTAGATCACCCTAAGTGGTAGCAAAATAAATCATGTTTGCAAGTCGTTTTGATCCTACCAAAGTTGTGGTAAATACCACAGCTACGGAGGATGTTTCTGCTAAAGAAGTGGTACTACCATTAAAGCGTAAGAGAGAGGTTGTCAGGGAAGATAGCAAAGATGGGGATGAGAGCGAGAGTGACAGTGAGAGCGAGAGCGAGATTACGAGTGAGAGTGAAGATTCCGAAGATAATGAATCTTCTAGTGAATCGGAAGCTGATTCTGAAGCTGATTCTGACAACGATTCTGCTCAAGTCTCTGAAAATCCAGAAATTGATACGGACAAAAAGCACAGTTCTATTCTAAACAGGTTCCAGCAAACTCTATCTCTTCAAAGTTCATTGAAAACGTCTGAAAAGGTTGATTCTGAAGCTGAGAATGAAGATGAAGATGTTTCTATGCAAGATGTTCATAGTTTGACACCAATTCCTCAACCTGCAAAAGTTAGAGATAACACTTTGAAACTTTTAGATTCATCTATGTATAAGTCGACTGCATGGGATTCGGCAACTAAGATTAACTACGACAATAGCATGATCAAACCATTCGAAAGTTACAAAGATGAATTGGATTCCCGTCTTTTGAAGAATATCATCAACAACTTTTCTGAAAATACTTTTCCAATCCAGACTGTTTTATTTGATACCATTCTACCAATACTAAATTCATCATTTCAAATCAATAAAACTCGTTTTACTAGACAAGTTGGTGATATCTTAGTCAATGCTTCTACTGGTTCAGGTAAAACTTTAGCATATTCTGTCCCATTAGTTCAAATTTTAAGAAATAGAACTGTCAACACAGTTAGAGCTGTTATTTTATTGCCAACGAAAATTCTTATACACCAGGTTTATGAATGTATCTCAAAATTAAGCCAAGGAACTAGTCTTATTGTTTCAATGTCTAAACTTGAGAACTCTTTAAAAGAAGAACATTCTAAGTTCTTACAAAACTGCCCAGATATACTAATCATAACACCAGGTAGATTGGTTGATCATCTACAAATGAAGTCTTTCGATCTAAAAAACCTCAAATTTTTGGTTCTTGATGAAGCAGATAGATTGTTGAATCAGTCTTTCCAAAACTGGAATAAGGTGCTCTTCCAACATTTGAGTGCGGTTAAGCAGGATAAACGCCCAGGAAATATTATCAAGATGATCTTTTCTGCAACCCTAACTACTAACGCAGAAAAGTTATACAACCTTCATCTTCACAATCCTAAGATTTTCCTAACGGATTCCGTTAAACTATACACAATGCCAAAGACATTACAAGAACTCAACCTTAGAATACCCACGGCCAAGAGTTTGTTCAAACCTCTTGTGTTGTTGAGAGTTATTAACGAACTCAAAAATTTGGACACCATCAAATCAAATTCCAAAATCTTGGTTTTCGTTAAGAGTAACGAATCATCCATCAGATTAACTAGCTTGCTTCAAGTCATGCTAGAAGCGGGATTGGCGGGCAGTGATAACATATCTCTCGCTTCCATTAACTCCAATAACTCAAAAGGTACTAATAAAAAGTTAATTCAAGAGTTTGCTTCTTCCACGCAATCTAAATCAGTATTGATATCTACGGATGTGATGGCTAGAGGTATTGATATTAATGAAATTACACATGTCATTAATTATGACGTACCGATCTCTTCCCAACAATATGTCCATAGATGTGGTAGAACTGCAAGAGCTACAACCGAAGGTATTGCTATCAACTTGTTGGTGGGTAAGGGTGAGTATAAATTCTGGTCCGATCATATTGACTGCGATCTAAGTCGTGATGTGGATGGATACCAACCTGCTCCATACAAGAATGATGAGGAAACGTTACAGTTACTAAATTTGGATGAACAACAAGAAGCTAATTACAAGCAATGCATCAAGTCTCTACAACTCAAGAACAACGATCAGTCCGACAGTAAATAAATTACTTAAAGTACATAACCACACTGCATAATCTCTTTCATTATTGTCCCAGATCATGTGACAGTTTTTACTCGTTTCGCTGTTTTTTACCTTAAAATGTGACTAGTTAATTAAGTGCAACAAAGTGATAGAAAAGCTTAAATGAAATTCTTCGAATCATATCCTTCTTAAGAATGGTTTAGGTACAAGAGGAGTAGTGAAGCTTCAAAGGAGTGTAGCGGTGATCAATTTGATCACACTGTATTAGGGACGTATATTCGAAAAGGAATCTATTTTATATTATGCCTCCGTCTAAGTATTTGTTAACTCCGCCGGATGATTTGCATCCATTAACAGATTCTGAACAGCCAATCTACCCAGATTTTGATCCATGGGTACATACTCGGGAGGAGGATAAAGTGCTCAATGAATTTGTGGCAAAGGGTTACTATACTGCTTCAAAGGTCAACTTTGAAACAATATCTGCGCGATCTGCGTTGCAAGGGTCTCTTCCTAAAATATCGTCACTACTAGGAGAAGAACTCTCGAAAATAATCCAGATCAGAGAAGAAGAAATCAATAAGATAGGGACTTTCGACTCAGATGAAAGTGCGCGTTTTACGAAATGGGCTGGACAGGATTATCATTTGCCCAATAGGGTTACGCTCACCGATCAAAAGAGGAACCTATGGCTTCAAGAGTTGAGCTCTTCAAGCTCTTCGTTACAGAGTCTTACCAAATCTGTGCCTCATGGATTTAGGAAAAGATACATATTAGAGCAATGTTATATTCAGTTTGTTCCAATATATCGATTTATATGGCTGATAAAGAGTTGTTATGCCATTGAATGGAAGGGAATGGTTTCAAAGGCAAAAGGTGAAATTAGTTCTGACGAATTGCTAAGGACGTTGTATAAAGATTGGACTGATAGCATGGTAGTCGTTTTAGAGAAGCTTGTTTTCGAAGTCACTAAATATTACAATGACCCCTCTCAATTAAAGCTGTGGAAGTTAAGAATTGCTCATTATTTAAAGATGCTTGGCAGTTGTTACGAAAGAGAGTTATTGAACAAAAATGCCATGCACCAATGGATAGTTGATTTCGTGAGTAAAGTGGAGAGCTTTGAATTTTATCCAATGGCTTTACACATCCTTTCGATCTTTTGGAATGGAATACTTGGTACAACAGAAGAAGACGCGGAAACAGAGTCGTCTTTCTTGGTGATAAAATTATCAGAAATTCTTTTAAGGAAATATCACATTGTGTCTGAATCAAAGTGCATGATAAATGACTCGAAGTATATTATCAACGATATCCAAAGGAATTCAAGGCTGAAGGAGTCTGTATTACAAAGGTTGAAACAATTCATTGCTCACATTTTCCACACCCAATCTTTGGAGGCTTTCATTATGCCAAAGCAAAATTGGAATATCTATAAGAACTACTTATACCATATCCTACTACAAAATGTACCTGAAAGAGACGCACAGAAATTGAAAAAGAAGTTAAAACTAATTTCATACAGAAACGAATCTTTACGACTGGGGTCCCTCGATATGGAACCTTCCAGAGAATCTTCTCCTTATAACTCGGAACTTGCGTTGGAAGATGTCTTCTCTGGCAGTATACTCAATTTGAAAAATGTAAATCCTGAGCTTCTTTCTATGCTGGATAGTGGATTGTCTGGGTCTGAATGGGGAGTATTCGTTGATCAAAAAATAACTCGAATGGAGCAGGTTATAGAGATTATATTATGGTCTATCAATCCATCTAAAAAACATCGCTATGATAGTTGTCACTTAGTTGCAAAGATTTTAGTTTTGAAAATGAATTCTCAGGAATCCTTTCAAGAGTATGGTATTGAAGACGTAATATGGAGCCTTATTTTCCATTTTTCTAAGTTATCAAAATTGGAATTGCGGAAAACAGTTTGGCTTCCAAAATTGCATCAACTTCTCAATGTGTTTATCGGCTATGGTATAATAAAAGTTCCAACGTATATTAGAAGATTGATTAGTTCGGGTGTCTTGTATCTTCCTGAGTCCGAAAATAAAAACTTCCATTGTAAATTGTTGATTAATTTAAAGATATCGCCAGTCATGAAGTCTCAGTATAACATGGTTTTAAAAAATGTTTCAGAGTATGCACCTCATTTTTATCAACAGTACAATTTCGACGAATTAGTCTCTGTTTTTGAAAGTTTAAAGGTTAAATTACTCAATGGAGATTTTGAAGGCCTTGAAAAGTATCCTGGAAGCATACGAATTATGTGTTCGGAATGGTATTTATCACAAATCTGCTTTAACCAGGGAGAAATGCAAAAAATTGATAAGAAAAAGATTATTGATACATTCAATCTCTTCTGCAATACATTGGGTGAGCTCCATCATTTCTTTGGATGGGCTGAATATATTGTGTATCATCAGCTCATAGATGATCTTGAAATACTTGAGGTGTTTACGGATATTTTATTGTATTTGGACAAAGCATTTTTACTTTTGATAAACGATCCAATTCTTTTCATGAAGACTCTTTTACACAGCTATACAAGGGATCTCAAAAACAAAGATAAAGCTGCATTTGAGCTGCTCAGCTACAAAAATTTCTGGAAATTTTTTGTGAAGAATTGCTCCAATATTATTGAAATGGATTCAGCTCTTCAATCTTTAATTGCTGAGGTCTTTGAAATAGAGAGGACTAAAAAAGAAAAATTCATGAAAACACCAAGTGAATCTCTTGCAGTATTTTTAGAATTGACAGGAAACAAGCATACCAAACTCGAAGACCAAAACTTTCCAAGTGTTATTCAACAAAATATCAAGAAGTTGTTGCACAATCCTGAGGATGAATCAACCAGTAGAAAAATCCTTTTATTATGCAAAGCTTCCAACTCTACTGAATATAACAAGTTCTTATCGATTTTTGTTAAACGTGGAGATTTTACAGCAGATGAATTAGTCAAGCTAATCTCTCTCAGACTCCTAAGTTTTGAAGTAATACAAAAGACTTCTCACGATGACATATTATGCGAACTAGTGTCTGAAAACAACTTCACATATGGATTAAATTTTGAAAATGAGAAGAATGCGTTCATCAGAAGAAACTTCAAATATGTATGTCTTCAACTTTTCCCAAATCCTCAATACAGACAAACGTTAGTAAAGTTGTTAGTTGAATATGGCCCAAATTCAAGTTTCACAGAAAAATCTGCATCGGTAGTTAGCCATATTCTCATGGAAGAGAACAATATGTCTATCATAAGAGAAATATTACTTTATGGGATGAATATTCAAAATGATCCAACGGACAATGTTATGGACCTTTATCAATATCTAAACTTCACAAACACTTGGCTATTCCAAATATTAACGGAGTTCAATGTCAATCATTCGGAATCTGAAAGCTTGTCCTCATTTTTCTCAAATATTGTTAAAACAATTGGTTGTAATTCTTTATTGCCAAAGATATTCAGTAATATCTCAGATAGTTCATCGGTCTTTACTATGTTGACAGTTATCGAAGGACAATTCCTATCAAAGGTATTGGATACCGATAAATCTTCTATGACATTTTTACAAATCATGATGGACACAGAAATTGTCCTTAGTAGGCAACATATTAACGTTATGACCTTAGAGATGGACTCTTCTGTTTTAGAATTGTTCAAAGAAAGGATTTCGCAATTTGCAAAAATGTCAAGTGATGAACTCAAACAATATGATGAAAATTTAAATGAACTATTGAAAATGGTTATAACCCATGAAAAGTTTATTTTAAGGCATTGTTTTGAGAGTGTTAAATTACGGGACACCTCGATGATCGAGAACTTTTACATTTTATTCCAAAAGACAAGTAAAGATTTGAAGTTGAAACTACTTCTTTATGACCTTTTGACTTCCCTAAAATCGTATATTCTGGATGGTATGAAAGAACAGTCATCTGCAAATATCAAGATGCCAGCTGTCTTGACAAATTTACCAAAGTTTGCAATTTCGTCATTCTTAGGGTCGGAAAACTCAGACGAAGACTTTGTTGAAAGAGATCAACCTGAGCTTATCCATTTAGGACTATATGATGCGGAGAATAAGAAAGCATCTAATAAGAAATATTTTGTTTTCAACAAGAAAACAAGTCAATTCGATTCCGCATTCCGGATTGAGCCATTCCAATACTTGGTCAATTACCAAGAGCCATTAGAAGGCTGTTTGAACAATACAAGTTTAAGCTTAGGTCTCTTCGATGCAAGATTGGAAAAGACTAATCCTTCATAAGATAATATGAGCATGTCTCTTTTTGCATCTCGTTAATCTTGTAGAGATATTACAATATAACTTTTTATTCTTATGAACATATATATACTACATCCTTTCTATCTCTATGGTGGTCTCTACGTTTGGTAAATACTCTCTTATCAATTTATCAACTGCAATCCTGAGTTCGAGCTCCTCCTCGTTGGAACCATTTTTCATTTCAATTCTCATAATAACTATAAATAGTTGGAAATTGACTTTGGATATTAAAAGGTCTTGGTTCTTGAGAGAGCATGTGTTTTTGAAAATTGGTAATGATAGTATTGAATCATATATTTTTGATTTAACAAACATCGGATTCAATTGAGTAGGAGTCAAGGTATTTTGAGCAGCGACTTCTGGTGTTGCATGTGACGTAGATGCTGATACAGATAATGATCTTTTCAGGATCATTTTTTCAGACACATCGTTAGTCTTGGAATCAGGAATATTTGCATCGGCAATGAAGGAGTCGTTAAGTGATGTAGTCGAAAATCCCATTAATAAAATGGTAGAAGTCCACTTGGCAACTTTAATACCATAACTTGAGATAAAAGTAGACATAAGTGTTGTTGCTATCATATCCCATCCTCTGTGATAGTGGGATAATATGGGGTAGAGAGACATGTACAATAAATATGACAAAGTGATCAACGAACTCTTTATTTTATATTGCGTTGATTTAAAAATGAAATGGTACGACAACGACGAAATAAAGGCAGCTAGGCCTATTATGGAATACCATTGCAGTAGTTGATCTTCATGGACATGTGTGTGGTGAGAATGTGGGATTTTTTCGTTGATTTCCTTATGGTAATCAGAAGATGTGCTATTTTCAGCGAATAAAACGGCTATTTCTTCAAGGACATGAAATATTAAATCGAGGCCTGCGAAACATATTGAAATTGCGAATGCAAATGACAAAAGCACATCAATTCTGTTTAACCCAAAGGGCAATGTGATAGTACCCGTTTTCCAGATTTCGAACTTAGAAAGGAGCTCTGTGAGAATGGCGAATATACCTCCGAGTACATCGTATGAGAGGAAATGCGAGAGTGTAGAGAGCGATTTCCACTCCTTCACTTGGCCTAGTTGAAATACAAACAGTGAGACCAAGAGTTCTACCACGCATATGAAAATCTGAATATGTGTTTTGGGCCACGTCAAGTTGTTTCTGAGGTCTTTGAAATCGGGTACTGGTAGAGATTTGATAATGTTTAGAGGTTCCTTGACTTCTGGTTCTTGGAAGAAGTTCATGGACACGGAAGAATGCTTGTAACGATGACCTTTACGAAACATCGCACTCCGGCTTCCGCCTCCGTTTGGATTGGCACCTGCGCTTGAAGATGAGTTATTGGCCGTCGTGATAGTAGAGGATGATGAGAGTAGAGGGGGTTGCAAAGTGGAAGAGCTAAAGTTGAAAGGGTTCTCCACCAAGAGTGAGTTTCTTTTGCTGCTTCTATCAGGAGAAGGCGACCTTGTCTTTCTGACTGGCGATCTGGTCCTTGACATTGGGGGCAGTTTTGGTCCCGGGATATATTTGAACGAGTGTCTTTTGTTATGCGAATGGAATTCCTGGCTTTGCCCTGGGCCTTGGGCTTGGCCTTGGCCTTGGGCTTGGGCCGCAGTTACCGCAGGAGACCCCGCTGCTGCCCCAGAAGACGCACCAAACGTAAACCCTTTCGTCGCTACCAACGAACTCGATGAGCTGTTCTCGCCTTGCAGGTTGTAAAACGAATTCGGCCTACCTGTAGGCGGAGTATCAGCAACAAACATCGACAATCTCGCATTACTATTACTGCTGCTATTATTATTGAACGGAGAATTCACCGGCCCATCATCCTTCACATCTTCCCCAAGTGACAGATTCAGCACTGGCGGCGAATTTCCAGACTCCTCCTCCTCTATACAATTCATTCTAACCGGTGTGTGCGGCGCACTGTCCGTAAAATCCCTTCCTCTTTCCATACTGAGTAGTTGAGTTGAGTTCAGTTGACTTGTCTTTTCTTATCTTTGCTTCCCCCACAAACGCTAGCAAAATGGCCACGCGAAACAACCAGCTGCTCAATCTTCTACAAGTCCAACTATATACGCGAACTACCGCCTTCCGTCTATCTATAATCAGAATCAAAATTAAACTAAATTAAGTCATTTTGTCAAATTCACTATTTTATTATGAGCTTATAATGGCTATATTTTATTTTATACATATTAAAGGTTAAACAAAATAAAGGACGTATGTGTGTGCGTACAATGGCTGAGTGAGTGAGTGCTAAAAAAAAAGAATAAGGGCCCTTTGGGGAACAATTTTTCAGAAATTAGGGGATACCCGGATATGTACACGTGACACGATTCTATTTTGTTTTTCTTTCTTTCCCAAAACGGCGAGTATTTCTTTTTTCGGTTTTCTGGCAGTAGTTTCCTGTTACGGAAAAAAAGGTGCTGCAAAGGTTCGAAGAGGAGTGAAAAAAAAAAATGGAAGAAAAAAAAAAAAAAAAAAAAAAAAAAAAGAGCCCAGTGGAAACACGCTGTTAGCATGTATAAATATTTATTTATTGCTGCAAGGAAATAGCAGGTGGCAAGAGGAGAAAGGAAAGTGAAGAAAGGATAGGGTTATTGGAAGGAAAGAGAGGCTAAGGTAAGGTGAGGTAATCCGAATTTCAGGGAGTGTCTGGATTTAGGTGCTAGAGGATGATAAGCTGGGGACAGCGTGGAATTATCTTTTTTGTTTCCTGAATCAGTCTGTGTGTCTTTTATATTGAAGATATTTATTGGGATTAATTGATATTGGTTTCGAGGCTAGTATTAATAATACTATTTCAGGATTAGGATTGAGAATTGGTGTGGTTAGCTGGCTCTATATTGCACTGAGAGTTTAGAGAAAGGCAAGTTCAGAAGGGATTTTGTTTTAAAGCCGATCGGGAGAAGCAGCCGTCGTGTATTTATAATAGTTATCAGTGGATACCGCCATTATGAACACAGACTCTTGTGATGATGCGGGTTCGCACAGCGAACCCTTCCAACAGCAGTTTCAACAGCAAGCTTTGGATGAGAGTATGGATTATCGTGTCTTACAGCAATATCGCACTCACTTAAACAATACACTAACACTAAAACAGCATCTTTTGAAACAGCTCACGCTGCTCTACAGTCAGTTGGATGAGTGTAGGAACATGCAGGAGCTCATGGATGTCTTGATGACACAGAGACAGCTGCTACAGTCGATCTTCACGCTGGAAAAGAATACTGGTGCGTCGCAAGCGGCACCTACGGTAAAGTGGTCCAAGTACGGTCTGGATGTCGAGCAGTATCTTGTTGAAATGGGCCGAGCGGACTTGGTTGAACGTAGTGGATACCCGTTCCACGATTGAATCAAAAGAAAAAAAAAAAAAGAATTAAATTAAACTAAACTAAATTAAGTGTGAGCACTCTTTCGTACCAGTGTCAGTACCTGTACCCGTCCTGCTTTTTTATTTGTTTTCCCGTTGATTGTTTTAAAAGCAAAATATCATAAACCTCATGTACATATATATACACTCATCAACGGGGGAAAGCAAGTTGTACTTCTATCATTACATATCGATTTTTCGTGTATTTCTATCTACTATATAGCATATTGGAAATCGTACAATCCATTTTTCAGAAGTCCTGTGATCTCTGATTAAAGTTGGCGACAACAACGACTATAATTAATATTTGATATCTATCATAAGTAAAAACAGAATGCAAAGTACACATGTATATACGGAAAGAAGAAGAGGAGTGAATTGGAAAAAGATAAAAGCGTACTACTGTGTTTGAAAAAAGAATTGATGAAAAACGAGCTACAGCATATTGGCAAGACGGATTTGAATTATCAAACTTGATTTCTAGTTTGTTATGGGTAATTAATTGGAAATTATTACTTGAATTTGATCATTGACTGTAAGCGACTCTGGGGTCAATACTTTTCCAAATGTCTGTATAATCTAATTTACCCTTTGTTTCAGGAACGAAACGGTAGACGTACAACGAAAAGCATGCAGCAACTCCAGAAAACAATAAAAACACATACCCATCAATTACACTATTAAGGGCGGGAAATCCATACCCCACAATAAACGTCGCAATCCAGTTCATGGTTGTGCCGTAACTTTGAGCAGTACCGACAGTCTCGGGATGTGAAAGCTCACTAATGATTAAAAATGGGATGGGCCCCAATCCACATGCAAACGCAGTGATGTATAAAACAACAAACACAGCAAGTATCAATGGTATACTATTCACAATACCTATGCAAATCATGAAAGAGCACAATGCCATCAATGTGGATGAACAGATTAATAAGGGCTTCCTACCCCAGCGGTCTACTAATGGAGAAGAAAAAAACGTTACCAAAACGTTCACGATGGAAACCCCAAAGTTGATAATTATAGCAGTGTTTGGGAACGCTTTCTTGATCACTTTGACACCATAAAATATAATAGAGTTTACACCGCAAAATTGCTGAGCCATAAGTATTGTAGATATAACTCTTCTTGGATATCTGTATTTTGGATCGTTGAAATATTCTAATAGAGAGACGGTTTCATAATCGCGAAGTGAAGATCTCGTCGAAGATGGTCTAGCCAAATTTTGTGTTACACCCAGATCCTGCTGGGCGTTGGTGTGGGCTTCTAAATCTCTGAAAGACCGCACTGGTTGGGGTTGAGACCCCTGGATCCAACCGTTGATTTCTTGTCGAGATTCTTGTCGAGATCCTCCACGCAACTGTGACAAGACGTCTTCTGCATCTGTAATGTTTCCCCTTGAAACAAGCCACTTTGGAGATTCGCTGATCCTAAATAATAGAACGAAGTTCACAAAAGATATGATTCCGCCAAACAGTAAAATCCATCTCCATTGCAACATGTTTGCCCAAGCCATTGCCAACGACTGCGTAACCAATATACCACAGTTAATACTCACTTGGTTCATGGATCCCAATGACCCCTTGAGACTCGACGGAGACATTTCGTTGATAAACAAAGGTGTGACAACAATCAAGCTGCCGCACGACACTCCGACCAAGAGCCTCCCGAATAACATCTCATAATAACTGTTGCTAATAAAGAGCAACGCAGACCCCAACATTCCAAAGCCACAATTCCAATAGCTAATTGGTTTTCTGCCATACTTATCTGCTAATGGACCTGCCACTAGTGAACCAATTAACCCACCAATGCTAAAAACCGAAGTGACTAACCCGAATTGAGACTCGCTCATCTCTATGCACTCCGATAGCCCAAACCGTCCAAGAAAAGAATCCCTATATCTCGGATCTGAACCTGCCTTGCACGTTATATAATCCTGGGGCGCATTTAACTCTCCCATATGGTACCCATATTGCAAAGACCCTAAACACGCTACAATCATCGAAAGTAATAGATGAAGAGTGACGGTCACGCCCTTTCTACCAGCAGTCTCTTCAACATCGTATAGCTCCACATTACTCCTTTGATCAGACAACAAGTGATCGTCGGCGCTCATTTTATTTAGGCTAATCGGCGTCTCGTATTTCTACTTCCCCTCTATCCTTTGTACTCGTTTCTCGAAGGCCAAAAGAACAAAAAGTCAGATATTAAAAAACTGCCTCCTTCTTTTCCAATAACTACCCCAAAAAGCGTTGCTCCTTTCGAACCGTATTCCTTCTAGATAATCAGCAATCGTATCTGCCACTTACGTATCTCCACCACTTGTTACGACTCTGGCGCTAATTTAAGGTTTTAACCTTATTTATAATAATAATGAATGCATAAGGAAATTAGTTTGATCTATGTCTCTTCCTGTCTGCAATTGCAGTTCCTTTCCCTAAAATAAAAATTGAAAGTGTGACAAAAATCTGGGGCAGTATGTAGTTAGGACTGCTTTTACCACCCATACCTCATTACAATGTTTTTATATCTCTGATTTTCATTTTTAAGATATATTTCCGGTTATGGACATAGTCACGTGAATGTTATTTACTCTCTTTTTTAAAAATTTCTTCCGTTGGAGTTGGAGGGACTCTGAAAAATTCAAACATCGGAAAGCCTTCATTCGTTATTACTATAAGAAATATAAACAGTTTAGTTCAATTACTTCTCATCTTTTACAGCATTTATTGTTTTAGATTGTATTGTTGAAGGAATTCTTTTGGTCTAAGAAAAGTATCCAAGCACTAATCAAACAGCAATGCCAACCAGATTGACTAAGACTAGAAAGCACAGAGGTCACGTCTCAGGTATGTAGTTCCGGATCGAACAAACTCTCATCCAAGTTTACTTGCGATGATGGAGAAAAAGAGCTTGCTTACAGCAAGTCTCTTCAAGGGTTAGCGTGTCTAGCTTGCCTTCGGGCAAGTGGATGTGCTACGAAATAGTTCGAGCCACGTCTTGGGAAGATATTTCCCAGGACAAGGAATGAAAGAACCAAGACGTTGATTCTCTATGGATAGTTTATTTGAATCTATGGCGGAAGGTGTATGTGTGTGACATGGGGGTGTACATCGATACTGTTTTTCTTTCAACTTCTATCGTGAAGGTGGAAGTAAACACGTCGTGTTGAGTAGGATACCAGTCCTATTACTGCATCGTACAGCAACCTCTATTGTCCTCTTCTGTGTGGGGGAGTCGTGTCTTTTTTTTTGGAGGCGGCCTCTTCGTTCGTGGAACGCATCATCTGTTCGTTATTATTTCATGCACTACTCATAGAGTCATTCAACATCTTGTAGTTTCTTCCATCGAATATATTTCGTAGCATATATAGATACACTCTTTTGTCACAGTCCCATCACCGCCTGACGTAAACTTTGGGGTTGAATATTCAGCACAAACGAAGTATCGTTTTACTAACAAGCTCTAATCATCATAACGATGGTTATCATTCTAAATAGCCGGTAAGGGTCGTGTCGGTAAGCACAGAAAGCATCCCGGTGGTAGAGGTATGGCCGGTGGTTTGCACCACCACAGAACTAACTTGGATAAGTACCATCCAGGTTACTTCGGTAAGGTCGGTATGAGATACTTCCACAAGCAACAAGCTCATTTCTGGAAGCCAGTTTTGAACTTGGACAAGTTGTGGACCTTGGTTCCAGAAGAAAAGAGAGAAGAATACTTGAAGTCCGCTTCCAAGTCTGCTGCTCCAGTCATCGACACCTTGGCTGCCGGTTACGGTAAGGTCTTGGGTAAGGGTAGAATTCCATCTGTCCCAGTTATTGTCAAGGCTAGATTCGTCTCCAAGTTGGCTGAAGAAAAGATCAAGGCTGCTGGTGGTGTTGTTGAATTGATTGCTTAAATTAAATAATGGAAAAGGGTTTTTATGACTTTATAGAATCCCCTTTCTCATTTGAGCATTTTATTTCTTTATCGCTTCGCTTCCTCATCGATCTACTTGCACTCCGGAGGGAGTGTCTTCCCAATGTAAGTAGATTTTTACATACCTTTTTTTGATTATTACAATTCTAATATCAAATTTTTGGTTGTTTTATTCATCCATCTATTTCATCAACATAAACCACTTTCCCAAGTGCGTCTTATCAACACATTGCTAAGCGTTAGTTTATGGTATTGTTCAACAAAGGAAGAGAAACTCATTTTACGTGCTGGTACACCTCTTTCTTTGTTTTCCACTTTTTTTAACAGATCCTTTTGTAGAGTATAGTATATCTGAAAATAAACACAAGACTTAATACGGAACCAGTCATGGAGATTGCTTGTTGTTGAATGCCAAATTCCTACGTTCCAATCTTTAATCTTGTCCCAAAACCCGATGTTTGCATAACATGCTTATCAAAATTGTCACCAAGAATTTTTCGCATTTTAGTAAACAAACACTGTTAAGTATTGGATCATCGCATGCTTCACTGTTGAAGAAACAGTATTCGATCCAGAGCAGAACCATCGCCACATATAAAAGATCAGTGATGACTGAACGTTGGAATCCCAAGGACCATGTTCCAATTGAAGTAAAGGAAATTTTGGCCGAAACTCAGCCAAATTATGTTTTGGCCTTTATGCATATTGTAGAGCAGTTGAAGTTGCAGAAAAGAACAGGATGGCTTGACCACGACATCAAGCCATGTGAAAGTATTTCAGACCATATGTATCGTATGGGAGTCACTGCCATGCTAATCAAAGATCCTAAAGTAGATGTCAAGAGATGTGTACGTATAGCGTTGGTTCATGACATTGCTGAATCTTTGGTGGGCGATATTACACCATTCGACCCGGTCACTAAAGAAGAGAAGCATCAGAGAGAATTGGATACAATCACATATTTGTGCGATGAAATAATCAAGCCTTATAACGAAGAGGCTGCTACAGAAATTTTAAACGATTGGCTAGCCTACGAAAACGTTAGTTCGTTGGAAGCAAGATACGTGAAGGATATTGATAAGTTTGAAATGCTAGTGCAATGCTTTGAGTACGAGAAGAGACATAAGGGCACCAAGGATCTGAGTCAATTTTACTCGGCTGTTGATAGCATCAAGACTGAAGAAGTCAAATCGTGGACAGCAGATCTAATGAGAAGACGTACTCAATTCTTCGAAAATTTGTGATAAAAACTTCCTGCATTATTATTACCATGTCGTAAAGCTGCTAAGACATGTGCGTTAATCTATAAAACAGTATATACAAATATGTTTTGGAGAAAACAACGAGTGAAAATCACCACCCTAGAGTAACCATGTAACTTTATACTACTTTCCATAAATTATCGTTACCAAATAGTAGTGATCCCAGTAAGTGTCTTAGACAAATGGCTGCTAGTCCAATGGAGAATTGCAACAAGAGTACAGTATTGCATAGTTTATCCTCTCTCATGGGTCCAAACCAAACAATGATCAAATTGATCAAGGTCATGTTGCTGCAATCCAATATTTCATTAGTCTTTGGATCTATGTTTATATCGATCAGTTTAAATTTGTACAATATCTTTAACATTGTCGATACAATCTTCTTGGGCTTCTTCTCCTTGAATTCGGCTCTCGAAGTATACATGAGCCAGTCTTCTTCATGAAACTTTGGTAATCTATGTCTTGGACATGGCACAAGTCCGAATAACTGCGGTGCTGAGTATAGGAAGTTGAATATTTGAGGCAAGAAGAACAAAAGAGTAGTCTTTGAGAAATGACCCAAAATTCCTACAACTGCAAATACCATCCCTGCGAAGTAGCAGTATGTGTCACCAACAAACACTTTTGCTGGCCAACGGTTCCATTTAAATAAAGCAATTGATACTCCTAAGAATGGGATGATCAATAACAGGGAAAAGAGATGCGATTCTTGAGCGTGTTCGTTGACGCCCATGGTCAAATATAGAATATCGTTGATCAAAAATATGAATGCTAGCACAATACTCTGTCCCACTTCCAAACCATTCACACCGGCTAAAATATTGATAGAATTTGGGCAAAATATGGCAACAGATGCCATGTACACATAGTACAATGCCCCCAAATCAACTGAGGTCATCGTTGTGTTTAAAAATTCTTGAACAAATCTAGGAATTAACACATAAGTTACGCTGAAGTCCACATAATAGACGATAAGCAAGGGAATTGCAGCGATGGCAGGCAAGAAGAACTTGTGTCTCCAGCGAATATCAAACAAATCGTCGGCAGCACCTAACAAAATTGTCGATTCTAGACACAACAACGCGCTCAAAAACTCGCTTAACTTACCATGTGGGAACAATTGCTCCTGGGTCTGTTGTTGGGCTACCACATCTCTGTAACCGCCGCCAGACGTTGTGACCAGGTACTTGTAAAACATAAAGGGAATAGAAAAGAACATTATGAAAAGGTACACCGTGGCAGATACAGACCCGATGCTTTCAGGGATCACTGGTCTTCCAGGCTTGCTCAAGTCTTTACCAAACAGACCAATCTTGATAAACGAATCGCTGACTCTTGGAATCAAGGCATCGACCGTCACATATCCAATGATGGAGAATCCAATGGCAGATCCAATTGGCGAAATGTCCTTAAAGTAGACGATTATCGAAAGCGCGATCACTAATAGTAGATAAGGAAGCATTGTAATGAGACCATATGTATTGCAGTTGGGCACAGACAGCTAATTGCTAATGGTATGGCTATGAAGTTATGTATCCCTTTCTTCTTGGCGTTGTTGATGTACTAAGAGTTTCTACGTGTCTGTTCATTAATATAAATAATATATATGTGATTATTGTTATACAGACATGTTTTTCCAAAACACATGAGAATACGAATTTTGATTGAATACATATCTGTAAAGAGATTGGAATTGGACATGATTGAGCACACATATAGTCATATCAGCATCTAGAGGGGTACAGGAGATAGCTAATCAGTATTTCTGATCACCTTGGCACGAAAACAGAACGCAATGAAGCCATTCTTAACGGGACATGCAGATTTGGTGCACGATGTAAGCTACGACTTTTACGGCAGACATGTAGCGACATGTTCGAGCGACCAACAGATCAAAGTATTCAAGCTAGACAAGGAAACGAATGAGTGGGAACTGAGCGATTCGTGGAAGGCTCACGACAGTAGTGTTGTATCGCTTGACTGGGCTGCTCCAGAGTTTGGGCGTGTCATCGCGAGTGTATCGTACGACAAGACGATCAAGCTGTGGGAAGAGGATCCAGATGTCAGCGAGCTGTCTGGGAAACGGTGGCAGAAGCTATGCACGTTGAACGATGCCACTGGACCGTTATTCTGTGTAAAATTTGCGCCATCGCATTTGGGGTTGAGACTAGCAGCGTTGGGCAACGATGGTAAGTTGCGGATGTATGATGCGCTAGAGTCATCTGACCTCAGGTCCTGGACGTTAACCAGCGAATTGAGCGTGTTGCCCGATCCTCCGGCATCACACTTGCAGTCGGACTTTGATTTGTCGTGGTGTCCTTCGAGATTCTCGACCGAGAGACTAGCGGTGAGTGCGATGGACCGTGCAGTGATATACCAGCGGAACAAACAGGGGAAGCTTGTGCCAGCGGGCGAGCTTCCGGGCCACAAGGGTCTAATCAGGTCCATCGCGTGGGCGCCCTCGATTGGCAGATGGTTCCAATTGATTGCTACGGGATGTCAGGATGGGAAACTAAGAATATACAAGATTACAGAGAACCCGGAGGCAGACACTATTTCCTCCGTTACAGAGGGTGCAGTCAATGGCAATGCGCCTGGTACCACGGAATCGGACTCGACGGTACCCTTGAGCATCGAGCTCATCGGGGAGCACGCCGACCACCAGGGCGAGGTGTGGTCTGTGTCGTGGAACCTCACGGGCACGATCCTCAGCAGCTCAGGCGACGACGGCAAGGTGCGTCTCTGGAAGGCCTCGTACTCGAATGAGTTCAGGTGCATGAGCGTCGTCCAGGCCTCGCGCTAGGCCTGTGTGTGCGTGTATATATATATATATATGTATATATATGTATATATACAGTTTAGAGGTGAGAAGTACGTCACGTGAACATCACATGCTCCGATTTTGTTACCCGGGCTCTGTATATTACGACCTTTTTTTCTTTCCTTTCCTTTCCTTCTCTTTTCTTTTTTCGTATCCCTTCCCCTCCTCACTTCCGCGCTGTTCCGCGTTCCGCGCGCCGCCGCCCGCCGAACAGTTCCGGTCTCAGCTGAGTGCTACCGCCGCACCATGCTCTCGCTCTTTGCGTTTGCGTTTGTAAGCGCAGACAAAGGTTCGAGACCAGACTTAAATGTTGACTAATGAACGTTATTGTTATTACAGGCTGATGGGATGGGAATTTTGATTGCTGTTCTGTGTGTTTTTCCCGAGTGCACGCACGGCCCGCCCACCCTACTCTTTACCTTTAGAGCCGCAGAAAGTGTCAAAAAACGGCAGCTGCCTAAAGTCAAGCAAGCGTCACACACAGCCTACCAGAGACTAGAGACCAGCTGCGCCAGCATGCTTTTAGCTGCTTTCTAATCAGAAGTGAAAATCTGGACTCACCCGGGGTATTCGGGCTTTGTTTTTTTGCTGCTCTCGAATAGACTGAATGCATAGCAGCAGTAATAAGGTATCACAGTAAGACACGCACGCACGTACATACGCACGCGTTGGGGATCAATCGGTCGAAGAACGAACGAGAAAGAAAGGGAAGAAGGAAAAAATAAAAAAACATGCACATAATGAAAAAAAAAAAAGTCCTGTAATAGAAAGTAGAGAGAATGGATGGATCAATTAATCATTGGATAACGGCATGGCTTAGGGTCTGTGTTTCTAGTTTAGGTTGTTTTTTTGTATTTGTCCTTCCTTGTTCTTGTTCTTGTTTTTATTTTTTTGGGTTTGGTTCTTTTGTTTTCGTTTTCGTTAGGGTTTTTTAGGTGTATATAAGGAGAAAGTGTTAGAGGTATAAATAAGGTAGAGGTCATCGCATGTTGATGGTTTGTCGCGCTTGTCTGGTTAGGTAGTTAGTTAGTTGGTTAGTAAATTATATTTAATGACGTATCTTAGTTTTCTTGGTATTGGAAGGTTTTGTTATCAAAGAGTACCAACAGCCAGTTTTGTATCGCAAATTAGAAGAGTCAGTACAGTAAGGATGTCCAAGTTTTACGAATTGTGTCCAAAGGATAGCAAGGGAGAACCATTCCCATTCTCGCAATTGGAAGGTAAGGTTGTGTTGATCGTCAACGTTGCTTCCAAGTGTGGGTTCACTCCTCAATACAAGGAATTAGAGGCTTTGTACAAGAAGTACGAAGACAAGGGATTCGTTGTTATTGGGTTCCCATGCAACCAGTTCGGTCACCAAGAACCAGGTTCTGACGAAGAGATTGTTCAGTTCTGTCAACTGAACTACGGTGTTTCTTTCCCAGTCTTGAAGAAGATCGATGTGAACGGTTCCAACGCTGACCCAGTGTACAACTTCTTGAAGAACGAAAAGTCCGGTCTATTGGGCTTCAAGGGTATCAAGTGGAACTTTGAGAAGTTCTTGGTCGACAAGAAGGGTAAGGTTGTTGAGAGATACAGCTCATTGACCAAGCCTTCTTCTTTGGAAGCCACTGTCGAGAAGCTATTGAACGCTTGAGAAAAAGCGGGAGGCATGTCTACCGGTGCTAACTAATTTAATAATAATTATAATAAAATAATAGTAATAGTAATAATAATAAAGGTAATATAATATATATGTACATATATATGATATAATATAACAACGATAGTCATAATAATTATAGCTGATATATATATATATATATTTTTTTTTCTCTATATAGGTATTATACATAATTAGAGGGCAAGCCTTGAGAGAACAAAGCTTGTGCGGTCTCACTTACTTATCGCTTGTTACAAATACACGGTACATACAAATGTCCCTACTCCGTTTTAACCTTTTTGTTATTTGGTTCGTCTGTTCCAGCGGCCTCACTTGCCTCACTTGCCTCAGGTACGCCGGATGTGCCGTTACTATCGCCGTTCGTTTGTGCGTCCCCCTCAGCTTTTTGTTTCTCCTGCTCTTCTTCTTCTTCTTCTTCTCTTCTCTTCTTATTCTCTTCCTTCAGCTTTTCTCTCAACTTTTCACCTTCCTCGTCCTCTTTCTTCATGCGCTCCTTCACCTCTTCGGTCTTCTCGATGCCAGTGTTGAACTCTTTTTCCAAACATTGGAGTAATGTAATAGCCCTTCTTTGAAGCTCGATAGGTGTCCTGCTCTGGAAAAAGAAGTCTAATTCAAAGAGTGGGTGGTGTTTGATCTCATCTCTGATCATTTCGTAAACATTCTCCCTATCCAACCCATACTTGAACAACATTAGTAATATAAACCTGTCTTCTTCTTCAGAAAAAGTCCTTTTGTTGTTAGTCGAGGGAGGGAACTTTAATTTAAGTTCAAATAGTGGATTGGAGCACAGGCTAATCTTGCGACGTAGCGACTCTTGTTGCAACTTTACACGTCTAACCCTCTCTTCTTCGGTCTCGATGTTCTTCACATATCTTTCATAATCCTCTACTCTTTCCAAATTGGCCCAAAATGCTTTCGCATAAGCCCTTACCTCTTCCTCGGTCTTACTTCCACCAAATTCAGACGCAATCGCTTGGATAGAGTTACGACCATGTTTACCAGAAGCAGTGATGAATTTACGGAAGTCTAACTTGTTCCAGTTATGGAAACCTTCTTTTTCCCACTCAACCTTATTCTTCTCCTCTTCTTCCGTGAGTGGTTCTGCATTGGCAATAGACAATTTGAGAAGTTCTAACTTATCCTTCTTTTCAGCTTCGTCCTTAACTTCTCCATAGGTTGTCGCCACATCATCCAAGTTCGGAACATAGTTATTCTTCTTGGCAATCCACATTCTTTCTTTCTCGTATATGGCCTTTAATTGGGGTCTTAAGAGTTGATGACTATTAACTGGTTGTAGTTTAGGCATCTTAGGTGGAACGGTATATTGATTATTACGGCCTGGGTTCAAAACATCTTTGTAGTAGTTATCTACCGAATAGTTCGCGTTTGCAGTACGTTCACGCTTCGTTGGCGGAATGAATAATGGGTTAATAATATCCTTAGTAACCTTCTTTTTGAAATTCTTACCATCCCACTCGTAAGCAGAGTCTTGGTTGAACCTTTGCAACTCATCTAAACCTAAAGTTGCGTATTTATTATTCAAACTCTTGGTTTTGTCCTCCGACTTGGCTAACAAAGCATCTAAATCAATATCCTCATCTTTATCCTCTGGATGAGGAGTCCCTGTCTTACTCGTAACGGCACTGCTATCGTTGCTCTTGAAAACATCTACAGCACCGTGTTGAATCATAGAAAGTAATGCATCCTTTGAATCATTTTTATTCTCCTTCTTCTTTGTATTAACTCTACCTTGTTGGATAACCAATTGATCTAATTTCAATTTCTGTGTTGCTCTTTCCAAGATCTTTTCTTCAACACTGTTGTCAGTTACCAATCTGAAGACATGAACCTGTTTCTTTTGACCAATTCTGTGGGCACGGTCCATGGCCTGTAAATCTGCTTGTGGGTTCCAGTCAGAATCGTATAAGACAACGATGTCAGCAGTTGTCAAATTAATACCCAAACCACCAGCACGCGTGGTTAGAAGGAAAATAAACTTTTTAGAATCAGGAGCATTGTACTCATCGATTGCCGTAATTCTGTCTTCGTGAGCTGTAGAACCATCGATTCTACAATACTCGTATTCACGGAAATAACAGTAGTCTTCTAGGATATCAAGCACACGAGACATTTGGGAGAATATCAATACCCTGCTACCTTGTTCTTTGAACTTTTTCAATAGCTTATCCAAGACTTTTAATTTGGCTGAATTATACACCAAATGTTCATCTGTAGTGTATGGAGGGCCTGGTTCTGCACCGTCAAACAAGTAAGGATGGTTACAGCACTTTCTCAATTGCATCACAATATTAAGTAGACGAGTTTTAGATTCCTTTTGACCGTTGGTACCATTGACCGCATCTATATCCTTCTCTAGGATTTGTTTATACCACTTTTTCTGCATTGAAGACATACCAACATAAACATTCAATTCTTTCTTTGGTAATAAAGAACTTTCAACATCATTCTTAATACGACGCAACAAGAAAGGACTTAAAACTGTGTGTAGTTGTTTCACGATTTTCTCCTTATCCTCTTCGGAAGTCTCACTAGAGAACCAATCATCGAAGGTTGATGCATCTGCAAAAATGTCGGGCAATAAGAAGTTTAATAAAGCCCAAAGTTCATGAAGATTGTTCTGTAACGGGGTACCAGTGATTAGTAGTCTATTCCTGGATGAGAATTCTCTTAATACCTGTGACAACATCGATTCTTCGTTCTTAATTCTGTGAGCCTCGTCAATGATAACATATTGCCAATCAATTTTCTTGAAAGATGCCTTTTCTCTAATAATGATTTCATAAGAGGCAACACAAATATCAAAATCACAAGCCAATAGCTTGTTTTGACAGAGTTTTGCTCTTTCTTCCTTATCACCTTGCAAGATGAAAGCGTTTACTTCTGGGGTCCATCTGTTGATCTCTCTTAGCCAATTATTCAAAGTAGATTTGGGGGCAATAACGAGGAATGGACCATTAATTTTCTCGATATATCTTAGGTATCCTAAGAAGGAAATTGTCTGTAGTGTTTTACCAAGACCCATCTCATCTGCTAGAATACCTGCTAGCTGATTCTTGTGTAAAGAGACTAACCAATTCAAACCTTGGATTTGGTATGGTCTTAATTCACCATTAATGTAAGCTGGACTTTCTCTGAATTGGAAATCCACATCTTCGAAATCATCCTCTTCTTCCTCATCCTTCATAAGTTCAGCATCTTCCTCCTTTTCGGATTTACGCGTGCGTGAGTTGGCGTTCTTCTTGCCCCTACCTCTCGCCTTATTATCAACATTGTCAATAATATCTAAAACTTCCCTGAACTTCGGATCCTTTTCCGCCTTCTTCTCGATAAAATGTCTGAAAAGATTAGAGACCCCGAGCAAATGTTCAAATCTCTTTAGAGTTCCTTCAGTATCGAACCTCTTTTTACCAGCTGCTAGTTCGTGCATTGGCAACAAGTATCTCTTCTTATTTTCTTCAATACTGTTTGGTATTCCATCCTGAAAAGGTTTTAACTTCTCCACGTATTCCGGTGAGTCCATCCTTGCTGCTTTTTTTGTACCAAATGGTATGAAGCTCGCAATGATTGTTGCTCTAAGTACCTGAATTGAACTTCAAACTCTCATGTATATTAGATGGTTAGTCTCGTGGCAACAAATATTGTAGAGATCAAACTAAGTGAAAAAGTCTTATATATTTTGAAGCAGTTTCGCGTATGTCTAATTTTATATCACGTGATTGTCTTTTTCACAGAAAGCTAATGTATATTGATTGACCTTAGCTCATCTCGTTGAAGTGCATGGAACAGAAAATGGATACACCATTTTCCGGTAGATACTGCACGAGCCGTTATAAATCAACATACAGTTTAGATGGAGGAATCAACTGTCTTGGCTAGAACAACGACTAACCTACCGCCATGTTGCTTGCGGATCTTCAAAGATGAATTTGTAATTATTGGGACTTACGAATTGAATAAAGAATCTGGGTTTAGGACAGGATCCATTGATGCGTACGATAAACACCTTACCAATTTACTTGTTTCAATACCTACTTATGGGGCAATTCTAGATCTAAAGTTTAGTCCGTTTGATGAGGGACTTTTGGCAACGGCTCATTCAACAGGAAATGTGATGCTTTGGAGAGTCGCCAGTGATAAAGGATTGGAAATTAAGCCATTACAAAACCTACAAGTGTGCGAAACTGAGTGTCTAATAACTTCGCTTCATTTCTCACCCACAGATAGCAACACTATATTGATCACTTCCACCTACGGAGATTTCGCTACCATTGACTTGGCTTCCGGGAATATCACACTTCAGATAGAATCATCAGTGTCAAAGTCCGAAACAAGCAAATTGGACTCCTACACGGTACAAGGGAATACCATACAGGCAATTGATTTCCAGCAGCCTGAGAAGAAATTGGTTTTCAGCTTTGAGCACTCGTTAGAGTGTTGGACGGGCGAATTTGGTCATTTATCTCCGTTGCAATCAGTGGTATTTACAGGAGGAGATGATTCCACCATCGCGGCCCACGATCTTAGATCTGGAGATAATATATGGTCAAATGCAAGACTACACGAAGCAGGGGTGGTTGCTATCAAAGCCAGCACAGAAACCTTCAGAAGAAACAAACCGACAAGTTTGGTTACTGGCTCTTATGATGATCATATCAGATCTTTCGATCTTAGGATGTTTACAGAAAAGGAAATTTATCCAGGACAAAACGTACCTGTATTAAACAAAATACAAGAAGATTTAGGAGGTGGTGTTTGGAGATTCTCTGAGGCCCCGGACAACGATGGCGCCCTGGATAATAGGCTTATGGTATGCTGTATGTATAATGGTGCAAAAGTTGTCAGCGTGAACGATCAAAATTTCTCTACAGAAAGTTACATCAAACAAGGGCATGATTCGATGTGTTACGGCGGTGATTGGAGTAAAAATCTTCTAGTTACTTGTTCCTTCTATGATAAGTCTCTACAGTCATGGCGTCCGTAGCTCATCGCTGTATAGCTATTGTATATTGTATAATACATAATTGTGAATATTGTTTAAGTATTTCTTTTTCACGACATACTATAGTTCGGAAAATTTTAATATATTTGGAAGCTCATCTCATCTCATCGCCATTCTTAATAATGGAGATGAGGTTGAAATAGGATCGAAAAAGGCTGATAGTTCATCAATAAAGCAGCTGAAAGCAGACTGAATATTTGTTATAATGCCTCCAAAGGAAACACCAAAGAAATGGAAGCCTCCAAAGGGCCCAAAACCTATCCAAAGAAAGAATAAAAATACTATTGGGTTAGGTAGAACCATTCAGCAAGCCAGACGTAAAGAGAATGAGGTTCAATACTTACCCGACGGTGAAGAACGTTTCACTACTGAGAAACATGAAGCAAATTGGGTTAAGTTGAGATCTATCACCCAAGAATCAGCTTTGGATGAGTTTTTGAGTACTGCAGAATTGGCCGACAAGGACTTTGCCGCAGACAGACATTCCAATGTCAAGATTATCCGTATGGACAATGGTGGTGATGCAGCTAGATCACAAGGTTTTACTTTATCTAATGAACAGAAGAGTAAAATCAATGAGAAACAAAGATTGCATGCTAGAGAGTTAATTGTGCCTAGAAGGCCAAAGTGGAACGAATCGATGACTAAGTTTGAGTTAGAAAGATTAGAAAAGGAAGCGTTTTTGGAATGGAGGCGTAAACTTGCATTTTTACAGGAAGATAATGAAGATTTGTTATTAACGCCTTTCGAAAGAAATATCGAAGTCTGGAGACAGTTGTGGAGAGTTGTTGAAAGATGTGATTTAGTTGTTCAGATTGTGGATGCAAGAGACCCTCTATTATTCAGGTCCACGGATTTGGAGAAATACGTGAAGGAAGTCGATGATAGAAAGCAGAATTTGCTATTGATTAACAAAGCGGACTTGTTGACAAGAAAACAACGTATCATCTGGGCTAAATACTTGCTCTCAAGAAATATATCATTTACTTTCTTCTCCGCAGCAAAGGCCAACGAGATATTGGAAAAGCAAGAAGAATTGGGTGAAGATTACGTGGAAGAGAAAGATGATGATGATGAGTATAATGGTTCAGAAGAAGAAATAACCGAACTTGACGGTGAAAAAGTAGATAAGGAAATCTTAGAAAAGATCAAGATACTAAAGATTGAACAATTAGAATCACTTTTCCTAGAAAAAGCTCCTAGTAATCCTCTTCTACCCCCACTACCTGGTCAGGAATCTCTATTACAAATTGGTTTGGTTGGTTATCCAAATGTGGGTAAGTCTTCCACTATCAATGCCTTGGTTGGTGCCAAAAAGGTTTCCGTGTCATCAACCCCAGGTAAGACTAAACATTTCCAAACTATAAAGCTTTCCAATAGGGTAGTTCTATGTGACTGTCCCGGTTTAGTCTTCCCCAACTTTGCATACAACAAGGGAGAGTTGGTTTGTAATGGTGTTTTGCCAATTGATCAACTCCGTGATTACATTGGACCATCTACTTTGGTGGCAGAAAGAATTCCTAAGTATTTCTTGGAAGCAGTGTATGGTATTCACATTCAGACTAAATCAGTAGAGGAAGGTGGTAACGGTGAAGTCCCTACCGCTCAAGAATTACTTGTTGCATATGCTAGAGCCCGTGGTTATATGACACAAGGTTTTGGTGCTGCAGATGAATCTCGTGCCTCTCGTTACATTCTAAAAGATTATGTCAATGGTAAGCTTCTATACATCAACCCACCACCTCATATGGACGATGAGACACCTTACACTAGAGAAGAATGTAAGGAATTCAACAAGGATCTATATACGTTTGATAAATTGCCTCTCAACAGGCAAGAGCAGTTAGCAGAGGCTGCAAAGAACAAAGGTATACAAGAACTTGATTTGGCCCGTGATCTAAGTCAGTTAACATTTTCGGCGCACATAGGTGGTGATGGTGACAAGTTACAAGCAAAATCCGTTAACCATGGTGGTAAACAAGCTGCTTTATACAATGCTGCAGATGAGCTCGATAAGAACTTCTTCCATCTTAACAGTGTACAAGGAAAACTAACGAATCCTTTCCATAAACAAAGCCTTAACAGTGGAAACGGTAAGAAACATAATAAGAAGAACAAAAAGGGTAAGAAGAAGGCCGCTATGTATGCTGATTAGAACTAATAAAGAATGTATATATGTATGTATATATGGCTCGTAAAGTAGTTAACACTTCTTTTTTGCACATCCTACCTGTCGTCCACTTAATTCTAAGGCCCTAATAAACAGTTAGACCAGTACATGTTACCCGGATATTTTATTGGTTTCTAATTGTCTTCCTTTCCTCGAAAAAATTTTGGTTAATTCTTATATAAAAACTTAGTCTCTTCAAGCATTTCTCATTGTGACGAGGATCTTGATTAATTTATTTGTTAACTTCTACTTGGGAGATTCTTGCTTTTATTTTGTCTTAGCTCAATAACTAAGGGCTCTTAAACACATTTCGGCATGTTCAATTACGGTTTGAGTAGTGGTTATCACTTCACAGACTGGTCCCACGCATGCAGAAGTAAGCTCAAGATGCCCAGAGCTGGGATATTCCCCTAAACGCCCTTTTCGCTAACAACAACTGAATTCCTACAGTTTGTAGTTTGATAGTAGATGGGCGGAAATTCCATTCAAAGAAAGAAAGTCTCTTTTTTTTGTATGGTCCATTTTTTTATGTTCTTACTTGCTCTTTAATTTCTGACGCTTTTGTAATTAGTTATATTAAATCGTTATACCACAGAGAAAGTAGTTAATAGGCATAATAGCAGTGACATCTGTTAATGCATGCTTCCCAAGTGGTTGTTTTTCCTCTTTTTTTGAAAGTTTCTCTCTGTTCATAATCCATTTTCTCTGTTGTAGATATCACCAATTTCCAATATTGAAATATAGTACCTTACAACTAAGTGATCTTTTAAAACGTATAATAACTAGTACATCTTTGAAAGCAGGGGGAAACGGCGTAGCTAGTAATCATTCGAGAAAGCAAGATGCCAGTTGAGTTGGATATTTTGGGTGATTCATTGCAATCCTCTTTTCAAAAAGATAATACACTGCTTAGAGACGAAGATGATCCATTTTACCACTACCTAATATCCACGAAGGCGGCCACAAACTTGGATATAATTAGAAAGAGTGCAATAAAAGATAGTATACATGATTCCACGGCGAATACTATAAATGAATATCAGACGAGGCTTTCTAGATTAGAAGATCTGGCGAACTCTCTAAACTTCTCTGCTGAAAGTAAGCTTAAACAAAAGTACGATTCATATGTTGAAGACCAGAAAACAAGGCGGTATAGTGTCGACTTTGATATGCCAGCGGAAGGCTCCATGGATTCAGAAGATATAGCCTCAGGGATGGAATCCCGCGAGGAAGATGACTCTCTTCGTAACCTAAGGCAACGTCTTATGGGCAAAAGAAGAGACAGTTTTGAAGGTGAGAATGAATCCTTTGACAAACAAATGCAAATTCAGGATGATTTGCAGAAGGAATTGGTTCAGGACATGTCCCAATTGGTGACTGGTTTGAAACAAGGTGCAGAAGCATTTCAAAATGCTCTTGAGCATGATTCTACTGTCCTAAAAGCGGCTGAAATTGGGTTGCATGTCACTTCCAGAAGCCTTTCGACCCTTGGGTCTAACTTAAAGAAGTACCATAAGGAAAAGATCGGATTTTTCATGAAACTTGGACTTCTTTCATTTGTCATATTGGGTTTATTGATAACCTACCTAGTTATTAAGGTTTTCCCTGACCTCTAATTGGAACTAGAGCCCGTTATATTTTAGTAAGATCGTATAATATACAAATAATGATGATATAACGCTATATCGAAGAGGCTTCTTTTCTCAACTTCAGTAACTCTCTCAGTGAAGCTCAGATACTTTTTAATGCGATACTTTCCTTGACTCTTCGGTCAATTTATCTTTTTAATTTTATACTATACATATTTAACTTTGAAACTATAATGAAGTGTAGACATGTGGCCGCGGTTGTGGAAATGGGTTTATTTAACTACAGGATATCAAGCATTAGATCAGCTTTGTTACCGACATCGCTAACAAATTCTCTACTCTCACCAGCTAATAGTTCTCTTCTAATTTCTGGTCCAATGTCCTTGTGTCCTCTTTGACGTACAGTTTCAAGTAAGAAATCTCTTTGATCTTGAGTGATATCATTCTTATATCTTTGAGCAAAAGCAAGGAAAGCCTTGTGCCATACTACAGGTAAAACTCTGACAGCATCTTGACCATTACTACCATCACTAACTTCTCTGAATCTCATGAAATAGAAGACACACTCATCGACAGTTTGGTAAGGCAAAGCATACTTCTTCTCTAAAAGAATCTTGATAAACACTGTAGTAGCAGGAGAGAAAGGCAATCTAAGAAGGTATGATAGGGCAGCTGCTGAATGAAGAGCAGGTACTGATACTTTAGACAACACACTTGCAGCAATGGTTGCTTCTCTAACGTTACACCCAGATTCTACCAACGGAAATAGGAAACCCTTGAAGAATGCAGCAGGTTTATATAGAGACTTTTTCAAAGCACGGTATACGTGGTAGTTTAGGTTATGGTCTTCGTTGAATTCTATTTCTTCACGGAATCTTGTCAATAACACAGAAATGACAAACTTTTGAGCTTCCTTGGCTGATAAGTTCGAAACGAAAAGCTTGGTACCTTCGTAAACGGCATTTGGAGACCATTCTTCTGGGTTTGTGACGTAAAGGACGTCTTGCCAGTTATTCAAAGATGGAAGAACTTTGAAAAGCTTGGGTAGCTTACCGTGCCTCCATGTTTTCATGATTTGTCCGACGGCTAAGTAAGCCTTGATAACTTTTGGTGGTAATGCAACACCCTCGGAACGGTCCGCAGGAGCAGCTGGTTCATTTGAGACGACCTCTTCTCCATTCGCCTCTAGTTCCATCTCTTTTTCTCTGATAGAAGCCATGATCTTATCAGCTAGGTTGTAAGAACCATTGCTGGAATTGAAATCAGCGGAAGTCTTGAAGTATTGATCGAACATTTCTGCGTCTTCTTCGTCGATTTCGACAACCTCTTCTTCCTCGAAACCTTCGTAAGCTTCATCGCCATCCTCTGGATCAAAATCAGAAATATTGCCGTCTTGAGCCTCATCTTCCTCATCATCTTCATCGTAATGAGAAACACGGAATCTGTTCAAAACTTGTTGGGACGTCTTCAAAGCTTGTTCATCTTCTTGTTCAATTTCTTCTTGTTGTTCCTTAGCCAACTGCAAGATCTTTCTAGATTGTTGAGCATCAACAAATTCCTCATCCTTAGTGTTATCATCCTGAGATTTGTTCTCGACCTTCTTCTTGCCTTGTTTCTTCAAGTTCCCGTGTTGAGAGTCAAGATCCTTCAAGAGAGGATCATGTCTCTGCTTCCGGCCGTTATTACTCATCACTTTCCCCATTGTTTTGCACGCTCTTTTCAATCAAAAATATCAAACACCAACAAAAATATATGATAAATACACCTCTGAACTAGAACAATGTTTCTTAGGCTTTCCCTTTCGTAATCCTCGTTCTTGTTTCTCCCATCTCATCGCATCGTAGCTCATCTCATCGGTCAAAATTTTTCAGTATACACAAATTGTAAAAAGAAAGGCATGAACAAAACAGTCAGGCGACAGACAGATCCCAATTACCTGAAAGTTGAAGCGGTGAAGAAAGGATACCTATAAAGCAACTATATATATCGCCAATCATAGCCCTATGTTAATCAAATACCCGACTGTATTCTTTAACCTACTCGACATTCCCGGGGCAAAACTAGACAATTTTTCTCTTATAAGGCCTATTTGTTGGCATGTTTCTTCTTATTTGGCACGTGATTATGGTGCCGTCAACACTACAGGACCTTGAAATTTTTCAGTTGGCAGGCATTGTTTGTAGTAGATCAAATAGGAAGTGCGATGAGAAAAGATGAACACCTGTAATTATAGTAGAGAAGAATTTAAATTCCGTATCATTTAGTATCTTAAACTAGTACACAACTACAAAAGACTCTCCAATAATGTCAAAAAGATCAGCTAGTGTTGGCAATACGCCTGTTAAAAGAAAGCATTTGCATTCCACTTTGAATCATAAGTTTGTGAGTATCAATTCACAAGATGATTACAAGCATTTCTACAAATCCGTGGTTCCATTAGATATATTTGTATGGGGTACTGGTTCTATGTGTGAATTGGGTCTTGGTCCTCTAGCTAAAAACAAGGAAGTGAAAAGACCTAGATTGAACCCATTGCTACCAAAAGATGAAGCAAAGATCGTGTCATTCGCAGCTGGAGGTATGCATACTTTAGCTTTGGACTCAGACAACAACATCTGGTCCTGGGGTACCAATGACTCTGCTGCTTTGGGTAGGGACACTAGTGGTGCTGCTGAAAACTTGAAGGATATGGATGCAGATGCTAGTGACGATGAAGATGGTGATCTAAACGAGTTGGAATCTACTCCAACCAAAATTCCAAGGGAATCATTGCCCCTGGATGAACTAAAATGTGTTCAGATAGCAGCTACAGATAACATGTCTGCTGCGCTCTTTGAAAACGGTGATGTTTATGCATGGGGTACCTTCCGTTGCAACGAGGGTATCTTGGGGTTCTACAAAGACCAAATCAAAATCCAAAAAGAGCCATGGAAGGTTCCAAACTTCTCCAAAAAGGCTAAGATCGTCCAATTGGCTGCTGGTAAGGACCACATTTTGTTCTTAGATGAAACTGGTATTGTTTACGCCTGGGGTAATGGTCAGCAACAGCAATTGGGTAGGAAAATTTTAGAGCGCTCTCGTTTGAGAACTTTAGATCCAAGACCATTCGGTTTGGATAACATCAAATACATTGCATCTGGTGAAAATCACTCTTTTGCCCTTGCTACTGACGGGAAACTATATGCATGGGGTTTGAACCAATTTGGTCAGTGTGGTATCTCTACTGAAATTGAGGATGGTTCTTTAGTAAGCGTTCCAACCGAAGTTATTCTACCAGAAGACGTTCAAGTCGACTCAGTTGCAGCCGGTGAACATCACACTTTGATCCTATCAAAATCTGGTGATTTGTATTCTTGTGGTAGACTAGATATGTTCGAAGTTGGTATCTCAAAGGATAAACTACCTGAATATACTTACAAGGATGCCCATGGAAAGGCCCGTTCCATTCCTTTGCCAACGAAGTTAGAAGATGTGCCAAAGTTCAAAGCCATTGCAGCTGGCTCTCACCATTCTTTGGCTATTGCTAAGAATGGTATTGTATACTCATGGGGTTTCGGAGAAACCTATGCTGTTGGGCTTGGTCCAGCCGGTGAAGATATCGAAACACCAACTAGAATAAAAAATACTGCAACCCAAGATCACAGCATTGTTTTTGTTGGTTGTGGTGGTCAATTCTCCATCTCTGGGGGTATTAAATTATCTGATGAAGAAGCTGAAAAGAGAGCTGATGAGATGGATGATTAAAAAAACCGTAGGCTACATTACCTTGCGGTTTAGTGTGTATCTATATATATGTACTTGTATATGTACTGACAAAAATTAATATGGGTTAAAAGTCACAGGAAGTAAGAAGTAGATCGATGGGTTTTTTTTTATCAAAATTCATCAAGTCTCACTTTCAAACCTTTAGAAGCAAGGTATTCCTTTACTTGCTTCACAGTATATTCTTCTCTGTGGAACATTCCCGCTCCTAAGCATGCGTCAGCTTTTGTCTTTTCGAAAGCCTCCTCGAAATGGGCAGGAATTCCTGCACCGGAAGAAGCTATAACAGGTACTGAAACCGCACTCTTGACATGATCGATTAATTCCAGATCATAGCCAGAATTTGACCCATCTTTGTCTATACAATTTAGTAGGATTTCACCGGCGCCAAGAGCCTCACAAGCATGAGCTAGTTCCCATGCACCAAGGTCTCTCGTTTCTCTTCCACCTCTAATGGTACATTGATACCAGCACCATTTCTTTCCATCTTCGCTAGGAAAGACTGTTTCGAAACATTTATTTTTTGTTTCACTAGGGTCTTTAACGTAAACCCTCTTAGGGTCTACAGATATAACTACAGCTTGTGCACCATAAGCTTTAGAAATAGTTTCGATTGGAGAAGTTCCATCGCCCTTTTCACCATTAGCATAATATTTCTCTGCAGCAAACACCGCATCTGTTCCAATTGAAACTTTATCAGCACCTGACCTGAAGTACATACCAGCTACTTCTAAAGCTGGAATTTTTGTGCCATCTGTGTCCACTACATCTTTGATACCACCTCCAACTGTTAAAGGAACGAAAACAGTTTTGGCTGCTAATCGTAAAACGTCTAGCATCGGCGTATCTTTTAGCGGGCAGTTTCTGAAACTAGTGATGTTCAAGAACGTTACTTCATCTGCGCCTTGCTTATAATAACGTTGTGCAAGCTCTACTGGTTTACCTAGATTTCTGACATTACCTTCTTCGGACTTCTCACGAACATCGTATTGGTCACCTTTTGTAACGACTAGATCACCTTGGTCATTGGTGCGTACATCTAGACAAGCAATTATTCTTCTAGTGAGACCAAAGTTGGTGTAATCATTAGCTAAAATAGCTTTTTGTTCGTCGGTGTACTGTGTAACTGGGTGAATGCCTTTCAAAAAGTTATCAATGACCTTCAAACCAGCTTCTCCGGACTTCTCAGGATGGAACTGAGTTGCGAAAACATTATCCTTTTGCACTGCAGCAACAAACTTTTCATTTCCATATTTAGTTAGGGCAGTCTTCCATCCATTTCCTCTTAATACGTCCAATTGATTATCGTTAACAATCATAGCATAAGAATGAACAAAATAGTATCTCTTATAAGGGTCTAGTCCAAAGAAAAGATCTTCCTCTGGGACAATAGTGTTCCAGCCAATCTCTGGAACACTCTTCCCATCAGTGGTGCTGAATTTGCTCAATGTGCCTGGTATTAACCCTAGACCTTTGCTTTTTGGTGATTCTACAGACCCATCGAATAGTGATTGCAACCCGACGCAAATTCCCATCAATGGCCTACCAGAGGCAATGTAATCTTTTATAGGTTGTTCAAATCCACGAGATGCCAAATTGTCAAGAAAATGACCAAAGTTCCCGACACCTGGGAGAATCAATCTCTCAGCAGTAAGCAATTCTGGATCTGAAGCTGACTTGATCAATTTAGTCTCATATCCTAAATAGTTAATAGCGTTCTGCAAAGACTGGAGATTTCCAGACTCAACGTCAATTATATGAACGAGGCTCATTATGTTGTAAAAAGGGATCTATACTACCACAATGGCTAGCAGTTGAATCATATAGCGTCTCTTTTACTTCTCATCTTTATTCTCTTTCATCTATACTTGATGCGTAATTTCATGTCTAAAGCATTGGTCAGAGATTTTAAAGTTTAAAAAAATTGATTCAGTACCTTTAAAGAAAGTTAAGTGAGTCATCACTTTGCGTTGAACATCAACCATTAAGACTGAAAAAGAGTTAGTTTAAGAGGATGAATATGAACATCTATTTTGTAAAATATGTATATATATATCAGAAGTCTACAAAGAATTTTAGTAAAGATGTCCAATTAAGTACTAAATACATGGTTCAAACTGCTAAAAAGAGAGAGAGAGTCTTTTTCGATTCTATGTGAATTATTTAGCGGCCTTCTTTTTTAGTTCTCTTCTAGCTCTTACGGCAGCAGCTAGCTTACGTAGGACCTCGGTGGTTGTTTCGAAACTTATGCATCCGTCAGTGATGGAGACACCGTATTTCAAGCCAGCCTTACCTTCTGGAGGAATGCATTGCTTACCTTCGTTGATGTTAGATTCGATCATGACACCGATGATCTTATCTTCACCATTGGCAATTTGTTCACAGACGACATCGTTAACCTTAGGTTGGTTTCTGAAGTCCTTGTTGGAGTTACCGTGGGAGTAGTCGATCATTAGAACACCCTTTTCAGGCAACTGAGCCTTGGCTTCAGCGACGGAAGCAGGGTCGTAGTTTGTTCCCTTCTTACCACCTCTTAGAATAACGAAGCAGTGTTCATTACCCTTGGTGGTGGTGATGGCAGCAACACCGTGCTTGGTAACACCCATGAAGTGATGTGGGTGAGAGGCAGCTTGGACAGCATCGACGGCAACACCCAATGTACCGTCGGTACCGTTCTTGAAACCGACTGGGAAGGATAAACCAGAGGCCAATTCTCTGTGCAATTGAGACTCGGTAGTTCTAGCACCAATGGCACCGAAAGATAGCAAATCAGCCAAGAATTGAGGAGAGATAGTGTCCAACATCTCAGAACCAATTGGTAATCCCAGACTGGTCAAATTTACAAACAATTGTCTGGATACTTGCAAACCTTTGTTGATGTTGAAAGTGTTGTCGACATCTGGATCGTTGATCAAACCCTTCCAGCCAACAGTGGTTCTTGGCTTTTCTAAGTAAGCTCTCATTATGATACACAAATCGTCCTTCAACTCATCCGAAAGAGCCTTCAACATCTTAGCGTACTCTTGTGCTTGATCCAAATCGTGGATGGAGCATGGACCGACGATAACCAGCACTCTGTCATCTTTACCGGTAATAATATCAACAGACTCCTTTCTACCTCTTTGAGCTGTTGCTAGACATTCAGGAGAAGCTGGAACTTGGGCCTGAAGTAGTGCTGGTGACACTAATGGATCGTAACCCAAGATTCTAACGTCTTCTTGTTCATGGAACATAGGTTGTGGTGTAGCTGACATTTCGTTCTTGTATTTCTTGATTGACTTTTATAGTTACTATTTGGCAATATCCAAAATTCTGTTACTTACTTACGAATCACAAGATGATCTTACAAAACTGTTTACTAATATTTTCGTCAATGTCATCTCTTCAACTCTTCGCAAGTCGATGGTTTCTTATAATGCATTTTTTTTTTTTGGAAATTTTCAAGTCTTCGAGCCCAAAAAGAAACCGTACTCACAGAAAGAGCCTGACATGTGGTTCGGGAAAGGGCTTATGACTAACAATGCATGGAAACAGAGTGACACGGTAAATTAAAGAGTGCTGTTGGTATAAGTGGCCTGAGCGAGCATGAAATTAGAAAGAAATGCGTGGGGATAGGTCAGGGGTCCGATGGAACGGGGAACCGGAGATCTGATTGATTGCTAATATTACAACTGTTATTAATTATATAAATCTGTATACATGCACACTGGAAAGTAGAGTAGACTGTAATGAGATTTGCTTGCTCATAAACTGACTTTTAAGCCATTTTTATTTTTTTTTGGTTTTCGGTTTTCACTTGACAAGATTTCTTAGGAACTGCGTGTCGATGGTGTTGTTGTATTCTTTATATGGGGATGCGGTGCTGTCAGAGAGCGGAGTTGCTGTGGTTGCTGTAGTACTAGAGGTATGGAGATGGTTTCTGTAGAAGCTATTGTCGTTGTTGTTGTTACTAGCGCCGGTTCCAGTGCCAATATCGGTACCAACAGCAATGCCAGTGCTCATTTCATGTACTTTGTCCTGTAGTTCTTGGATTCTTCTCTCGTAGACGAGTCTTTCAACCTCGAATTTGTTCTGTAGTTCTTGCTGCTTCAATTCGAAGGATAATCGCTGTTGTTCGGCCTCCTTTTCGAGTCTGTCATTTTCGATGGACAAGTCCACGACCTTCGACTCTAGTGATCTGATTTTTTCCAGCATGGACGTGTTGGACACTAGAGGCTGGTTTGGCATCAATGGCCTCTTTTTGAGTTCTTTGTACTTGAAGTAGAGTTTACAGTAATTGTCATATATCATTTTGGACTGTTTGAGTTCCTGTATTAGCTCTTGCCTAATTTGGAGGTACTTATCTTTTAGTTCTGTTTCTCTTTCCATGCCGTATTTCTGTTTCTGTTGGACATCGAGTTTTAAGTCCCGTAAAGCCTTGCTATTCAAGCTCAACTTGTCCAGTATGCTAACGTATTCCGGGGTGTAATCGTGAACGCGTTGGGCTTGTGGTGCGAATTCATCCTCGCGACCTGTTTGTCTATTACTCATGGGCCTGGTTGGCGATGGGAATTTGCCCGGAAGAAACTCATCTCTATCTGTTCTTCCAGGTAGATAATCCGTTGCTGCTGGTGCTGCTGGTGCTGCCGTTCCTCTAGTTGGTGCTTCTCCGAACAAAGCCGAGATTACAGGATCGTCAGGATTCGGAGCACGCCGTATACTGGGCGTGTCACCCACTGGCCTATCTCTTCTGTTTCTCCTAGTATGGAACGTATTTGTATTCTGCTTCTCATCAAACAAACCATTGGTGCTTACGGGCCTCAAAAGCTCTGGATCTTCTTCGTCTGGCAGAAGCTCAAACTTTGAATAAATGTCAAGATCAGAAAATGAAGACGACCTTTCTCTTGGCCGCGATCTCACCTTCGCACTATCCACGTACGTCCCTCTATCGTTGTCTTTGTACTTAACTGACGGAGACGCATCTCTACGGAACAACGCATCAACAGTCCATTTGAACAACCCTCCAGTATTTTCACTGCTGCTATCATCACCCCACATCGTGATCCAGCACCTCACCACTTCTTAATAGCCCAGCAGTTCCTCACTAACGCCTTACGAAATATAATATTTTGTGACAAAGGTTTTGTATATTGTATTATACTATACTATTGTTATAATGTTTTTGTTTCAAGAAAAGCTAAAGGATGGATGCCCTGAAATATCAAATTGATCCGATGGGCCATAGAGAAACCATACCAACAGAGCCAGCAGAGTCAGCAGAGCCGACAGGACCCTGCCACAACAATTGCTATCGGACCCATAACATGGAGGTGTACAACGTTGAAGCAGATACAGGGAGTCTGTACGTCTACAGGGATGGAAAGCTACAAGTTAAGTACGAAGTAGAGGCGATGAGATCGCTTCTGTGGGACGACTGCAAGGACCACCTGGTGATCCTGGCAAACCACGGCAGAAGGATAGACGTTTATACCTTCGACAAGAATACGCTCGCAGTGGGCCAGGACACTGTACTTGCTGTTGGCTACGAGATCGAGAATTTCTACGCTGTTTGGTCAAGATCCACGCTGCTGATCCAGGACGCGGCAAGAAGGATGCTGAACGTCTACAACGTGGACAAACGACAGGATATGGGCTACATCACGCTCGACTGCGAGAACAGCGATGTCCTGATAATCGATGACCGCATCGTGCAGCTGGTGGCCACGTATTACGATAAACAGCTGAAAACCCTGTCCCGATATTGCAACAGCTACGAGTTCGAACCTTCTGGGAGGCTAGTTCTTCGAACTAGCGTACCCTTGCCCCCAGGATACCACAGATACACGCCTGTAGCCGTAAGCGAAGGTACCTCTCAGGTCTACTGTGTGGTGATGAACACCCTGGGGCAGGACAAACACGCCGTTTACTTCCTGTTGGAAGGATCAGTGGTCCCTTACAAATCGATCACGGGCAAGGGCGTCGTGACAAGTGCCTGGATTGATACCCAGAGCGAGACTTTATATATCGAGAAGAACCTGAGCCCGCGTCGCCTACACATTTCCTTGTTCCAGGATGCACTCTAACAAATTCCAAAGTCACATGACACAAGACACAAGACACAAGACACATGACACAAGACAAGAAGAGGAACGAGCAGAAGTAGATGGCTTGCAAAACACGCGAAAACTGAACTGGTACACGCGCCGCACGATACCGCGCCGCGCCGCGCCCTGCGCTCTGCGCCCTGCTCCAGATGTTTCGACTTCCCTCGGCCTTGATCCCTGCCCACGGCTACTGGAGACCTCACCACGGCAACGAAATATTGCCAATACTACTACTACTACTACTACTACTACAACTGGCCTGTGTTTTTTTTTTTATTTTTCGTGTCTTTTTTTTATTTTTCACTCTTCATTCAGTGTGAGAATTAGGAAATAGCAGTGGAAAACATAATAAAATTTGGCGATCTTTGGAGCAGCCAAGGCGATGGATGCAGTGCGGACAGTTCCATGGTTTCCTGTTCCAGTTGCAACTGTGATCCATTTATGGAGCGTACGCGAAGGTTAGTTTTGCGCTGGAAAGCAGGAAAGGAAGTACGGGAACGTATAGGGGAGGGCACACGGTTACAGTGTTGTGTGTTGACAGTTTTCCTGTTCTGAAAGATTTTGGTTAGGGTTGGGCGACTGGTGGTGCAAGGTGTTCTATAGTTACAGGGTTGCCAGATCGAGTGATGAGAAGTGTATTTCGATGCTCTCACGAAGCTCAGAAAGCAGTCGAGAGACTGGGGCGAGGCGAAAAACGAAAAGAAGAAGAAGAAGAGGAAGAAGAAAAAAAAAAAGGTTGCCCTTGGGACGAAATATCTTTACAGAATGTTCAGTGAAGAGCTGCGAAAAGGTTGGTGGTTAGTTTGTTACTATGTGTGTGATATTTTTTTTTTTATTGATTTTTTGGTTTTTTTTGGTTTTTCCTGCAGCGATGAGAGTAGGTTTTCACGGCAAATATTTGGTGGAGCGTATCGGTACGTATCGTTGGTGCGCCCTAAAATGTCAAGATGCCTGCCTGTTTTGGTCGACGGTAACGCATTATTGTTTTCTCGTGTAATTTGAGTTTGCATCAATGCAATCCTCTTTCCTATATAATATACCAAGAGTACGTTGTGATACAGTGAGCTTTGGTTTTGTTGATGAGGATTGGTAAAGAATTGGATGAGCCAAGACGTCAGTAGAATCGAAACTCAGCCCAGTGTCTCAGCCCAGCATTAGACTCTTTCCCTTCTCTCTCCCTTGCTCGCAGGTGTCTCTTTAGTTTTCATTGAGAATTCCGGACCAGTCGCTCATTTCTGTGTGTTAGTTTCTATATCTCGCCGAGGTCGTGCCTATAGAAAGAGAGAGCTTTTAATAAAAGAAGAAACAGATATGGATCACGCTACTAATCACGTAGACGGATCGTCGTCATTGGGTCTCATTGTGACTGCTAAGCAAACATACTATCCAATTGAATTGTCCAATGCAGAGCTCTTGGCCCATTACGAAACAGTTCAGGATTACCACCAAGAGATATCGATGAATTGCATCACGCAATCGTGTAGGCTAAAACCCGATGCAAAGCTCATCGACCAACAGCCTGAGTTGGATCCAAGAAAGACCAGACACTATGTGGTCAACTTTTTCTTCGAGCTCGCGTTGAAGACAAGAGTCACGAACGGAATATTCTACCAGTCGGTAAGGCTTTACGACCGCTACTGTTCGAAACGTATCGTGTTGAGAGAGCAAGTGAAACTTGTCGTCGCAACCTGTCTATGGCTTGCTGCCAAAACTTGGGGTGGCTGCAACCACATAATCAACAACGTCAGTGTTCCAACAGGCGGTAGATTCTATGGGCCAAACCCTAGAGCAAGGATACCTAGATTATCCGAGCTGATCCATCTTTGTAATGACTCGCAGACCTTCGACGAATCCATGTTCACCCAAATGGAAAGACACATTCTAAACACGTTAGGGTGGGAAATTTACGAACCAATGATCAACGACTATATATTAAATGCTGATGAGAACTGCTCCATTCAGTACGAACTCTATAAGAGACAATTAGAACACAACCGCAAATGGTTGAACAACAAAGACAAGGACTCATCGGCTAATAAGGAGTCGGATTCCACAGATGAAGAACAGGAACTCGGATGCGAAGCAGACGAAGAAGATGACGACTTGACTCAAAAGATCCAATTAATCAACGTGAAGAAATTCTTGATCGATCTAACAAGTTGGCAATACGTCTTGCTCAAGTTTGAACAATTCGAAATCACTCACGGAATGTTCCAATTGATCAATAAATTTACTAATCAAGAGCTGGGCCCTCTTCTGCAGACTCCAATCCCAGCTGCTGCTACAAGTGATAAGATTGTCGATATTTATATCGACGCCATACTAGATTGTCCCGAGCAACTTTGGGAACACTATAAAGAATTTGACGGTGTAGCTCAATTCATTGGAGCCATTAAGGATTATCAAAGACAATTGGAGTATTTGTCTCAACAGAAACAAATGCAATACTCCACACCAACGAGAATATACCAAGTTCCTTCTGCTCAGCAGAACTTCCCTTCCCCACCATATTCTCAACAAAACTTTTCACCATCTTCTTCAAGGAAGGTGTCAACACAGTCGGATAATAGCCTATTCAGCACATACGCTACATCGAACTCGTCGCCTTTGACACCTCAATTGCATTCTTTCACGCATAACAAGCTCACACCGAGCTCAGCAAATAGTAACTCGCAGCTAAGTCTGCATTCAACAAACACAAGTATCAACCGAACTTACGAAGACAAGGAGAACATCGATCCGGCATCAATGGCCACTTGTCATAAAGTGAACTCGTACATTGTCCCTCCAAGAGCAAAATTCGTGGGACAATCTTCGTCCGTATTTTCTAGTGGAGGGTCCATCTCAAACGGCAACAGCAACCGCTCCTCTCTAATATCATTATCTTTGGGCAACACAGTGGTATGAATGAAATAGCAGGCCGTCAACGAACGTCTCAAAACTAAAAAAAAACAAGAACACCGACGATAATCTGATACTTCATCAATGTAGACATCTGTGGAAACTTCTCCCGACAACCTATAGAACCTGTTTAATGTTCTAGTTATTACATAATCGTGTATTAATAACTATTAGCTAATCCGTCCTGATCTGATCTGATCTGATCCGATCCGATCTGATATAATTTCCTATATAGTTTCAGATCAAAATTATAAAAAAGCATCTAAAAACGACCAAAAAATGATCAGAAGGAAAATCAACCCCTAGTGGAGTAAAGTAATTTTAAAAAGGTACCTCTCTCCTTTCTGTACTCGATTTCTTTGTTCTGGAGCAAGCAAAGTCTAGTTCTAATTACATTTATTCTGTGTGCCGTTTCTTAACAATATATGAAAATTGAAATTCAAACAGAAAACTGATTCAGACATCTATATATATATATAGAAATATAAAAAGACAATCAGTTACACCAGAAAAAGGACAGGAAAACGCTCTGTTGTTAGAGAATTAAGTATAGAGTCGAGTATTCTGTAACCAGTGTTTGAATCGAATACCTTAGGCTTGCTATTTCCTTTGCAAATCTCGAAGGTTTTGTTCTTTGTTATTCAGGAGGGGAAATAAATTTTGTTTTATCAAGTCGAAATATGCGCTTCCTAATACTTCTTTCGATCTTCGCCGTTGCCATCAGAGGCCAGGATGACAAGCTAGAGGGTACATGGTCATCAAAGTCTAACCAAGTTTTCACTGGTCCAGGATTTTATGATCCTGTCGAGGAACTCTTAATAGAACCGGCATTACCTGGGATCTCATATTCATTTACTGCGGATGGTCACTTTGAAGAGGCGTTGTACCAGGTTTCTGGAAACCCTCAAGACCCTGGTTGCCCGGTAGCTGTTTTAATCTACCAGCATGGTACTTATGAAGTATTACAGAACGGTTCTTTGGTTTTAACACCTTTTGAGGTGGACGGAAGACAACTTCTCAGCCAGCCTTGCGATGATAAAGGTATATCTACATACACCCGTTACAGCCAAAAAGAAGTGTTCAAGAGCTACCTGGTCCAAATAGACGAATACTATGGCAAGCAGTCTCTACAACTATACGGGAGTGACGGTAGTCCACTACAACCTTTGTATTTGGCTTATAAGCCACCAATGATGCTTCCTACCATAACATTGAATCCAACAGACGGATCTGAAGCAGCGCCAACCGGGAAATCAAAGAGAGACACTATACAACAGGTAAAAAGAAGTATTGAAAACAGACACAAAACTAATGCCGTAAAAAAGACCGCTCCTAACGTAGAGAAGTACTGGTGGGGATCAGTGGCTCTAATTGGTGTTGGAACAATCGCCTTCTTCCTGTCTTAGGCCTTCTTTCCATTTATACACACCCACTGAAATGTTTTAAAATATATACTATTAGATTAAGGTTCATACACGGTGTCTATATGCCTGCACATACGCGCACTTATGTGTATTTATGTATATATATACGCGTTTGAATTTGTATCCGGCATAATCTCTTTTTAATTGTATATCACGTGACTGGCCACATTGTTAACATTGTATATTTATAGTTAATTGAATCAATCCCTTTTAAACAAAGCCTTCATGAAAATTCATATATAGGAATATCTCCTATGTGTCAACAAGTCGTAAGCTTAGGCTAGTACTAGTAGCGTATTACACCTACTCGAATAAGTATCTGTATTAGTGAAGATAGGTGCTTTTCCGAAGTAAATTAGTGATACACTCTAAGAATTGTAACCAATTGTTGGCATATCAATTACGTTCAAGATGGCACTTCCAACAATAAGCGTTCAAGAGTTTGACGCTTTGATAAAGCGCTGTACTAATGAAATGATACCAAATGGTGAAGTAGACCTACCGGTAGCACTAGAGATATCGGATGTGATCCGATCAAGACGAATTCCGCCAAAAGAAGCTATGAGGTGCCTAAAGAAAAGGGCCATGGAAACTAGAAATAACCAAAATTTACAATTCTCTGTTTGGAGGCTTGTTGAAGTATGTATGAAGAATGGTGGTGTGCCATTCTTGAAGGAAATCTGCTCGAGAGAATTCATGGACTGTCTTGAACAAGTAATCTTGAGTGAATCAACAGATTACGAATTAGAACAATATTGCAGCAGGTTAGTTGCGGAACTATATCTTGCTTTCAAAAATGACTCCCAGTTGAATTATGTCGTTAAAGTTTATCAAAAATTAATGGCCAGAGGTATCGACATGGATAATTTGAAGCCTAATGAAAACCTAAATGCTATGTTTGATGCCAAGACACCAGCAGACTGGATCGATTCTGATGCTTGTATGATATGTTCCAACAAGTTCACATTATTAAATAGAAAACACCATTGTAGATCTTGCGGTGGTGTATTCTGCCAGATCCACTCTTCTAAATCTATTCCACTTCCAGATTTGGGTATTTTTGAAGCCGTCCGTGTGTGTGATAACTGTTTTGATGATTACGACCTTAAACGGAGTTCTAGTAAGGGAAAGAAACGCAAAAACAAAAAGAAGGCTCCTAATCAGTCGGATAATGAGGATGAGGATTTAAGAAGGGCTATAGAACTATCCTTGAAAGAAAACGGACCTAATGTAGATACCTTTATACCAGAGATTCCTACAACTGAACCTGTCAGAAATGCAGAGGAAGATGATGACCCTGAGTTGAAAGCAGCCATCGAAGCAAGTTTAAGAGAACATCAAGAACAAGAAAGAAGAAGGGCATTTCAGCAATCTCCACAATCTGTTAATGTTGCTCCTACCGCCCCTAATATTACAACGCAGCCAAATTATGATTTGAGCAGTGCTGATGAGGAGGATATTCATCTTTTTGCCTCATTAGTGGAAAGAATGAAAAATCAGCCACCAACTGCTATCCTCGAAGACACACAACTTCAGCAGTTATATCAAAAGGTGTTGGGTGTAAGACCAAAATTAAACTATACTCTTAATGATACAGTATCAAAATATAACTCTGTTTATGAGATGAATGGGAAGATATCAGATATCATGAACATGTATGACTCTATGCTTGAAAGGCAGTTGAGAAATATTAGTATTTCGCAGCAATATTCTGTTCCTGAACCTATTCAAAGTCCTTATTCATACTACCAGAATGTTCCTCAAACTAATAAACCGTCTTATCAAAGAGAAACTGAACCAGCTATAGCACCTCAACCTCAACCTCAACCTCCATCTACCTTGCAACATCCAGACAGTGTATCTCAAGAACCTCAAATTCTGCCCAACGGTGTTGTCAATGTGCCTAATCAGCCATCTTTACTCTCTAATCCCCAACTATCTCCAATCGGAAACCCTTCGGTAGCATCACAATTAGATGGCCTTATTCTGGATCAACCAAGTGAACCTCCTTACCCAGATGATTCAATTAACACCGAGCAAAAAGAACAGAATAACTCTGCGGAAAGACCATACCCTGATGATGATCGTGTGAAACAGGATAATATAACTGCATTCGATTTTCCCACTGTTCCGCAACGTAAGCTATCCCTTCATGAGTCAGAGCCTGAAGTAACAGAGGAGCCTGAACAGGAAATAGAACAGGAGCAGCTGCTAATCGAATTATAAAGAATCCCATAATATTTGAGCCTCAACTTCAACTAAGTTCAAAATGAACAGAAAAACTAATCATGCGAACTATAAACTACTATAAATTAATATAATATATATATATATATATATTGTATCCGATTGAGTACTGATCAAGTACTATAAAATGAGAAGATAACGTTACATAATGTTATGCTATAGTCCTATTTCTTCGATTTCAAGACCGCAAGTCATACATCTTCGCTTTTGAACTTTAACATTATCTTCATTTAAACCGCCGTCAATAGCATCACTAAATTCGTGAACATGCTTTTTACCATGTTTCAGTTCTTTGAGCCTAGTGGTATATTCTTGCGCTCTCGTCTTGAGTCTCATCTCTTTTAACTTCTGTTGATATTTTTTCTCCCTTCTTGCTGTTCGTCCTTCTTCACGGCGCTGCCATTCTTTATCTAGACCTTCCTCTCCACCCCATTTCTCGAAAGCATATGCTTCAACTTGGCAACGAACGAATAATTGCATTCTAGAAAATGTTCCTGAATGTGGATTTGGCTTGTCTAATCTGTCTAACAATGTTGTATCAGAAAGTTCTGGATCTGTTAAGAAGTAATCTTCTTTGCATTCGGTCTTAGTTAATAATGAATACTTCTCTGGATGATTCTTGACACATGTTTTGCAAACCTGAAGCTTGAAGACTTTCTTCATTAACGGGTCCATTTCTATATTGACCTGACACTCGGTGCATCTAGGTGCAGAAGATATATTAAAAGCAGGCATTTCTTCTTCAAAAAGCATCCTCCTGTTCTTCTGTTCTTCCTGCCAATCTTCTAAAGTTTTCGCCCTCTTGTTATTCTCGCCTTCTGCTGTATCTTCGGTGTTGATAAACCCTCCATAAGAATTCTTCATGGTAGAAAAGTCATATTCAATATAATCTTGTCTTCGAACGCTAGGTCGTATTTTATCTAAAGGTCTTTTATCTTTTTCGAAAGCTGGACTTTCAGATTTAGATGCATCTCTAAGGTTATTCTGACGCTGTTTTAAACGTTCAAGTGCCTTTTCTCTATTCTCTTTTATAAGTTGTTTCTGTTCCGGAGTAGGTTCAAATGACTTCCGAGTATTCGAATCTTTAATATTTGCTTGTGAAAGGCCATCATTCTTGGTGTTGCTGTTATTAGCGGTAGCCGTCTTGATTATCCCCCGTTGCTTTAACCTTGCTAGCGCTTTTTGTCTGTTCAATTCCTAGTTTACAATAAATATCTTAGTTAGTAATGAATACAAATGCAATTATTCCTTACTAGGCGTATGAAAATACATACGATCTGTTTCTTCTGCTGCTCTGTAAGATTCATTTCATGTTATTCGTTGGGTTTCTTTCCTCTAAACTATAATTTTTTATTATCTGATTAAACATCTCATCGCAAAGTGCATTGGTGCCAATATTACATTCTTAAAGGCTTTTGATTATTTTAAAGGAAATATTATATTATGACTGATTTATTCATTTTAAAGAGACTCTTCAAGATAAAAAAAAAAAAGAGTTAAAGAAACATGGTAACGGAATTCAGGCATTTATGAGCGTGCTATTGTGTTCAATACAATTGCAATTATTTAGATAAACTAAAACATAGCTTTAAAAGCATGACTTTATCATCTTTGGAGCATCGGCTCACATATCACATACGAACATGGTTGACTAACTCATTTAAATGGTCAACAATCCATAGTTCTACATTCATTATTTCATTATTTGCATGCATATCGGCTGGCCTTTTGAACATGGTTTCAGTATACACTATACCGTGGCAATTAAGATTAGGTTACTCGTCGTTGGATGTGAATTTGATTTCCGCTGCAGCAAATTTAGGTGCTTATTTAACACCTCCAATATTAGGAGTTTTATCGGATTCGCATGGACCAGTTATTTTGAGCTGGTTATCGTTTATTGGGTATGTGCCTAGTTATCTATACCTATCTCATGTTTTTCGCTCAGGACATGACCCAAATTTCATCGTATCAGTAGTTGCGTTTGCCGTGGTCGGAATATCTACCAGTTCTTTATATTTTGGAGCTCTAGTTACATGCGCAAAGTTGTATCCTGACAAAAAGTTATTGTCTATCAGTTTTCCTACTACCTGTTTTGGAATATCATCGCTCATTGGATTGCAAGTTCTTAAGCTGCCATTTTTCCATTCCAAAAAAGAAGGATACTTGGATCTCGGAGTTGTGTTCGGAACCTTTGCCGTCTTCTACTCTTTTGTGTTCATATTGACTTGGATTTCCACTAGCACTATATCTATCATGAAACTACGCTTGGCGCTTGCTGAAGAACAAGAGCAGGAACAGGAACAAGAGCAATGTTTGGGTTCCGAAGAATCACCGTTATTAGGACCACAGCGAAAAAAGGACCAATTTTATATTAAAATAAGAAACTTCGCAACAGATTATCTTGCATACAGCTTCTTGGCTGTTATGCTTCTCGGTTTGGGTGTTTTAGAGATGTTCAATACTAATATGGTGAATTTAAGCAGTTTGATTCTTGGTCCCGAATCGTCATATAATGTGCTAACACAATTCTCGATATTTTCGACTTGTTCAAGACTTGTTTCTGGATGTCTTGTTGATCTTTTCACCAAGTGGCAATGGCCTAGAATCACGTTGATATTTTTTATACTAAGCGTCGCAATATTGGCCCAAGTAGCTATTATTCACGCTATGAACGTAGTGGATGTCACATACTTATCGATTGCGAGCGCAATCTGCGGACTTTCTTATGGTGGACTTTTTACAGTATTCCCCTCGCTAACCCTAAACCTTTGGGGAGATCAAGTTTTTGGAACTGCCTACGGTACATTCATGTTAGGACCTGCTATGGGTTCTGCGTTCTTTGGCATTGCGTACGCCCGCGTCCACGATTCTAATTGTAAATCCACTAGCACTTCATCTCATCAACATCCAAATCACAATCCATTGGCAGAATCTCCAAATTGTATTGTGCCGGTGTTCAAAATATCCACTGCTGCCTTATCTTTTGCGATGGGAATCATACTCATCGCTACTATAATGTCAAAAAGACTTAGGAATGCATAATATATACACAAGAATACGAATCGCAGTGTTTTTACCTTCTATATTTTCATATACACATATAATAACTTATAAATCATTCTACCTTCCATATGTAAGTGTCTTTTGGCTTTCCATTTTGATTGCATACACTTGTTTCCTGCGTGAGTAGGTAAATATTCCCTTCTCTTAATACGTGTTCTTAAAAAATCGTGCAATGTGAAAGCTTTGAAAAATTAAGAGATCGAACCTTTTTTGGTTTAATTTGTTTAACAACACACAGTAAGTTGGAAGAAAAGCGACATAAAGTTATCGTAGGATTTCTCCACTGTCTGTGAAGGTTCAAAAAGCGCATTTTTGGGTTATACAGTTGGTACAAGACCGTAATTGTGGATTGAAAGACAGGAAGATACACAATGAGTGGTCGTGTTTTGGATTTGTTCAAACCGTTCGAGGCATACTTGCCTGAAGTTATTGCACCAGAGAGACCAGTCCCATACAAACAAAAGTTGATCTGGACTGGTGTTTCGCTATTGGTGTTTTTAGTGATGGGTCAGATTCCATTGTATGGTATCGTTTCTAGTGAAACTAGTGATCCATTGTATTGGTTAAGAGCTATGTTGGCTTCTAATCGTGGTACTTTGATGGAACTTGGTGTTTCGCCAATTATCACTTCTTCTATGATCTTCCAATTCTTGCAAGGTACTCAATTGCTTCAAGTGAGCATGGAGAACAAGCAGGATAGAGAACTTTTCCAAATTGCCCAAAAGGTTTTCGCTATTCTTCTAACCTTTGGCCAAGCTGTTGTTGTTGTTTTAACCGGTAATTATGGTAAGCCATCAGATTTGGGTCTTGCAATTTCGTTGTTATTAATCTTCCAATTGATATTTGCATCCTTCACTGTGTTGTTGTTAGATGAGCTATTATCTAAGGGCTATGGTTTAGGATCTGGTATTTCTTTGTTCACAGCCACTAACATTGCTGAACAAATTACTTGGAAAGCCTTTGCACCAACAACAGTCAATGTTGGACGTGGTGAGGAATTTGAAGGGGCTGTTATTGCCTTATTCCATTTGTTGGCTATTAGAAAGGACAAGAAGAGAGCTTTGGTTGAAGCCTTCTACAGAGAAAACTTGCCAAATATGTTCCAAGTATTTGCAACAATTGGCGTGTTCTTATCCGTTTTATATTTGCAAGGTTTCCGTTATGAGTTGCCTGTTAAGTCAACCAGAACCAGAGGCCAATACGGTAACTACCCTATCAAATTGTTCTACACTTCTAATACTCCTATTATGTTGCAGTCTGCTTTGACTTCTAACGTATTTTTGATTTCCCAAATCTTATATCAAAGATTCTCTACTAACCCATTGGTCAAGTTATTGGGTGTATGGGGTACTAGATCTGACGCACCAATGGGTCAACAAGTTGCTATTTCCGGTTTATCGTACTACATCCAACCTCCTTTTTCTTTAACTGATGCCTTGTTAGATCCATTCAAGACTGTTGTTTATGTTACCTTTGTCTTGGGTGCTTGTGCGTTATTCTCCAAAACTTGGATTGAAATTTCGGGTACTTCTCCCCGTGATGTTGCCAAGCAATTTAAAGACCAAGGTTTGACCATCAATGGTAAGAGAGAAACTAACGTTTACAAAGAATTGAAGAAAATTATTCCAACTGCGGCAGCCTTTGGTGGTGCGGTTATCGGTGCACTATCAGTTGGTTCTGATCTATTAGGAACTTTAGGTTCTGGTACATCTATATTAATGGCAACTACAACCATCTATGGTTACTACGAAATTGCTGCTAAAGAAGGTGGGTTTACCAAGAACTTGGTGGCTGGTTTCACTGAAATGATGTAAAATCGCATGGACCAACACGATATTAGCAATGGAACAAAATATATAAAAAAAAAAAGAAAAACTTGCAAGATTCTCATTGGCACCATATAAGTACTAAGTGTCTGTTTTATTTTATAATCAATTACGCAAATAAAATTGAAGTAAAAATATCTATCACATAATTACAGTTGTCTTCTGGTGTACCTTCCCGAAACTTTTTAGACAGATATTTTCTCGTTAGTAAAATATAGACAAACAATGCTAATTGTTGTCAATGTTGTAAACAACAAAAAAGTAAAAATATAAGAACTCCTCATAGGGGGCTCGAACCCCTGACATTTCGGTTCCTTGCAAGCAATGCTTAAAAGCCGAACGCTCTACCAACTGAGCTAACAAGGACGAGTTCTCAGTTTAAACACTATATATACATCCACATATTCTATCCGTATTTTCACACAGATACGCGAACAAAGCTTTCATCTCTCTTTCAAAACCCTGCTTGTAAGTGATGGAACATAACAGAAGAGCTTACAATTACTGGCGAATATTCAAGCGCAAGTTAATTCTTACTCATTATTATTTGTCTATATACATGTAATTATGACTATATCACGAATTATATTTTTGTTTTTACATTTTGGAGAATAGCCTATTGTTAACGGCAGACCAATTCAAATTGTCTAAGCACTTTCTCACGAACTGAGATCTACCCTTTACACCGTAGTCCTTCAAATAAGCATGGTCCCACAAGCTGATAGCAATAACTGGCATGGTCCAGTCCTTGACGTTAGGGTCGGTAGCTAAAAGGTCTCTCATAGTGACAAACTGTTCCATGTCTTCTAAAGAAAGGGCGCTGTTCAAATCAAAGGATTGATTTCTGGCAAAGTAGTATGGAGTACCGTTATTTTGGACAGTTAGAATATGTAACTCTTTGGCATCATTCTCCACTAGGAAAAGCCATCCTTGTCCCAATACATCTTCTTCTGAACGCCTGACCATTTCATCCTTAAAGTTTTCCCATGGCATGCCATACTGGGTCTCCACCCTTTGCAAAAATTCACGCGATGGTTGTGTAACTTGTTCCATAGGTAGTATATTTTCCACAAACAAGTGGTTGTTGTGAAGGGCACTGGCTAAGTTGAAAATGTTCGTTAGATATGGTTTCTTAGCGGTGTGTAGCACCAAATGGAATGGCAAGTATGATTCCAAAGTGGTGCCAGCAGATGCTAAGCTAAGTTTATCACATAATAGTTGCTGTTGGTCAGTCCAGGTAGCCTTAAATGTGTTCGCACTCATAACATGTGGGATCCCTGATTCTAGGAGCCGAGAGACGCCCGGCAACCTAGGAACAGTGTGAATACCTCTTCTAAACACCTTATTCATAAACATTCTTAGAGTTAATTTGCCTTCTTCAAAGAAATTATATGTATGGTTTAACTCCAGAGTCCCAAGCTTGCCAGGTGGTTACTAATAACAGCTCTGTCTTGAGTTAAAATTACGCAGCATTCATAAATTATATTCAGCTCGACAAAGCTAAGATTGATGATGATTTTTTGGTTTCGATATAACATCGCTGAAAAAGGAAGAAAAGTTTTTGCATTTTTATCCTTACCCGGATTTGGTGATGTTTTGTTTAAAGGAAATTATTCCATGATGTATCGAGGAGATAGTGGAAGAATGGACAAGCGTTTGAAGCTTTGGGAGACCACGAAAAAAATAAACAATATGAGAGTGGGAAAAGCACAGTGTTAAACTGATACAAAGGAATAAAGAGAGGTGATATATAGTAATTTTACCAAAATTATATTCTGCATGTCGCTTGGAGTGCCATTATCGCAGATTATACAAGGACGATCTGAGCGCGTACGAAGCGGTATAAAAGGATTAGACGCGGCTTTAAACGATGGATTTCAACCGCAATCAATTTACGAGGTATATGGAGTACCGGGAATTGGGAAGACGAAACTTGGAGTACAGCTAATGAATGAAAACTGCGAGAAAACGAAATGTCTTTGGATAGACACGGTAGAGCAGGCACCTTTGAGCCTTATAGAGGATAGCGAGACATGTTACTTCACCAGGGTTAAAAAGTTTACGCAACTGTGGTATATGTTCCAGCATCTCGAGAAGTCATATGGGCTGATAGTTATTGACGGTTTTTCCCAACTAGTGGTAGAATATCTACGAGTATATGAGAAAAACTCTGGCAAAAGGGTTTCGCTACATGATTTTAAGGTAAAGAGCCTGATTCACATCTTTGCAATTATGACCAAGTATGCCACAGCAAATAACACTGTGATAGTGCTTCTGAACGATGCGATGAACACAGGATATCAAGACTATTCGGACGAAGCTGTCACGTCTTACCAGGGTGATGCGTCATCTGGCAGCTTCCTTGTAAAATCTGTAAAGAAGAGGCATATTCAAGTGCTTAAGAGCGGGCTAATAGCGAACGCTGCAGTTGGCGGAAAAGACGGCCGGTGGGAGGTCTTTTTGAGGAGCCGCATAGGTCTCTTTTGGGTGTGGGATCCTGCGTCAGAAAGCAAAGTTCCTGATGTCCTGCGTCAATTTGTAGTGTGGAAAAGAAGCAGCTCCCAACCGCAAATTGTTTACGTGAAAACAAACGAAAGAGGGAAGTTCTGCGACGGTCCTGTTGCTCCTCCAGTAAAAATGGCATCAACATCAACACCAAGCATAACACCAAGCGTAACAACCCCAAGCGTAACAACATCTCCGCCAATCTCTTCAACAGAAATTGGAAAAGAAAGCACTACTCCACGTACCGAATCAGAAAATGAATCAGAATTGGACAGTGCTTCAGAATCGTCCATACGCAAACGAAGAAGAATTTTAAGGGCCGTTGTTCGTACCGACCCTGGCCCTACATCGAACTCTGAACTCATCAAGAGCCATAGTCAACCACCCACACCAACTTTCTCCCAAAACATAATTCAGTTCACTCCAAGAATAGTATACTCTGATGCTCCCGTAGAATTCACAACACCGGAAGTGTCAACTTCGTCTATAGGTTCACTACAGACATCAGATGATTTAGACATAGTTTATAATAGCGAAGGCTAGAAATCCCGGTCGCAGTCAGTAACCGCTAATGCTGGCACTGGTCATCTGCTGTTAAACAAACTTTGCACATTGCTACTGGCACCCACTATCATTAGGTATGCTGATTATTCGTCATTTTCGGGCGCTCTGGGTCTTTTCACTCTCTACGGTTTCCCTTTTTTTCTGGCTAGAGATCTTCGCAGAACATTCCCGAAACAAGCTACTGAAAAAAAAAAAAAATTAAGGTACAATGAGACGGAAGAGAACTGTCATCTCGATCGACAGAGATGTGAAATCATTAGCAGAACACGGGCTAGGGGGTAGAAGCCAAGTGCCAGTGGGCAATGGCTAAGCGTTGGTAATAATCTAAATTGAATCAAGCTCTATGTTCAGCAGGGGTTAAGCTTGATTCCCCATTTTCAGACCCTTTATTGCTTAGATCTTACAAAATCAGCATCATTTAAAGTAGATCTATAATTGGAAGAATGCCGGAAAAAGTTAAAAAAAAAGGTAAAAAGAAAGTAACAGAATCTCACAAATATGTCCATGATGACTACTTAATATAGAAATACACACACATAAAACAACACATACTCAGTTGGCTGGTGGGCATGTTCCTTGAAGGAAACCTGAAGAAGCGGGGGAGAGGTAGATCCAGCACAAACTTCCTTTTTCTTCTTGTTTCTTTGCAAGTACTTTTTTTCTTTACTCTTTCTTCAATATCCCTATGTTATCCTAATTGGGAGAACATATGCGTTTGGCCCTTGCACTTTCATAGGGTTGGTTAATGATGAGTTTACTTTTAGAAAAATGGCACTTAGTGGTTATACCAAAAAAGACGCTTCTATTATTGGAATTCGAGATTAGAAACAAGGGTTGAGGGTGGACCTTCGTTGTTCAAAGGAAGAGATATAAAAGGTGTGGTATGTAGTCTTCAATTAGAGGGTTCTCGGTGATGTTCCGTTTCTTTACGATGAATATGTTCAGACACTTAAAACACCAGCAACCAAAGAAATCATAAACGATTTTCCTAGTACATTATTGTCTGACACTCGCTGAATCAAAACTATAAACATTATTAAAGAATGAAGCTATTCGTGGTACCAGTTTTATTTGCATCATCTGCATTTGCTGCTTTCTCTAACGTCACATCCAGTTCTATTCCAGTGGTGACCTCAGTTGCCCCATCTTCCTCTTCCGAAGCTCCAGCTTCCAATGGCACGGCAGACTCTACAGTCTGGACTACCGAGGTGGACACTGTCACCGCTTTGACAACTTACTGTCCACTTCCAACCACGATCACCACCAACGGTAAGACGTACACTGTCTCTGAGGCTACCACTTTGACAATCACTGACTGTCCATGTGAAGTTACTAAGTCTTCGCCTGTTGGTCCAGTCAGTCCAGAATCTACTGTCTGGACTACTGAAGTTGAAACTGTCACAGAATTGACCACTTACTGTCCACTTCCAACCACGATCACCACCAACGGTAAGACATACACTGTCTCTGAGGCTACCACTTTGACAATCACTGACTGTCCATGTGAAGTTACCAAGACTTCTCCTGTTCCACCAGCTACTGAGTCTTCCAAGTCCACCCCACCTGCTGAAACCCCAAAGACTTCTACTGGTGCTCCAAAAGAAAGTGTCGCGACTGTAGTTAAACCATCTTCCTCTGCTTCCTCTGCTACTATCGAAACATTTAATAACGCAGGAAACAGAGTTACAGCTGGTTTAACAGGAATGTTGTCATTCTTGGCCTTCCTATTATAAGCTCGCTGCTATAATTTAATATTTCACAACTATGTCTGTCCTATTTCAATTTTTCTTTTCCTTATCATTTTGTTTCTTCTGTCAAATTTTTGAAAGCTATCCTTTCCGCGCTAGTTGGAGTAGGGTTTTACTGGAACATTGATATTATTTTACGCCCTATCGTCTCCGCTTAGGAGACGTCTCATATCTTTCTTCTTCACTTATCTCTGTTTTCGCATCTAATATACTTGCAAAGTCAGTAATAATTTCAGGTTTCTACTTTTGACTTCTTCAGATATACCTATCTTTATAGCAGGCGAAGCAGTATATAATTCTGTTCACTCCTTGAACTGTATAAAATTTCGATACCAAGTTATTTAATAAATATTAGTTCTTCAAGGCATATTTCCTCGAACCATTCTCTGTCATCATATTCTTCTGTTACAAGTTATATTTTGAAAAGGAAATTTCACCAAAAATTCAACAAAGGATTTAACAAAGGATTTAGTTTTAACTTCGAAGGTTGCAAAGAAGAAAAAAAGGGATCAAAAATAAATTACATAAGGGAGAAGGATCGAATAATGAACTGAGTAATTTATTGGAAACAATCTATACATTATAATATATTATTATGGAAAACTTTTATAAAGGAGCATGCACCACTAATATCGAGTAAGCGTATGAATAAATGCGATGGCTCTGTAGAAAGCGCAAGATGTGATGTGATAAAATAATTACAAGCGTAGTGTAGCAATCTTTTCTCCGAAATGAAAAGAATTATGCGCCTTTCAATATACTTTTGCCTGAAAAGAACTGAAATGAATAACTTGAAAATAACTTTTTAGCTTTTGGCTAACATGGTCTAGAGCATGAAAGCGGCAAGTACCAATGGTAGAACAGTAGAAATGAATCTGCCAGAACCAACAGATGGGGCTGCACCTTCGAAGACGCTGGCCGTTGGTTCTCCTGAGTAACCAGAAGGAGTGTATTGTTGAATAGTGGTTGGAGAACCACCGTTTGGATTAGATGGAGGAGTCATGGTAGTAACGAAAGTACTGGAACCAGAGGTAACTGTAGTTGCGTATGCAGTGGTTGGTTCAGGAACTTCAGTGGTACCGGTGGTTTCACCATCTGAACCAGTTAAGTAAGAAGTGACAATACCATCAGATGGGTTGGCTGTACCGGATGGACCGGATGGACCGGATGGACCTTCTGGAGTCATGGTAGTAACGAAAGTACTGGAACCAGAGGTAACTGTAGTTGCATATCCGGTGGTTGGTTCAGGAACTTCAGTGGTACCAGTGGTTTCACCATTTGGACCAGTTTGGTAAGAGGTAATCACATCTCCAGATGGGTTCGATGGATCAGATGGACCGGATGGACCTTCTGGAGTCATGGTAGTAACGAAAGTACTGGAACCAGAGGTAACTGTAGTTGCATATCCGGTGGTTGGTTCAGGAACTTCAGTGGTACCAGTGGTTTCACCATTTGGACCAGTTTGGTAGGAGGTAACCACACCTCCAGATGGGTTCGATGGATCGGATGGATCGGATGGACCGGATGGACCTTCTGGAGTCATGGTAGTAACGAAAGTACTGGAACCAGAGGTAACTGTAGTTGCATATCCGGTGGTTGGTTCAGGAACTTCAGTGGTACCAGTGGTTTCACCATTTGGACCAGTTTGGTAGGAGGTAACCACACCTCCATCTGGATTGGATGGTGGTTGGTTGTTACCCTTTGGATTGGATGGAGGAGTCATGGTAGTAACGACAGTATCAGAACCGGAAGTTAAGGTTGTCTCATATGCAGCGGTTGGTGGAGGAACTTCAGTGGTACCTGTAGTTTCACCATTTGGACCAGTTTGGTAAGAGGTAACTACGCCTCCATCTGGGTTGGCTGGTGGTTGGTTGTTACCCTTTGGATTGGCTGGTGGTTGGTTACCCTTTGGATTGGCTGGTGGTTGGTTACCGTTTGGATTGGATGGTGGTTGGTTACCGTTTGGATTGGATGGTGGTTGGTTATCACCCTTTGGATTGGATGGAGGAGTCATGGTAGTAACGACAGTATTAGAACCGGAAGTCAAGGTGGTTTCAAACGCAGTGGTTGGTTGAGGAACTTCAGCAGTACCTGTAGTTTCACCATTTGGACCAGTTTGGTAAGAGGTAACTACGCCTCCATCTGGGTTGGATGGGGGTTGGTTACCACCCTTTGGATTCGATGGAGGAGTCATGGTAGTAACGACGGTATTAGAACCGGAAGTCAAGGTGGTTTCAAACGCAGTGGTTGGTTGAGGAACTTCAGCAGTACCTGTAGTTTCACCATTTGGACCAGTTTGGTAAGAGGTAACTACGTCTCCAGTTGGGTTGGATGGTGGTTGGTTACCACCCCTTGGCTTCCCCGGTGTTCCTTGACCATCAGGAGTAGGAATGACGGTACTGGTAGTCTCGCCTTCGGAATCAGTAGTAATACCGGCAGTTTCACTTTGAGATTCAGGTGGAACAGCTAACGTCGTGGTAGATGAAAATGCGGAAACACTTGTGTTAGCGATGGGGGTACCGTGCGTAATAGGGAAATTTGCTGGTGGCTTTCCAGGTGTTCTTGCTGTTGTGATTGGGTTTGGTGGGACAGTATGAGAAGTAATGTTCCCATAGAAAGCTGGAGAGCTTACTGATGTAGAAGTTGAAGCACTGCTCGATATCACAACAGAACTTGAAACCACTGCTGAGGTTCGTTTTCCAGATGGTGCTGGGCCAGATTTTGCTGGGCCAGATGGTGCTGGGCCAGATGGTGCTGGGCCAGATGGTGCTGGGCCAGATGGTGCTGGGCCAGATGGTGCTGGACCGGTTGGTGCTGGACCAGATGGTGCTGGACCGGTTGGTGCTGGACCAGATGGTGCTGGACCGGTTGGTGCTGGACCGGTTGGTACTGGGCCAAATCCTGTATTGCCAAATGGTGTTGGATTTTGTCCTGGTACTGTAGCTGTTCCCTGCTTTGGATTCAAAGTAGTCGAAGAGTTTGCATACCAGTTGCTTGGACCTGAGCTGGTCGAAGACGAAGAAGAACTATTGACTATAGTAGATGACAATCCAACTGATGAAGATGTAGAAGATGACAACTGAGAACTCGACTGAGCTGTAGTAGTGTTAGACACAATTGCTGATGAAACTGTAGCACTAGTTTCGGTAGATGAAGATGCAGTGGAGGAAACAATTGGCGAACTAGATTTAGTGGTTGGTTGAACTGTAGTAGTGTTAGACACAACTGCTGATGAAACTGTAGCACTAGTTTCGGTATTTGATGATGCAGTAGACGACACAATTGCTGAACTAGACTTAGTAGTTGGTTGAGCTGTAGTAGTGTTGGACACAATAGCCGAACTAGAAGGAGCGGAGGTGCTAGATTTAGGAAGAGTTGCTGTTTGTTGTTTTGGTTGCAAAGTGGTTTTACTGGAAGCGGAAGATTTCGAAGTGGTAGTAGTGGTCGATGAAGAAGTCTTAGAAGTGGTCTTAGAAGTGGTCTTAGAAGTGGTCTTAGAAGTGGTCTTAGAAGTAGTGGTCGATGAAGAAGTCTTTGAAGAAGTCTTAGAAGTAGTCTTAGAAGTAGTCTTAGAAGTAGTGGTCGATGAAGTAGTCTTAGGTTTTTCGCATGGGTAATTCTTTGGATATTTGACATCTCCACTTCCATGGGCTGGCCAGAAGTAACTTGGAGCGTCAGTTTGAGATCTCTTCATGTTGTCATAGTTGTTACAACCAGTCATCAAATCGAAGGAAGTTGCACCATATGACCAGTTAGAGCAATCGGTGTTACCTTGGCAGTATTCGAATTGGATTTGGAATGAAGGCATCCAAACAATCGATGGATCCGATCCATCAGGTTGACCATAAACACGGAAAGTAGCACTCCAGTCGGTTGGGTTGTCAATCTTAAAAGTCTTTTCGTTGAACCCATATAACTGGAAAGTCCCGCCATCTGGAGAGTTAACACCAATGATCTTCAAAGACCATAGAGACTTTAAAGGAATTTGTTTGGAACCATACGTGTGTATTGTAACAGTGTAAATGTTGTCCTGCACCCATTTGACGTCAGTGACATCTACATTGTATTGGATTGTACCTGTGTTTTGAGCATGGAATGAAAAGTCTAGACATGGACAACCATTTGTTGCCTTCACAGACACTGAACCCTGGTCACCCTGAACAAAGTTTGGGCTATTACCGGCAGCTGCCACGAAGACTGCTTGCCATAAGTAGGCGAATAAGCAAAACAATTGGAACTTCATGTTTTTGGTTTCCGTTAAACTATGTTCTTTATCTAAAACCAAAGACCAACAATAGAAATTGTCTTGCTTTTATCCTGAGATGCTATGATGGCTTGTGATTCAACCATCTAGTTGGTCATAAAACTTGTATTATTTCATAATGGAATGGAATCCGAGAATCTTTGGAAAATTAAGTTTGAGCCGTTACATTTATACAAATCAATCGTTGTCAAATTCCTCGATTAGAAATAACGGTCTGAACTGACTAACACCTGGTTAAATTGCCATTGTCTATGATTTTATTGTACGTTATTATTTAGGAATAAGTAACGATTCCCGGACTCAGTGCCTAGTAAATTTAGCTATCAGCTTAAGAAATAAACTCGATTCATCGAGTAAAGGGAGAAATATTTGAAGGTGTTAATACAGTTTTTTCTGAGGCAAATTCACTTTACTGACACATGCAGAGTATGCATATAAAATATGTTCTTCCCCTTTTAGAATACCTTCGAGAATATGGAATGATCGAAATATCAGCAAATGAAGCCGCCCTGCATTCTCCGAAGAATTCATAGAACAGAATTTGTGCATGAAGATCCATGGTGTATGATTTTGGTTGAGTAGGGGAAAAAAAAGTAATGGGGACAAGAAAATCCCCCTCCCCTCTTAAGGCACCGAATCAGGGCATGCACGAATTTCTGCAAATGCATACCTTTCCCGAACTATAACCTTATTTCTACTGACCCTTCTGAGGTCGTTTTCCTTTCGGTTTTCGCATTGTGAGCCCTTCTTTTCTTTCCGGCAACCTAAAATATGCAAATTCATGCGGAAAAACAACGCATTCCGATTCCCTCGAAATAAATCGCAAATCATTGATTACCCTCCCAGAAAATTCGTAGAGAGAACTATTTTGCTCATCTTAGAGGAAATGCATTGAATGCGGAGCTAAAAGAAAAAAATACCGTAGAAGTAATTATTTCAGCCCCCTTGCGCACTAGTTAGCGGGATACATCTTGATTTGACCTTTATTTCTTTGCTAGGGTCGCATTTCAAAAGCGTCATTTAAAGTTTTCATTAAGAGTTTTCCACTTTCTTTGACGGATTTCATGTATATTCCTTCCATGCATAAGCCGACACCACTTCTAGAACAACAGTGTCTGATTTTGTTGCATGATTTGTGTTTAACAATTTGGTACAGCCCAACCCAAATGTACTTAATATTTAGTATATTTAGTTGACGGCTATTAAAATGTACTGTGTAAGGGTTTTTAAGGTTTTAGAGTCATTATTTCGCAATGCTTTAGGAACATAGACTGCGTCGTCCGTCCCTTCACCAGTGTTTAAAATTCCGTTCAGAGACTGCGTCAATTGGTATCGTTTTTACGTAATTTCAACTATACACACACAATCTTCTTAAAGGCACAACTCAGAATACTCAATGTTTATGTGTAAGAATGGGACCAGCAGAAGATTTTTCCCCTCAACTTATTCACAACCTTTTCTTTAGAGCTACAAACAGTATTATTCAATGCCCAAAAGAGAGAATAAATTACAGCTACCTCATGTCTAATGTAATTTCTGGATATTTCAAACACTTCTTTACTATTACCAGAAGCAAAATCATTCAACAGTTAGTGATAACTACATACTATTTAAATCTAAATTTTGTATTTTTTAGTATTATAGATCGTTTTTCGAAGTGTTATCTTCAAGCTCGCTAACCTGACTTGATTTTCATCCCTGCCTCAAAATCGTTATGTCTTGTTGTTCTTTTAGTACAAAAAAATTGAAAGTTGGCTCAGTCATATGCAAGAAAAGAATTCTGTCTTTCTCTGCATATGCGGAAAAATACATGTGCATTAGAAAACAAAAAGAAAAAAATCCATATTTGTATGCATGCGCGTCTTCTCTTATTTCGCGTCTACGCAGTAAGGCAGGAAGCTCAAAGTTATATCGGCCTCATTGGCATTGATATTACATACGTTTAAGTAGTCTATTATTATGCCGGCGATTGAAATTTTGAAAAGGATTGGCCAATTCTTCCGGTTTATAGTAAGGCTAGGCGTTTTTTATTACGTTACAACTATTTCTGTATATACGAAACGGTTTACCTGACTGTTACAAGGCAATAAGCTGTCTTGAAAATTTCTTTATTTAGGGTAAGAGCAATAGTAACTATGCAGAGAGTGTAATTCTTCTCCGAATTGAGACTAAACATTAGACTCGGCAGAAATGAAATGTCCACTAAACAGGGGAATTTTCCCTCCTTCTTTGTTAAGCGTTCAAAAGCTCGGAACTGGGGAGACACAGGCATCTCTAAGGGGCAATCAGGCCCCCAAATTCCTTAAATTTTTGATTGTACAGTGTTGATTTTGCTTTTCCAGTCTTAGGTACGTACACATTGGCTTGACACCATTTAGGAAAACATTTAGGAAACAAAGACTACAGCGATAATAAAAATTCTCTCGATCGGAAACTGTCAGGGTATGGTTTTCGCTTCCATAGATAAACAAATATCCACTAGTTATCTGAGAAAAGGGAAATTATTTTACCTTCTCGTACAGTAAAATGTAAGCAGTTCTGGACTCAGCGGAATTATCATTACCTGCTAAAACGTCTTCTCTGTTCTTTATCTCTTCGACGTTTACATCATCAATTCTAAACCATTTATTTAATCCTTTATCGTACACGTCACAAGTGTAATGTCCTCCACTAGGTGAAACACCATGGTGATATATAACACCGCTTAGGGTATATTTGAATTGGTCCTCAGATGTTGCTGTAGACGCAAGGTTGGGTGAAATTGACTTGTTTGGAATAATTAATTCGTGACCATACTTCACTGTTTTTCTAATTTTCTCAATGCGCCCATTATAAGTGTTGTAATTGCTTAAGTCACCTTTCGTTGACTGTGAAACGAAAGAGAACCGTTTTAACTGAATTACAAGAACGTTGGGCAACTTATCTATGCAAGTTTGCTTCATTGCTTCCACCTCGTTTCCAGAGGAACTCTTTACTTCAATTATTTCGTGTTCACTGAATTTTTGGAAAGCAGTCTCCAAGTCAACGACATCTGGACTTGATATATCCATTTGAATAGTTTGGAAGGGATCGTAAGTAATAGATTGAGATTCTTTATTTTGAGGAGTGTCAAGAACGGAACGGAATTGACCACCAAATATAGTTGATATTGGGCTTGACTCTACTTCTGTGATCCGTTTGGATGCGCTCTTAGACTTTTTGCCTTTCTTGCTAACTTCTTTCCACTCTTTATCATCAACATCAGTCAAATCTCCAGGTTGTTTGTATTTCTCTAGTAGAACTTTCAAGGCTTGGTCAGGCTTTTCCGTGAATGTAGCGTTCTTGTATTTGGTGATGTATCTCAAAAAGTAAGCTTTCTGATCATTATCTTGCAAGCTTTGGACAATATTCAAGATATCGTTACTACTTAAAATGTTAATGCTGTGAATGAACTCCTCGTGAAGCTGGTCGAGCATATGCGTTAAAAATTCTTCCGCATCTTCTTGGCGACCCCAAGTTAGATCTTTGAACTTTGGCAAGTTGGAAATTGATTTGTAAAAGTGTTCAGGATCTATGGATTTGATGTTGGAATTAGAGTTGCTTGAGTTGGACTTCGTCTTGGAGTTTTCTCTTGCTTGAGCTAGTTCTTGATTTACTGTAGCCCTATCAAAACATTTGAATATCTCCATACAGGCCTCTAGTAATGGGGATACGGACGTTGATTTTTGAACTGAAGTCATGTGAATGACATTTAAAATGTTCACAAAGCTTCTACAGTGAATAAGCAACTGTAATACGGAGGATATGAAACAGATGCTGCCTTTGTTATATATTCCTCTTGGCACTAGTTCAGTTATTAATTTTTCAGCTTTCGAATTTTGGAGAGTATGAGAAGTAAATTCTTGATCAAAGCATACTCTTAAAGCTACCGATCCTAACGGTTCAAGGCTCTTGACAGTAGGAGGGATATATTTTTTATCCTTCTTTGCAGTAGCAAGGTTTGGAGCTGTTTGATGTGCTTTCGTCTTACTTAGGCCTCCTGCTGCTAGTTTAGACCATGACTTTACAGGAAGGTTTTGTGCAGGTACAGGCTTAGGAGAAAGTGATTGCACTGGACGTTCTGGAGAAGCAGAACTTGATCTTGCAGTAGCCGTGTTTTCCGTTTCAATAGGCTTTTGATTGGCTGCGTTTTGTTTTTCAGTTTTTAAATTGTCTACTTGTGAGGTTTTATCAAGTTCCTCAGATCCCTCAGACCTCTCAGATTCTTCAGATCCCTCATAATTGTTAGGTTCATCAAGCTTTGAATCTGTAACACTTTTTGAGGTAGTTTTCTTCTTAGCTTCGGTCTGGGTAGTGTTAGTGGATGTTTCTAGTTGTTTGGTAAGAGCTGCTTTTTTCTCACTCTGTAACTGTTCTCTTTTTGACCTTGCTTTGGAAAACTCATCGTAGTCGGTGTTTATATAGAATGGGTATGTTTCCTTAAGTGACTCCTTATTGAAGTAGTTACTGTTTCCAACTTCAAATCTATATTCTAAACCCTTTTCTGACACTTTCGAAGAGTTTGGAGAGGTATTGGGTACATTCGTGTTCATAGGCATATAATTATTGTAAGCATTTGGCTTGAAGTTAGCATTCTTGTTGAATGTCATTTTCTTCTTAGGTTGTTGGATATGAGGTTGCTGATGGGCCATAGCATCCATAGTTGGTGCATAAATTGCCATAGGGTAAGGCGGATAGTGCCCTGCAGGGGCGCTGTACCCGCCCATATCCATGTACATATTAGCGAAACCAAACTGCGAAGGGGGAGCCATGTAAGCCATGTTTCCCATGTCTTGACCAGGCTCCTGTGGTGGATACATAGACCCAGAATAATCTCTTCCATCCATCTTTGGCTGTGATGTTTTGGGTTGCGGTTTCTTATATGTCTCTTCTCTTGATCTGAATTCTCTGCCAGCACCTGTTCATCATAAATGATTTCGGATTGGTGCTTGAATAATAAAACATTCGTAATTACAGCCTTTCTATTTACATTACGTATAAAATGACTGAATATAAAATAAAACAAATCAGAAAGTAAATGTATATACTGGTTTAAGCATTGATTGAATTTAGTATGAGTTACCATATCTCCAATTGGTTGATGCCCAATAAAATCCCTTCAATTGGTTGTTTTTTTAATATAATTTTTTTTTCTTTATCAGCACTTTCTTAAACTTCACTTTTGAATGCATCTTTATAAGAATAAAAGTTTAGTAATAGAAGAAAATTGTCCAATGTTCGATATATATTTTATCAACATTTTACTGTAATTTTATTTACGTCAATTAAAGTCAAAAAATACTTACATACATCATTAGCGTTCTATAATTTATATTGAAGAATATTAAAATGATTATTCCACTATATTCAGGTGTAGCTTCAGCCAATCGTCTTTGTTACTAATGCAGATTAATGAGACGGTCTGTTTTACTGCTGTGAAGTATTTTAGCACTTTTGCTGATGTTTGTAGAAGTATTGCCCCAGCTAATAGGTGCTGACAAAGAGTCTTACTAGTGTTCATGTACATATTTTCCCTAATCCTTGAGAAACAGTCACCTGTCGAATGTGAGTATATCTCGAAATATTTGTCCAATGGATCCTCATCCGCAATAGTAATCGATGTGAGATCCTGTAAGCACTCGGAATACTCGCTACAAGAACAGAACCATGCAGAAACATCCACATATATAGGTTCTTTAGAGAATTCTTGATCGATAGACTGAACAATCATCCTAAGTAAAGTAGTAGATCCAAGGTTATCATCATAAAGAGTTTCCGCTAGAGCTGACACATCATATATTCCATTGTTAGACCCTTCACTCGAACTCCATACATACAGAAAGATGTTATGGGTTTCAAGTAAAGAGAAAGCCTTCACAAACATATCATTGGGAAATAGTTGATGCAGGAATGCCACGGTAGTGTCGTTTAATCCTGTTCCATCTTCATTCACTAATGAAGAAAGTAAACTGGAGTAGTTCAAGAACCTCTCCTGACATAATTCCATTGATGTGCAGCTGAATGAGTTTCACATACACAGTCATCTGTAACACGTCAGATTATATTCGCCGTTTTCCAGCAACATAGATCTCTGCACAAGAAGGAGCGCGCTATGAAATATTGTTGTCTTTTAGGAAGACAACAAATGTCAGTCACGTGATATCTTTTCTTGAGGTTCTCCATGAACAGCAAGAAAGGGAACCCAAAACCTCTTCTCAACCAACCGGCCCTTGTTTTTCATTCTTGGAACAAGTACTATATACCAGACTGAGGTAGCTTTAAATGGATAATAAGGAAGAAAGCTTTGAAAATGCTTTCCAAAAGGAGTTACGATATGAAAAGCCAGCAAATGCCAGTGTTAGTTATCAAGAGAAGTCCATATGGTATTTGTTTTACTGAAACAAGGCTAATACTAATACTATCTCCGCGTTTAACTTTGAGGAGAAAGGTTGAGTAGAATATGAATACTAATAATTAAAGTTCTTTTAGGTACTTTGATGTTTTTGGCTAACCGGTAACAATCTTATACATTTTGGGCAATCGTTATAGCTTATAGGAACATTTGTAAATCAAGGTTTTACATAGTGCTAGCTTCAACGAAATGACAAGTTATGTTTAATTGCGTATTCTTCACAGATAGATCCCCAAAGTTTGATACCTTTTTCAATATCTTGCGATTCGAGAAAACTTATAGAAAGTCTTACAGATCTCTGACCCCAATTCTTTTCATCGCCGATAACTTCAAAAGAGCTTCCGTTGGCCAATATAACGTTATAACGCTTTTCAAGTTCATCTTGAATTTCCTTACAATTATAACCTTCCGGTAATGTGCACCAGGAGAAATAGCCTCCGAGTTGCATGTCATATTTCGTATCTCTTGGAAGGTATTTTTTAATGGCTTCATATAATGTAGTCGATCTAAGCAAGTATTCTTTTCTCAAATTGCCAATAACTTCCGTTGCCTTGCCCGAGTTTAACAATGTCCCAACAATCATGGAGTTTAATTGAGAGGGAGTACCACCCGAGACATTTGCCCCACCTTGTGAGAGTTGCCAAGCTAGATTACGATTTACAGTTTCTTGGCATCCAAATCTTAAACCTGGGGCAATGAGTTTAGAAAAAGTAGCATTTGACACAGTGTTACCATAACCTGACTCTCCATTTTCATATGAAAGTCTATCTAAATGAGTGAGACGTGGAAGAGGACGGGGCAATTTATCGAGAGGGTCATCATATTTCAACAGGTCATAAACATCATCTGATATAATTAGCATATCATGCTTCCTTGCAAGTTCTATAAGTTTTATTCTTGTCTCCAGTGAGTATGTTTGTCCTCCAGGGTTTGAGTATGTTGGAATCAAGTATATTACATATCGATAAACTTTTTTAGACGAATTGGGTGCTGTTATTAAATCCAGATCAGATGGATGGTCCACAGATATCGAATCGAAGTACTTTATCTTCTTTTCTAGGGTCTCCAAGTCGATCCTCCCATGTCCAAGCTCTTCAATTGCAGTCAACTTGCCGCCAAACCCCGAATCAATAAATGTCTCATTGATGAGAAAGTAAGTAGGAGATACCAAAAATGCCTGTCTGGTATATCCAGTATGGGGCAACGTTGTTTGTTGTAAAATATTCATGACACCGTAGGAGGCTCCCGCTGTTAAATTAATATATTCAGCCTTCGATTTCATTTTTTCTTCCGCCAATTGGAAACACGTATTGTTGAAGTCCGCAATAGCTGTACGCACCCAAAGGGAACCTTCATCTGGCCCATAAGTCAAAGGATGTCTGTCCTCGTTCTTGTCATCAAAGTCCCTAACTTCAGGAGAGAGCAATTGTGTTGTTGCTTCAATTATTGCCTCACGAGGCAACAACCGAAATGACGGATGTCCCTTGAAGAAGTTGATAGGTTTAGAAGTAGCAGTAGTTTTAGGATGTGTGGTCATTGAAATGGTACACTGCTATACAAATGTTTCTTTGGAAAGTATTTATAATTGAAACCCCACCTAAACCGATGTTTAGCCAAATAATACGCCCTATGAAGAGTGATTACTATTTGGTTTTTTTTGAGTGCAAATGTTTGTTTAATCATTGTTTAATTCTAAGTAATGATAAGCCGAAGGGACCTGTTCCATTTTTTTTTTTTTTTTTTTTTTTTTTTTCACCGGCAAAGACTATGATAGCGAAGACATCAGTCACATCATCAATGGATTATGGCACCTCCTCCTAAGGTTCTGATTTTAAAGCATAACAATATAAAGGGAGGGAGAAAAATTAGAGCAATTCATCACTGGAAAGATCTATGTAGTACTATTTACAAGAGCGTTTTTTCCCTTTTATTCTAGAAGTCCCAGAGACTGAAGTTTCCTTGTAGTCTTTTCATCAAAAGTCATATGTAAGGCTTGCAGCTCCTCTACTAAATCTCTCATGGACACTCCGTCACATTCGTGAAACAAGATTTGAACAGAGTCCTGGAGGTATCGAGATAAATCTACCGATGTTTTCTGGACGAATTCTTTGAACACGTCAATTTTTTCGGCCCCGGAGACATGCGGTTGCAGCAAGATCATGTTGAGAAGCATGGGCATTGAATATGGGTTCATGGAGCCTTCTTTACAATCGTTCAATAGCCATTTTTTCAACCTTTCAATAGGTATATTACGCATTGAAGCCGTTAAGTTTGGGAAATCATACACCGAAACAGGATAGTGCGTGAGCTCATTGTCAAGCTCGACAATGTAGGCATGCCATTTCTTCTTGAAGTTGGCTTTTGTGTTCGGCCTTTTCGCATATATCTCAATGTGAGCGTTTAACAACAAGTACCGGTAGCCATCCCACCTTATACCACGTTGAGAAATGTAATAGCGGTTGTAATGCCGTAGTACTGTCCGCGTAAATCCATATTTATTTTCATGAACCGATATTTTGGCTATATCCGCCAAGATATTAGGCCTCACCACCATAAGTTCCCGTCGTACTACAAAAGTGTTCCAGATGAATGATATAGACGGCCAGTGAACATATTTTGTGGACTGGGCCAAATAGAATTGCATAAAAGACTTATCTATGCTCTCTTTCGGCACTTTTCGTACTTCTCTCAAGACTTCTCCAAGGTTCCCTCGCAAACACTTTCTGGTAATCGCAGGTAAGTCCAGCATCATGATTTAGAGCTTGCTCAGGGGCCTATTCCAACACTACCTCTCGCTGGATCTTCTCTGCGAGCCCATTTTGCTGTACTTCTTTCAACACTCGAATAATGAATGAAAAGATCATTTTGATGTATATACCATTCAAAATATGTAGACTAGTAATAGCACTTGTAAAAAACCTAAAAAATATTTTAATTTTGACATGGGCTAAATGAACATGTTTGTTTCTGAAATCGAATTTTTCAAAAAAAAAAGTTCAACCAAAAGCTCTCTTTCTCTCAATCTTTTAAGTAATGAATGGATTTAGTATAGCAATTCAACGATTTCTACAGTCAAAAAAGCACTTAGCGCTATCAAGTATCCTTTCACAATTAAAGTTTGGTACGAGAAGCTATAAGGGTAAAGTGTTAGGGAACTCTATTCGCAGTATCTATCAAACTTTTTAACTTATATTGGTTTTCACTGTCATTCCAAATTAAACTATAATGTTGAGGTCTACTTTTCTGCGTGCGAGCAAAAAATGCTCCATGCCTCTCTATCAGTCAAACCTAATCGGGAGATCGGGAATTGCTGGTGCAAGCTTCATTGGATTACGTTTCAAGTCTGATGTACCTTTAACCAACGTCGCCCAAGAAGCCAGTGCCAAAGTTTCAGAGATTCAAACACAACTACCATCTTTTGATGAAAGCACTGTGGAGGCAGCATCACAAGTAGGTCAGATGGTAAGTGATGCTTCTAACCAAATTGGATACTTGAGTAGTATCGGTATGGCTAAGTCTTGGCTATGGCCTCCAGACTTAATCCAAAACGTTATGGAGTATATTCACGTGTACGCTGGTCTACCATGGTGGGGTACCATATGCGTTACTACAGTATTGGCGAGAGTGGTACTATTCCCATTATATGTCAAATATTCGGATACGTTAGGGAGAACCTCTAAGATAAAACCTGAAATGGACAAGGTTAATGCTGATTTGATGGCATGTTCTGATACAACAAAAGCTCAACAGATTGCTTTGAGAAGAAGAAAGCTCTTAAGTGAAAATGGTATTAAAAATCGTTATTTGATTGTTCCAATTGTTCAAATTCCTATTGCAATCTCATTCTTTACCTCAATTAGACAGATGTGTTTGTACCCTGTAGAAGGATTCTCTACCCAAGGTACCGCTTGGTTCCAAGATTTGACTTTAGCCGATCCATATTTAGGACTACAATGTTTAACGGCTGCAATGTTCGTGGCCTTGGCAAGAAAAGGTGGTGAATCTGGTGCCCAACAATTCTCTCCTCAAATGAAAAAAGTTTTCACCTACTTACCTATCCTTTCTATCCCAGTTACAATGAACCTATCCGCTGGTGTTGTACTATATCTTGCCGTAAATGGTGTTTGTTCCATGACTCAAACTCTACTGTTAAGAAACAAGGCAGTCAGAAAGTTTTTGAATATCGCTGAAGTTGTTAACCATCCAACCCCTCCTGGTCAAGGTCCACCAAAGGGTGTTTTCGAAAGTTTTAGAGAGTCTGTTCAAAAGGCAAGAGACCAAGCTGAAAAGAGAGCATTGATGAAAGAAGAAGAGGATAAGAAAAAGGAACTTGCCAAGAAGGAAAAACAAAATCAAAGAATCAAGATTGTTCGTAGAAAGTAATTTTTGTTCTTTGAACATACCCCCGTACCATTCAAACCTAACCCTCTTCCTCATGTAATTTATGATAATCCTGTAAATAGGTTTTTAAAGAAAAATACTATTATTATGTATTACAAAGTCGTTATTATAAACTAGAATACTCTCTATTCATACACGAAATAAATGTCAGGATCTCTGATAAATCTTTGCAGAAGATTCTGCAACAAACCTAAACTTGGTCCCATACTATTGGCCAAATCATCTTGATTGATGAAACTCATGGAAAAAACAATCGCAAGATTGTTAGCATCCATACGGTTGGTATCCATATGGGCATGCACCTTATGCAAATGTTGGAAGATTCTTTTTATCATATGATAGTTGTAAATTGGAAGCGTTCTTAACTTTTCCCTCATCAACTCATCAAATTCATCCTCAGATATTAGATCAGAATGGACTTGTTCCACCAATTGGAGAAATTCCGGTAACCTTTCATTAGTAAAGAGTGACTCGGGCAATTCTCTTAAATATAGCTTGAAACATCCTGCGATTGTATTGATTTCAAACCAGCGATCATCCTCCAATGTAAAAACATTATTTACAGCACCTTCATCATCAAATGCATTTTTAAGCATATTGATACTTCCAACGGAACCAGGAACACGGTATAAACCAACTTCATCTAAACCTCGCAGTTCTATTTCCTCTAAAAGCTTATGCACTATGGTTGGTGTCAGTGTTCCTTCTCTTTCACATATATCTTCAATAGGAACACCGAACACTTTGTTAGAAGTCTTGCCTTTATATTTCCTGGAGTGGAAAGAATAGCGTTTAGAGAGTGTGATGTTTTTTATCCATAAGCATAAGTCATGATAATCAATCGCCTGAATCAAATGCTCTTGACCGTTCTCCATAACAATCTTGAAGCAGTATATCATCGATGGATCATTCGAGAAACTACTCACATCAATGCATTTCTTAATATCAAAGGTTTTCAATGAGAGAATCGGTTTCTGATCGTTAATTTCCTCTTTGTTTATCCTAGGTAAATCAATTGGGGCAACAGAACCATTATTATGAATGGAGTTAATCAACATGGAATTTATACCATTCGAAGAGACGGAAGAGGAAAACCCACCTATAGAGAATGGCCTCTTGAAAAAGCCACCTATCTTTCGTCCTACGCCATTTCCACTACTAGCCGCATTATAAAGAACAGAATTTCTTGAATTGTTAGCAACCGAAGATCTCTTTACACGACTCTGTGCGGAGTGATTTTGAGGTTGATTTTGAACTTGTGAAAGTAATGAGGTTTGCATATCAATAGTTTTTTGCTTCATTACTTCCTGCAAAGACTGAGACCTCTTTTGTTCTTTTTCTTGTGAATTGAGGTGTTCCCTCTTTTTCTGTTCCCTCTTTATCTTATGCATTTCCGCTATTAAGACCTCATTAAACACACCACGTACTTGATATTTCATCAATTTCATCTCATTTGCCGCCAATTCTTTGGCCCTAGTCCGGAAACTATGAAGGGGGTCAACTACAAGATGATTCAAAGATGATCCGAAGTTTGAGGGTTCAGGGTGCTCGTCTTGATCATCAATAAGTAACAATTGTTGATAGTTTAGTACAAGATTGAAAGTGAAGCGGCATTTATCGAAATTGATTAACTTTGAGTTCTCTATACTCATATTGGTGACTAACTGGGATATCTCTAATAGTCTCCCAATGAACCATCCAGGACATGGACAAAAGTTTTTCCGTTTAGATTCGATTCCATCAAATTCAATGAAATTTTTTATACTGGTTTCCGTACAATCTAGGATATTGTTAATCGACTTTAAAGAGGACGACCCATCTAAGTTTTCAGCGGCATGTTTCCACGAAAGTTCAAATTTACGCGACTCAGGAGAGAGAATTGCATTCAAAAGAGCTGACTCTAAGAAAGAAGGTAAGTGAGGAGATAATTTTGAATCTGTTTCTAAATTGGTCTGGAAAAGATCGATCGAATTATTTTTCCAACGTGCAAAGCCCAGCATTTGCAAGAGAATGGTACAAGTTTCTAAACGTGATTCATATGTTTTTTCTAGTTGAGCGATTTGAATGATAAAGAAATTCGTTAGTGAGATATGGAGATTAATTATGAGTTGAATGGAATAAGGAAGTCTTTTTACGAACAACTCATTGTTCACACCTTTTAAGGAAACAAGCCAAGTAAAGATATTCATTATTTCAAGGTCTTCAATCTGTGCTTTTCCTGAAATAATCTGGGAATAATTTTGTTCTAATTGTGGGTACCTGAACAAGGATGTTAAAGACTCATAAGAGAAACCCTCTAATAGTTGAGCAACCATCATCCATTCTTTTACTGTAGCTAGCTTCAAATGAGATAGAGTCAAATCATCCAGTTTGTACATCCACTTTAGAATATCACTATACGAATCTGCTTTAAGCTTTTGGAAAGAACTAATCATAGAGTCATCATACGAGTTCTCATAAATAAGTTTGTTGAGATCTTCCATAGTTAGAGTAGTGAAAGAGTTTAGAATCTTCATAGTATTCCTATTGTGTCTACTGACACCAACTGGTCGATACAATTGCCTCTGATATGACAGTTTAATCTTTTGTAGGATGTCCTTCAATTTAGCATGAAGTAATTCTAATTCAGCCAAAAGTTGTTTTTGCTCAACAGATTCTTCTGCACGGCTTGAAAGGGATGATATCCTGGATTCCCATTCATCAATAACTTCTTGATCCATGATTTTTATAATATCCAAAAGCAACTTACTGTTATGCAAGTCGTCATTAAAATCAGAGTAATGTTCCTTTATTAGATAAAACAAGGCTTCAGCAGTTCCTATTTGAATCTTAGCAGCGTGAACGAAATGGGGTGTATCAAATTCAGATGCAGCAGAAGTATCCCAACAGGGGAATTTGTAATTAGGAGAGTTTGGCTCTTCACCATTTTTCTTTTTATCACTTTCATGCTTGACCATTTTTTCAATCGAAATTGCACAACTCTTAGCACCAATAAAACGTTTCGCTAGATTTTCTAATAATGATACCGTAGTAGTGAAACTTCTATAGGTACTGAAAAAGGTTTTAGTATACAAATCATTGTCCATACAAAGCTTTACCACTCCATAGTCTAATAATCCAGTACCAGTCCCATCATTGAATTTTTCTTGATGATTCTTGAAGTAGGCAGAGATGTCACTGATTGTCACTAACCTCGAAAATACCGAAGAGGTCAAAACCAAAACATCAAATAGTTTATCTAATGATGCAGATTTAAGAACGACATTGATAACAACTTCATCCCATGTTTCTGTATCCTTAGAAATGTTTTTGAAGAATTCCATGTTTTCGACTCCTACGCTTAGTCTATTCATCACATCCTGAGAATCACGAGAAGACCGCACAGAAAATCTTTTAGGATTCTCAATAACAATACTCGTTGGTCTTGAATTTTTATCCCAATCTTCCACAGATTTGAAACTGAGGTCATCTAATACATGGAACAGATCCATATTGATGCTGAAGACATCCCTGATTGATTTTAGTAACATTTGTTTATTTGATTGCTTAGTGGAAAGTTCTCTGACGGTCAATTCATCAACACCCTCAAGTCCTGTAACGACAGACTTATCATCTGGTTTCATTACTTCGAGAGGACCACTAACAGATAATGTTTTACCAGATCTAGTCATAGCATTGTTTCGTATGACAGATTGCCTGTTATACTGGACACCTGCAGCGCCAATGAGCGCATTCTGAGAAAAGAGAGAATAGTTTGGTAAAACTTCATTAAATAATATAGGGAGATAACTTCCACTCAGTAGAGGACTTCTCTTCGAAACATGCAATGCAGGAGCAAACTTGTCTAGGATTGGAGGCTCTAATTTCAAACTCAATTCCATTAATCTATCAATGTTCAAACGGGGTTGAGAGACGTGATAATTTAAGTAATGATAAAAGGGAATATCTGATGACTTTTGAAGGATGTCAGAATCAGTTTTTCGATGCGGAGGAAGTCTTTGTTGCCACTTTTGAAAAGCATTCTTAGTCCTATAAATCTTCTTTTCAAGGTATCTGAACATGGTATCTGGCGTTAAATCATTTGTATGGATGGTCAAATCACCAAAATATGGGATGACGTTCTCCCTAATAGACTGCTCGTTTAAATTAGGTGGAGCTAAAATAAACACACTGTTCGTGGTTCTATAGGAGAGTTGTCTCCTGTCAAGCTGAACAATTGTCGGAACCCAATCCTTGAAGATAATTTTTAGTGTTTGTTCAGATATGTATTGCCATGTTAAAGAGAGCCTTAATATAGGCATCGAACAAATAACGGTAGCGATGGCCAACCATGAAACCATATCTCCAATTTTCTCAAAAGTACATCCGAGTTGTACCCATTTTGTCAGAATAACTGCTCTTTCCTTAGGATGTAGAGCAACACCATCAATCTTTTTAAACAAATGTTCAATCAATAGTCTACTAACGTAATGGACATTTGTTTTATTATTGAAGACCAAAGGATTGAAATCTATGTAGCGCTTGTTGAATACCGAATCATAGAGTAAAGAATAATCCGTTTGCGGCGACCAAACCTTATTAAATCTTAGGTTAATGGAATGAATCTGATCTGCCAGCACTTCATTGTCTAGTTTCAAAAATTCTTTAACATCGGCAAATTGAGATAGCGCTTTTTGGTCTAGTGGTTTCTTTGTGAAAGCAACCAATTCGTTTAACTTATTGTGATATTCTGCTACTGTCAATTTCAAGGAATTCGATATCTCGTCATTATGCAATGAGATAACATCTAACAATTGTATTACTTGATTGAAGGTGGTATCATCTAATAAAAAACCTGGGAATACATCTAGTACAGTTTTAACAACCAAGGCCAATCTTTGTGTCATTAGTTCATCAACTGCCGGAGTTACTTTATACCACTGCTTTGAGTCTTTGGTTAGCTTTTCATTATTCTTGGTGAAGTTGATGCCATACAAGCAAAAACACTGGAAGTGCAATTTAATGTCTTCAATTAGAGGTAGCATTAAAATCAAGTCCAAAGCTTTCTTCGTTTCAAGGTCAACCGAAAATAATATGGTATGACAAATACTCTCCACATCTCCGTAAATAATTTGACCGTGCTTATCAATTTTGAGATTAGGATGGGGATAGGCGTCGTTAACATATTTTAGTTCTTTGATATTCTTTGACAAGTTTGGTGAGCTTTCTGTTGAAGAGTGGGAGTTTATGGAAGATGCCTGTTTTGACCCAGATAAGGTGTTTGAACTAGATGATTTAGAAGATTGCGGACTTTCCTTGGGCCCTCCAGACGATATATCTGCCATTATAGGAGGAGTGGGCAAGTAGTGATCGTCTTCATGTTCATGTTTGGTGTTGGGAGGATCAAGTGAAGGATCAAAAAACTTCACATTGTTGATACCAGATTTGTAAAGGCTGAGTACACAGCCTTTCAACTGAGCCTTATATAAGCGATATTCTTGCATGTAATGGGTTGTACTTCTTGGCGAACTCATGGATAGAGAATCTGTACCATAAACCCTACTTTCACGATTGCTCCTCTGGGATGCAACAGACGTGGACGAAGATGAGTTCATTGGAGATGTTTGTATTGTACCATGGGATTTATTTACCCAACCCGTCTTAAATACCATAGAATCAAAGTTATCAGAATTCAATTGAAGCGTTGGTACAGGTGCATTGCTGTTATTATGAGCATTGGTGCTATTAGTATTAGTATTAGTATTATTATTAGTATTATTAACGTTATGGTGTTTGTGTTGGGAAGAATGACCATGAGAAATTTCCACTTTATTAGAATCGTTTCCCAGAGTGCTTATCAGTGTTCCGGACGTGGAATCATCAAGCGCATTAGTAGTCGAAGCAAATGTTGTTGTTGAAACAGAACCACTCGATGTGGAATCTTTATTTGAGCTCTTGACTGTCGAAAGTTTTCCAGAATGACCTGAAGTAGAGTCAAAAGAGTCTTCATCTAGGCCAGTTTTCGAGTCGTGTCTACTGCCTGAGGACGACAAGGATCGCTGTGAGTGAGCTTGTGAATCTGACATGTACATATTGTTAGCTTGTTTTGACAAAGAGGATGGTCGGGATAATGATGAAGATGAATTGCTTGAGTTTGCCGAGCCTCTTTGTTGGGAATATGGTCCAGCTGAAAAGGCGGAACCTGAGCTATTGCCCGAGTTCTTTGATTTTTCCTCATTCCTTTTACTTCTGTTAGTCCATCTAAGTCCCTTCATGTTGTTATAGGCGTGGTTTATATTCTTTGAATGTGGTAATAACGTTTGTACCGAAAGTCGTAAATTTTATCAGTATTGCGAATGATATATTGGTAGTCAAAGAAACTTTTGAATTACACTTTTCCGTGAATCCAAATCCAAGGCTTCCAGACTAAAAACACCCAGATACACTTCAGTTTAAGGTCACTTGTTCCTTCTGAATTGCTTATTTTAAACTTATGGTATATCGATCGATCAATAGATAAAAAGAAGCTCCAAAGCAGTATTTGCGCAAATGAAGTGAGAATAAGCAATACTCAATAGCACAAAGACCACTAAACCAAACGAATAGCTAAGAATGGAAAGAGGCAGTACGAATAAGCAACAGAAAACCTATACGGAGTAAACTTCGCTAGGTTTGTTTTTTCTTTTAACTGGCTTATGCCAAGTAACACACTGAGCTTGTTCAATTATGGCCGTCTTGATACCAAAAACAGCTACTCACGTCTTTCTTTCTGCTATTAGCTGCTATACGCGCACTTATAAACAACTGATATATGTCTTCTAAGACCCTACGATTCAACACTAAATGTGTATGTAGTTGTGGTTTTGTTCTAAAATTCCAACCCGACTTCATTTTTTTCTTAGTTTTGATTTCCTTTAATGATTCGATTCTCATTCTGGATTCCACCAAATTTGTATACACACAAACATGAAAAAGGGCAAGATTTTTACGTTACATAGTTCCTAGACGGGTTGCGCCTAGTATATTAAAAGTACAGACTAGGCATGATATATTTAGGGCTGTGTGGGTGCAGAGGTAACAAGTTTGCTATACTATGGCATGGTGCGTAATCTGAAAGTTCATTTTCAAGTGTTCTTTCTTAAATGTAAAGCTTATTCAACGACCAATTAGTGACTCGAAAATCGAACCGTATCGGAACTTTTTGGCTTGATGACACATGGCTGAAAACCAGCATGCAAAGTTATCCTTTCGATAGCTCGAACTATATTGCAGTTACGCTTATTCTTTAAAAACATGAAAAATTACGGGTAAAAAAAACTACGGGCAAAACTGCACGATCGCCGGGCAACAAATTAGCCTTTCATTTCTTTCTATATTTAGTTGGCAGTTACACTTTGGGAACTGCAAAGTGGGCTAATCTGTTTTATTCAAGCTTATATTTCGGGTCATGTAAAAGCATGGCCGAAAAACCTAATACGTCCAAGACAATAGGATGTAAAGAGAATTATCTCCACTGCCAAATAATACGACGAATACTCTTCCAGTTCTTGCAACGGTTTTGGTATTATTGGGGGTTCCTAATTATCGCCATAGTTACTCTTGCAGAAGGTTTTTGGTTCGCCTTTGCGTTTTTTTATTTTTCTTGTTCCCACGGTTCTCAGTTCAATGCTCTACGGTGTATTCTTGGACAAAGTGAGTACGTCATATATTTACAATTTTCGTTTCCTTTGTTTTCGTTTTGCTTTTTTAGTACTTCTCTTTGTTTATGCTGTTACTTGAGAAAAAAATGAAGCTAAATATCACTTTTGTGAATCGAGAGGTGCTACACTCCAAATTGAAATAATGAGGAATTGACACTAACCAATTATTTTCAAAAGACGTGATTTTGTTAAATACTCTTCGAATCATTTAAATGTGACTTTGACGGAGCATCCTTGATCTTTTTTTTTTTTTTTTTTTTTGTAATTTTTAAACTTTTGTTTTTATTTTTGTTTTTGTTTTTGTTTTTGTTTTCGTTTTTGTTCGCCTGTTCAGTTTAATATTTTTTATATCGTAGCTTCTTCACTTGTAGGTCACTTCAATTCTGCTTTGGTGAACCACTAACCATCAAAGGTAGCTAGGTAGTAACTGCAATTGAAAATTGGTATCTACCTTTTGATAATAGATAACTGTAGCTGTTTCCTATCTGTCTGGTATAATCATTGTGAATAGATTTGCTTACTATTTCAGCGAAAAAGATCCAAACAACTTTCGTTAAGACTAGAATACCTAAAGACCTTCAATACACTTACCACTGGCTTTGATTAGCATGGAATCATTTATTAGTTTTGTGCCCCTAAAAGCTTCTGCTATTGTCAGACCAAGTGAGGATACATTCATCTTCAGTTCGATTTCTAAGTGGTCTAAACTTGAAGGTAAAGAATGTGTATATGAAGTTCCGACTGAATTTAACATTGTACGGACCGCCGAGAACAGAGATGGATCAATTGATTTATACTGCTTGTTAGAGACGAAGAATTTACAAGATGTTTCCAAATGGGATCCTTTGTCGTCCACAGAAGTGGACCTTTCCGTCAATATTGATGAACATGAATGGATTCCGCTATTGGAATCTTTAGTTGATGACTGGAATAAAAATGGATACCACGCAGACATAATAGTAGTTAAGAAACAAAATCATCGTCGGGCTACAGGATCACGTAATGAGTATATGGATAAAACTGCAATTTTGATTGGTCTGAAGAGTAAGTTAGCAATAATGGAGATTGAACTTAAGTGTGCTTTTGCTATGAAAAGTAATAAACATATCGATTTCATAAATACAAAGGCAGTGTCTATGTTGCCCCTGTTAGCAGGTCAAAATGGGAGTAATTGGAGACACCTTTCCGAATGTTTCGATACCAATATCATCTATTCAGAATTGGGGCTAGCGGGCTATGACTACCCAGATACGCTTTTTTTGGAAGGTTCACAAAAGTGTAGTCTGCTCTGTGCAAAACATTATCTTCAAAACAAACTCAACTCTTTTGTCGATGGAGGGTTATATGCTACAACAATAGCAAGCATCTCACCTTTGAAACTTTCATATTTGAGAAGCATATTTTCTTCCAAACACATAATGAATCTAATGAAGAAATATCCTTCGTATATCTTGCTCACCTCTGATGGTATTCAATTTCAAAGCTATTCTGCTGCACTCCTGGATATTGTAAGGAAAAGGTTTGTCAGAAATATTTTAGCTGACATTTCTGAACTTCGCTTCTGGTTTTCTAGTGCAGAAGGTACTTCTGAAGTGATGACTTCGAAAAGAACAAAATTTAAACAGATAGCAATAGACCACCAAGTTATTTTCTCTTACGATGAAGCTAATAATTTTATCAGCTTTACTGGTTCAAACGAATCTATACAGAGGGCATACAATGATATCATAATTGAAAGATTACCTGGTGTAAAGAATATAAGATTTACTTTGGAGTTAGATACTATCTACAAGGATTTCATCTCTGGAAAAAAGAACGGTAAATTAATGAAAATAATGGATCTGACGAAGTGTGCCATCTCTTTAGAAAACGACCATAGCGGGAATATGCTTGTGGTTTTACAAGGTGATAATATTGAACAGTTAAAGGATAGTTTTACACTTTTACTTCAGGAATTGCCATGTGAGAAATCTTTCTTCATACCAGAGGCATATCATCGCCCAGTTATTGGAGCTGGTGGCTCCGTAATTCAAACCATTATGAGAAAGTATAATGTATACATTCAATTTTCGAACAGCTTCCAGCTACCTCAAACGGATTGGGCTTTCATAAGATATGATAATGTCATAATCAGATGTCCATCGAAGAATAAGGCGAATATACAAGCAGCAGAAGAGCAATTGTTGAATTTATCTGAACAATACAGTCAAATTCAAAACACGGTATATGTTCAAATGTCTCCAGGCCAATACAAATATTTAACACATGCCCGCGAAAACCTCTCCTTTATTAGCGAGATTGAAAAGACATATTCTTGTTATATCTCTTTCCCCCAATCTTTACCAAATGGAAATTTCCACTTAACAATAAAGGGAAATGATAACGGTCCTGAGCAAGCTGCAAATGCATTAACCTCTCATTTTGGTAGGGAAATCGAAATAAACGTCAAGGATCCAATTTCAAACAAAATAATCTCTAATGGACTACTTTTACCTTTGACCTTAAATGAAGTGCAACTAACACACTACGATCAAACTATTAGACTAACATTCAGTTCGGAAATGACTGCAAAGAAGTTGGAAAAGGTGTTTTTCTTGATCGAGACATATATCAAAGACACAAATAATAGAATTAATTCAAAGAAAGAAATTTCCCCATATAGTAGCGTCGCACCTTTGTATGGAGTAGGGAAAACAATAACTGATATGCCACAAGTCCAATCTCATTCTCATTCACATACTAATGTACCTATGCTCAACGAATACTCTCAAATTCGCATGTAAGGGTCAACTTCAAATATATTAATAATAAATCATGGCAAAGAAAACATGTTATGTATCGTATTCTATAAAACATTTTTCAATTCGTACATTACAGCATGGTCCCGAAACATTCATTAAATCTTATTAGATTTTCTTCAAACTGCCTTAGTCCAATATGTTGATCATCTGTTAAGTATTTCAAATCTTTTCTGTAGTATTTATACATCTTTCCTGAATTACGAATAAGTCTAGTTTTATGATAATCCACTGTTAATATGTTCTTTACTATTCTTCTGCACATATGTGTATCTTTTTCCATACTTCGTGAGAATCCATTCGTGTTTGAAAATGCTTTTATCATCATTTGCAAAGACCTCTGAACAGACGATCGAAAATCAATATCAGTAAGCTCACTCTCTGACAAGCATTCCCTCCTTTTCGATTCATAATTCTCCACTCTGAATTTGTATCGCAGATAGATGGTATATGAATGTTTAATCGTCTGTCTTTTAGAAACAAAAGGTCTAAGACGTAAAAACCTTCTATAAGAAGCCTTGATAAAGCTCAAATCATCAAGCTTATTTATTTGTTCCTGCGTAATATAATACTTGGGAGTAATCTTTATCAGAATGTTGGTAGCAGTAACTACTGCTTTATTAGATGAAATATGAACCATTGAGAAAACTTTATTATTCGTTCCTTTCCTCCCTAATGGTTTTCACACTTATCTTATCATTTAATTAATGTGCCTAGTCACCAGTAACATACAACGATATCTCATAATGAGATTAAGCGTCTATCTGAGTATTGTTTCTCTGCTCTTCAATAACATCTTTTGGAAAACAATCAGTCACATGACCAGAAATATTTTAAGAAAAAAAAGAAAGAAATCAATGTCGAAAGTAAGCTATTGGATTTTGAAATCGATGAGTTTAAAGCCATCTCATCTCATATCGACTAGTTGCAAAAACTGTAACCACTTAAAACAAAAAGCATCATCCAATACAACATTCCCCATAGAAGTTAATATACTTGAAGAATGGCAAAATCTAGACCAAAGAAAAACGGCTTGAGTCACTCTTTAGAGAGCAAAATCAGTGATTTAATATATCGTATGCTTGATGAAAAGTCACTTGAGAAGCAACGACTAAACGCAAAGAAGCGTGAATTGTTAGAAAGAGGAGACATTCAATCTGATGATAGTAGTGTCGAGGATATTGGTGATGAATTAGCTGATATATACTTAGCAAAAGACTTACGTTTTCCAGAGGTTGTTGCATTTTGTCAGAGTAAAGATTTATCTCTACAAAGAGTAAAGAAGGTTTTATTAGAGAAAACGATACAAAAGGTATTGGTTCAAGTAATAGATGATGAGCTCCAAGAAATGGGACCCTTAATTCAAGAGGAAGAGACCGTAGTGTCAAAAGAGACCGAACTCGAAGAAAAGAATTTAATGGTTACGCCCGAGTGCAATGATTTGAATAAAGACATAATATCACAATGGCAAGTTCCTAAATCAAAGGAGGATACCCCGGAAGCTAAGAAGTCAAACAAAAAAAGACCTAAGGAAGATCCTAAAGAAAAAGCGAAAAGGCAAAAAAAAGATGACAGGTCTCCACCTAGTTCAAATTTATCAACTTTAGGAGGCATGGACGATGTGGTTGCCCAATTGATGGAATTAATCGGATTACCGATTTTGCATCCTGAAATCTATGCTGCTACTGGGGTTGAACCGCCAAGAGGTGTTTTACTTCATGGTCCTCCGGGTTGTGGTAAAACATCCATAGCAAATGCTTTGGCGGGTGAACTGCAGGTTCCTTTCATTTCTATATCAGCACCTTCTGTCGTGAGCGGAATGTCGGGTGAAAGTGAAAAAAAGATTAGAGAGCTTTTCGATGAGGCTAAGTCATTGGCTCCCTGTCTCATCTTTTTTGATGAAATTGATGCAATTACCCCGAAAAGAGATGGAGGCGCTCAAAGGGAAATGGAAAGAAGAATAGTCGCGCAGTTACTTACTTCGATGGACGAGTTATCGTTCGAAAAAACTGAAGGAAAGCCAGTTATTGTGATAGGTGCTACCAACAGACCAGATTCTTTAGATCCTGCTTTGAGAAGAGCAGGTAGATTCGATAGAGAAATTTGTTTGAACGTGCCTAATGAGACATCTAGATACTTCATACTAAAGAAAATGGCATCGTCGTTGAAAATCGATGGAGAGATCGACTTTTCAAAACTTTCTAAATTAACTCCTGGTTTTGTAGGTGCTGACTTGAAAGCATTAACTACAGCTGCTGGGACATGCGCAATTAAGAGAATATTTCAAACTATATCAGCTTCAGATGATGTAGATATGGATGCGGATATTGAATCCGAAATTAAATTGAAAAACACTGCAAATCTAATTGATCCCCTTCCACTATCGACTATTCAAAAATTCATCGACAATTTCCCAGAACCTCTTACCCCTGATCAGCTCCAAGACTTGTCTATAAAATACGAAGATTTCTTAAAAGCACTCCCAACAATACAACCAACTGCAAAGAGAGAAGGGTTTGCTACAGTTCCTGATGTTACATGGGCAAGTGTGGGTGCATTGGATAAAATCAGAATTGAACTTAACATGGCCATTGTGCAACCTATCAAAAGGCCAGAGCTCTATGAAAAAGTCGGTATTAGTGCTCCAGCAGGTGTACTACTATGGGGTCCACCTGGTTGTGGTAAAACACTACTAGCTAAGGCAGTTGCGAATGAATCAAGAGCAAATTTCATTTCAATTAAGGGTCCAGAACTACTTAATAAGTACGTGGGTGAATCCGAAAGGGCAATAAGACAAGTCTTTAATAGAGCCAGGGCGTCTGTTCCATGCATTATTTTCTTTGATGAATTAGATGCACTAGTTCCTAGAAGAGATACTTCACTTTCAGAGTCATCTTCCAGAGTGGTTAATACACTCCTTACTGAGCTAGATGGTTTAAATGACAGAAGAGGTATATTCGTTGTTGGTGCGACCAATAGACCGGATATGATTGATCCAGCAATGCTCAGACCTGGTCGTTTAGATAAGTCCCTTTTCATTGAATTACCAAATTTCGAAGAGAAGGTGGATATAATGAAGACGTTGCTAAGGGCAAATGGAACCCCTGTTGCTGAAGATGTCAATATTACTAAAATAGTGAGCGATGCTCGTTGCAACAATTTCTCTGGTGCTGATATTGCTGCGTTAGTAAGGGAAGCTGCTGTTCTTGCTCTTAAAAGAAGTTTCTTCAAAACTGATGAAATCCAATCTGTGGGTGAAAACGATCTAGATAAGGAATTCGAAGATCTCACTACCAATGTAACTACCGATGAAGTACTTGTACATATGAAAGATTTCGAAAATGCATTAAAGAAAGTGAAGCCTTCAGTGAGTGATAAGGATAGAATTAGATATGATAGATTGAACAAGAAGATGGGATGGAATGAATCCGGAGATAGTTCGAATTGAGATTTTAATAGTATGTATGTATAATAATAATACTTTTATTTCATGTGATGTCCTCTTCTCATAACATTTTTTCTTACCTTCCAAACGTGCTCATTTCTCTTCTTCCGATAGAGAGATATATAGGGAATCTCTTGAGATTCACTAAAGAAGTTTTTAGTAGGGAATAGTTCATGGATTGGTGTCTCAGTTTTTCCTCTAAGAATGATCCAATTTGTGGGTTCTGACCGTTTCACGCAATTTATAGCGAAATCCGGTACATAAACCCGAATTGAAGAATCATCTATATTAATAGAGTGTATAAGCGCCAGCGTAACAAATTTAAGTCCAGTGGTTGGTAAACGATTCATTATTGGGTAAGATCCTATTTTTTTCACTTCTGGCACACCTTCCATATTGTGCAATGCTACTAATGTTCCGTCTAGAGAAAGATTTATATCTTCTTCATGAATAGGACCATTGGATTGTAAAAATTTAATTCCTGCTATACCTCCATTACCAATCGGTACAACCAAGGGTGTTTGTAAGAGTAAAGGAGATATATTGTATGATCTATCATGCCTTCTATGCAAGAAAGCAGTTATTTTGAATTGACGGATTTTTGCCGCATTGAAGCGTTGAAGTGCCGGGGAAATATGTTTATCTAATGGTGGGGAATGTAGTTCCAATATTATAGGTTTGTAGCTTGATCTTTGAGTAGTACTAAATGTTTCTGGTATCATTATTTCTGAAGAAAATGGCTTTCCATTGTGAGATAGAAATATAATATGAGTGGGCTTGAAATGAGATAACGCATGATTAATAATCTTTACGCCAAAACCTTTGATCCATCCAGGAATGTTTAAGAAAGACGTTCCCATGAAGTTTTCATCTTCCCACGACTTTAATAAGGATTCGACAGCGTTAGAATAGGTTGTAGGTAGATCTTGAGGTGATGATGATCCTAAAAAGTGTTGTTTTACAGTAGTGTAATTACCTTGACATAGATGCTGACCAAGAGCCATTGTCTTGGCATCCAATTTATTCCATGAAATGCTTTCAGGTGCGGAATATTCAGTTTGACCAGGATCAATATCTATGTAATGAACAAGTTCATCGCTAAGTTCGTTATCACTATGAAGAAACTTTTGGAGTAGCAATCTCATTAGAGTAGACTTACCGGAGTTTTTACCTCCGATTACCATTACACGCATATCCTGAGAAGAGTTGGAATGAAATAAACACATTTCATCAATTACTTTAGACCACTCTTGGGATATATTCAATATTCTTACAATCGTCGAACTTTCCGGTACTACTGTAAACGTAAGTTGCTTCTTATGGAATCCAGGCAAAGGGAAAGATGATATGGGTCCCCATATATCTCTTAGATCTGGAACAGAGTTGGTGAGAAGAGCAATATTTGAACCGTTACTGATTCTTAAAACACAGTTGAACTTTTCTAATGAACTTTCCAGATGCTTATACTTTTCTCCTAGGAAAAGTTTACTTTCCCAACCAGCATAGAAAGATGATATTATTGGAGAAACAGCATTACAAACCGGATGCCATATTTCCCATGTCCTCCAACTGCTATTATAGTGCACGTTATTATATGTTATGCCACCCTTAACTATCTGTAAATTGAATTGGCCACAAAGTAAAAGCTGTTGATTCTTAGTCAAACCCACCAGAACTTCTGTGCTTTCATGAGATAAAAAAAACATATTCTCATTAGGAATCGGACTATACCATTTAGATAGGTTTGTGCTAATATTTCCTTCTGTACTTTTACCGTCTGTATTTAGAACATCATTGTCATCATCCTCATCGTAAGTCGCAACTATTGATGATTCTTTGGATTGAATGACGACATTTCTTGGTTGAGCACTTTCGAAATCAGAATCATCCGAATCAGTATTCGAGGAATATTGCAATATATCCTCTGACATATTTGGAAGTGATAGGAGCTTATATCCTTGGCAATGCCAGTCGGTTCATGTGAACTAAGTTTTTCTGATTTAAAGACATCTCATCTCATCTCATCTCATCTCATCTCATCTTTAGACATACAGTTTATTTAAAAGTTTTTTTTTTGCCGTAAAATTAATTATATTGAAAAGTCATGAAGAGGGAGTATCGTAGAGTGTTAACCGTTCAAACAGTGTTGCAAAAAGAATCACAAAATTATGACTACCCGAGAAATATCACACAAGAGTACGTGAAAATAGATGTTAAATAATTCTACTTGTATAGAAAAAGAGGTAAAAAACAACAATAACTAAATAAACCCAATGTAAAAAGATAAACCTTTTGACCGTTTTACTATCCCAGATTGTAAGCCAAACCCAAACCTATATGCCATTTAATCGATCAGACTACGACTTGAGGGTATCTTGGTAATGCAAGCTTATCCGAGTAAGCTTTCCCATCTAAAGACGAGGATTCTTGTTGTAAGTTAATGGAATCGTCTAGCGATTGCGAATTTTGCTTTAGTTCACTGAACTCGTCAAGTTCTTCCATCAATTCACACAACAAGTAGTCCTTCAACAAGTTGACAGTAGAATAAGTGAGGGCGAACAAGTCATCTTCATCATCATTAGCAGCAGCATCCTCTTCCTTCTTCTTATCAGACAAGTCGAGTGACTTGAGAGAATCTTGCAAAGCATCCACTTGCTTGGCGGACACCGATGATGCTTCATGTAATGAGGATTTTTGCTGCAAGCTATAAGAGTTGGAATAGCTGTGAGGATGGAATGCAGAAGAGGTAGAAGATGCCAGAGAATGATAGGTATCGAATCTGTTGAAGACTGGCAACATGGGCGCTGGAGGTCCAACGTTCAATGTTGACGAAATACTAGGCAACTTTGGAATGACTGGGTAAGACTGAGGTGCGGAGACAGGTGTTCCACTGACAAACGCTGGATGTGGTAACTTATTAGAGTAATTTCTCGACATGTCCATGGAGAGGTTGTTGAAGAATCCGACCGCATACCTTAGATCTGTTCCATGGCCAACAGTAGAAGGTGGCTGTACATGGTAGCCGACAGGATTGTGTTGCGGAAGGGAGCTAGGAGATACTGCTACAGATGACGCAGGCGATAGAGCTGGAGACGATGGCGAGTTGCTTGTGTTGCTATTTTGATTACTGTTATTGTTAACAGTGTTGATGCTATTGGAACGCATCAATGGAACAAATGCCATCTTCTCGGCTAGCTGTTGCGAATAAACAGGAGGCTGAGTTTTCACCTCGTCGTGAATAAACTTCTCGAGGCTGATAGACGGCAGAGTGAACTTCTGATGAGCGTAGTTTCTATTAACGGAATCCCCAGAAGCCATTTTCCCGACCTTATTATATGGTTTTGGCCCACGCTTCTTCTTGAGCAGCGATAGCTCCTCGTTGTGAACCTTCAAGTGTTTCTTCAAATCCTGTGGCCTCTTGAACTTCTTGCTACAAGTAGAGCACGAAAACGGTTTCAACGGAACGTGCACCCTCAAGTGAGAAGTGATATGGTCTCTCTTAACCGTCTTAGTGTGGCACTGGTCCCACTGACAGTTAAGTTGCAAGTTCTTCTGTGACTTGCGGCCCACATGATCTTGACAGAGATGGTGGTACAAGATCTCCGCAGACGTAAACTCCAAAGAGCAATCCTTCCATTTGCATGGGTGCATCTGAACCGTATCATCATCTGAGCTTGATGAAGATGAAGAAGACCTCTGGCCAGCAGCGGAAAGTGGTGATGAACCAGCCGAAGTTTGGTAATTGTAATTCTCTTTGTTAAAACTCTGGTTGTTTTGTCCCACTTCAGGGACGTTGGTGCTATTCAATAGATTATCAATAGGCGCCATTTTACTTGTATGTTGTATATTTGTTACTCTAGTAGCACCTGGCTTTAGTTTCTATATGTGTATGTATCTTTATCTTTCTCTCTCTATTCTTCTATGCTTTTGCTAAATATTCGCTTTATACGAATATGGCTTTTCTATCTTGGATATTTTTCAAGAACGCTTTTATATATGGCAAATCTCCAGTTTTTTCCCGTAAAATTAATGTGCTCCTCCTCCAAAAAAAAAAAGAGTGAATACAAAGAAAGAGAGTAGTATCTGGTGCTACTGCTAAGACTACTGCTTAATGTCAGTACTGCTAGAACGCCTACTAAGCAGTTCATTGATGCAGATAGAGCCCGCAGAGAAGGGTTTAGATACATTCTCCAAGGGTTTTCCGCTACCCTAAGGATCCCTCTGTACGCCATACATCAAGTGTCATTACAGTTACAGAACATTCGTACGATGAAGGCTTAGACGCTACAGTCATGGATACGCAATGAAAAGGGGTGTTTTTTTTTTTAATTTTCATTACTATTATTCTATTTACTTTTGGTTTGTTATTGGAAGGACGCTAATGTAATGCATGTATGAACAGGGTTTCCGTGCCATACTTCTTTAGCGCGGAAGTGCTGAAGGTAATTACAGTGAATGTTTATATTGGCGTTTCGTGCTGCGGTTTGTCTTTTGTCTTTTGTCGCTTGTAACCTATAGTTTGTAGCCTGTTCTGTAGCAGCAGGTGAGCGTGTATGGTATGTATGTGCTGTAAGCCGGCAAATGGAGCGAGCGAGCGGCTTTTACCTTTCCTTTTTGCTATTTTTTCCGCTCTCCGTATGAGGCATGTGATGCGATTTCGCTTTTTCTGATCCGTGGGACATAGACTTCCGCCTAAAGAAAAGGATTTTTTTTTTTCTAATGCTTATTTTTGATAAAAAAAAAAAAAAAAAATTAAAGGAAGGCGTTTGGGCCTATGGACCCTGTAGATTTTCGGGATTAACGACGCGCTGGGGCTGAGGAGGGAAGCAAGGAATACGAAACAGAGTAAAAACAAGGGGTATGGTATGGGTTATGCATAACTGTGTAAAAGGTACGTAATATATTAGGTTTTGATTGATAATAGAATCGATCGGGGAAGGAGTGCGTGTGCGCATGGGGCGATAGCGCTGCGCGACGCTATGCATAGTTACATTACAATAGGAAAGTTCAGTCAGGTTGGTATACGGATGAAAGGTAGTAGTAGTATGGTAAGATAATGAAAATAAAATAAAAAATAGAACAAAAACAAAACAACGTAATTGCGCGAACGAGCGGGTGGGGGTGGGGTTGGTGGTAATCGTTTTGAAATTTTGAAATTCTTTTTAGGCTTCTTTTTCTTTTTCTTTTCTGGGGCTCAATTCCATTATAGTCATGTGGAGGGTGTCTAAATCTAAAAAAGTGAAAATGTGTATTTTTTTTATAGTGTCATTCTTTATTCGTTTATTACCCGGAGGACCTTACGGGAGTAGTCCACATCATCCGCAAGCGAGAGTCTACTTCCGTTCGATTCCCACTGGGACATTAAATGCTGTGGATCGAGCCTCTGATCCAGCACGACGGCATCAGTGCTATTCGGTACTATTCCAACTCCATTAGTAGGCGACGACGGCGTTGGTGGGTTTCCTGTCGCTGATGTAGGTGCTGTGGCAGAAGCCGGAGTCGAGACGCTTGATGCGGTCCCCGAGTTAGTGACAGGCCGTAGCGACAGATTTTTCACGGTCGGAGTCAAGATTCCTTTCTCGTCTGCGTAGACGAAGGGAGCCATTCCTGTGCTGCTGTTGCCGCTGGGGTCGTTCTGTGAAGAGATGGACGTTGAGTATGCGTCTGTTGCCGATCTTTTCACGACGTCATACGTCTTTTCGAAATCTTGTTGTTCTTTTCTTCTTCTGTATCTCATAAACAGGATCACCAGTGCGATCAGCAAAAGGACTACGACCACTCCAACTGCGGTGAAAGTCCCTGCGACTTTCCCAGCGGAGTCCCAGAAGCCCGAGTGACTCTTGTTTGACACTTCGCCATCACCGGACTTTCCGTGGTTGGTGTTAACTGCTATTCCTGCTGCTGCTGATGGGGTCGAGTAGACCGTTGTGATAACCTTGGTAGTGACCACCTGGTTACTGCCACTGCCGCTGGCGCTATTTTTGCCGCTCCCGGTAGGCTGCGCTGTGATTGTTGCGATCGAGATGATGACAGAGACGGACGGTTGTAACGTGGTAGTTGTTGCCTTGCTGGTGCTAGCGCTGGTAATGGTTCTAGTTCCAGGGTTGGTACTAGTGAGGGCACTTTCATCGGAATCTTCCGAAGCAGAGGTAGCGGTTGTTTCCACCAGAGTAGAAGTAGTGCTTGTACTAGGGCTGGGGCTAGAGCTAGAACTAGAACTAGAGCTGGAGGAGGAAGTCGAGCTCGAGCTCGTACTTGCGCTTGTACTCGTACTCGTAGTTGACGTCGAACTCGTGCTTGAAGTCGAACTCGTACTCGAAGTTGATGTCGTGGCCGACGTTACGCTCGGACTACTCGTGCCGGAACTGGATAATGTCGTGGAACTACCCTGCTCACTCGTACTCGAGCCAAAAGTTCCAGTAGAAGAAGAACCAGACGAACCAGAGCTCGAAGTGATCGAGGGCGGAGTCCCAGATCCGAGATATAAGTATCCATACAACCCCGAGTCAGGGTTCCCACAATGCTCGACGGAGTAGCCAGGACATATGTGACTGCACGAGCTCACAGGCTCGTCCGAAGACGGCAAATCATTCGAACACCAGCATGAATAATCTTGCACTATAGCATAATCATATGATTTACCGCGACAATAGTCCGAACAATACCCATTACTCTGCCACGTATTAGTTACCTCTTCGGATCCCGTGTTCTCACTAGAACAGTAATTCTGTACCAGCCCGCTGACACACCGTACACTCAAAACAGCTGCAAACCAGTTGAACCATTTCATCGCAGTTTCTAATACACTAGCGGGACTTAAGTACTCTTGAAGTTTATCCTTCCCTAAACTGCTCTTCAACTATTCACCAGGAATATATTTCTTGTAGAGCAAACCGACAGACAGCAGATGTGTATTCTTAGAAGTTTCCGGTGGCCTTTTGTAGTCTCTTTATTTCAAAGAATGCTGTCGTAGATTCTTTGATCTTTGAAACTGGTACTTAAGGATGCTGATGATATAACCAATTTTTTCTCATTCTGCATCCTAGCAAAGAAAAATAGTAGTAGCCCCAAGCAAGATCCCGGAAAAAAAAAAATTCAATTTCAGTATATATCTATATATTCTAAATATATATGTCCTTCCACTAGCAAAAAAAAAAGAGGCATTTGACGAAAATACGGTTGTCCCTACCCTTAAAGGATAAGAATCTGCAGCAAGCGTCTAAATGCAAGCGTAAAGATGAAGGAATAAAAAAGAAAGTATGTAAAAAAAAAAATGAAATGGAGTGCCCGTTACAGCTCCGCTCTGTATTGTATTGTTCAATACACTTACTTAGTTTGCGTGCATATTTTTGGTTTTGGTACGCTGGCACAACACCGCACATGCATTGCAAAAATTGCAATGCATGTGCTCTCTAGGAATGCGTCTTCTGAGCGCTTTCTCGAGCTTTCCCAAACTTAGGAATGTCGAGCTAAATACAAACAAAAGTATATTCAAAAGAGGTAACGTCTATGCCAATTGGGTAGGAATATTTTGCCAATAATGGCGGTCCATTCATTCTTCATCGGTAATTTATCTTTTCTTTATAATTCTGTGCCTATGAACAGGTGGTGACAGAAAAAAATACAATTGGAAAAATAAAAAGAGAGAGCTGCTTAGGTTCTTCAACACAAACCATAAGAGTTATTTACTGTGCTATTTTCTAAGTCAGATTCTCCGGAGTACCTGGGGCAGCGAATCACAGAGAAAGAATAAAAAAAAAACAAAAAAACAACAAAATAACGATCAAATGAAAATTTATCAAGTTTAGCGTCTACGGTTGCCAGGGTTGTTGCAGCGCACAACCCTCAATTGAGATTTCTACAGTGTTCTAAAGAAAAACAAAAAAATGGCACCTAACTAGTTGCTTTAATTTAAAACGGTTAGAGTTCTTACTACCACTATTACTAGCCTTGAAGAAAAAAATAACAAAAAACATTCATTAGTGCCGATCACTAGAGCAGCAGGCAAAGTTTGCAAAAAAAAAAAAAAAAAAAAAAAAAAGAGTATTGATCACCAACTCAGTAGTGCAACCTAAAAAAGCATGAAAAGAACGCATATCTGCATGGATAGCTTCTCCTTTGAGAAACCGTACCTGAGCCGTTGAGTTAAGTCTCTAAACGGCCGCGGGAATAGAAGCAAGAAACCTACACCAAACCTGAAAAGTATATACGAAGGCACGTCCATCGCACTATACTGCTGCAAGATGTCTCGAAAGACACCTTCTTGCTAAAGTTTATCTTTGCATTATAGTCGTCTGAAGGAAAAATGTCGGAGCATTAAGTTAAACAGGATGCCTAACACTAGCTTATATGATATGAATGTTATATGATATCATATCATATCTGCCAGTATACGCAATAAAGCCGTGTCCGGATAAGTTCCCAGTATTACCCGATGTGGGTGACTCACTTATCTAAACTTATATATATATATGTATGTATGTCTGTGTTTAATGGCAGCCCACCCCTAATTTGTTTTTTTTTTTTTTTGTATAATCCATTCCAGTCCACGTGACAAGCACATAATCCTGGAGAGAGGAAAACAAAAAAACAAAGCTAGATGAGCTATTGTATCTAGAGACTTCCACACGTTTCCACGGGTTACAATAGATGAGACCACTGTTACCCGGACTCCCATGCATCCCATTGTTCTTATCTCTCCTTGCGTGCGTGAGTTTGAGCACGCAACAGTTCAGGCTTGGCACCGCACGGCAGTCTCTAAAGGGACACAACCTCTTTTCTTGACCCCACTTTTTTCATTGATACTTTGTATTTACGCGGTGCCTACGCTGTACCGAGCCAGCACTCAGCACTCTTCCGTACTACTACTACCCTTTTGGCCATATAGGGGCTTTTGACCAAGATGTGGTCCTACTCCCTTGTGAAAAGCAATGTATTATTACAAGTGCTCCGTCTTAGACTTATCCCAAGCGGGAAAACAAAAGATAAACGTGACAAATAAACCTCAGTAAAATCGCCGTTGTTCCATCTATATTCTATTCCACTTCTTTTTCCACCAGCCAACTAGTTATTCAGCCAGCTAGATGGCCCAGCTCAGTATTAGTAACTAACTGTCCACTGTCTCTCCTCTAATTCGTTTCTTTTTTTCAAAATAGTAATAAATGGTAATAGCTCCATTATGTTCTTGTCATATATATATAAGGAGCGCCACCCCCTTAAAAAACAAATAAACTTCTTAACGCTTGGTTCAAACGAATATTATCTTAACAGTGTATTTGTCAAGCATATTAGTAGATCAGGAGAAGTACTTTCAACTAGCATAGACTACTTGTTCATATTATAAGCTAAAAGGCCTATAGAATAAGTATACTTCTGAGGATAAATTTGTCATTAGATAAAAAAAGGGGGCTTTCGTTATTGTAACTCCTAAAAAACAGCCATAACAGAGATTAGACACAACACTCAAGCTCATCAAGACATTAAAAATGCAAATCTTTGTCAAGACGTTAACAGGTAAGACCATCACTTTGGAAGTTGAATCTTCTGACACTATTGACAATGTGAAGTCTAAGATCCAAGATAAGGAAGGTATTCCTCCAGACCAACAAAGATTGATTTTTGCTGGTAAGCAATTAGAAGACGGAAGAACTCTATCCGACTACAACATCCAAAAGGAATCTACACTTCACTTAGTCTTGAGATTGAGAGGTGGTATGCAAATCTTCGTCAAGACTTTGACAGGCAAAACCATCACTTTGGAAGTTGAATCTTCTGACACTATTGATAATGTGAAGTCTAAGATTCAAGATAAAGAAGGTATTCCTCCAGACCAACAAAGATTGATTTTTGCTGGTAAACAATTAGAAGACGGAAGAACTCTATCTGACTACAACATTCAAAAGGAATCTACACTTCACTTAGTCTTGAGATTGAGAGGTGGTATGCAAATCTTCGTCAAGACTTTGACAGGTAAGACTATCACTTTGGAAGTCGAATCTTCTGACACTATTGATAATGTGAAGTCTAAGATTCAAGATAAAGAAGGTATTCCTCCAGACCAACAAAGATTGATTTTTGCTGGTAAACAATTAGAAGACGGAAGAACTCTATCTGACTACAACATTCAAAAGGAATCTACACTTCACTTAGTCTTGAGATTGAGAGGTGGTATGCAAATCTTCGTCAAGACTTTGACAGGCAAAACCATCACTTTGGAAGTTGAATCTTCTGACACTATTGACAATGTGAAGTCTAAGATTCAAGACAAGGAAGGTATTCCTCCAGACCAACAAAGATTGATTTTTGCTGGTAAACAATTAGAAGACGGAAGAACTCTATCCGACTACAACATCCAAAAGGAATCTACACTTCACTTAGTCTTGAGATTGAGAGGTGGTATGCAAATCTTCGTCAAGACTTTGACAGGCAAAACCATCACTTTGGAAGTTGAATCTTCTGACACTATTGATAATGTGAAGTCTAAGATTCAAGATAAAGAAGGTATTCCTCCAGACCAACAAAGATTGATTTTTGCTGGTAAGCAATTAGAAGACGGAAGAACTCTATCCGACTACAACATCCAAAAGGAATCCACACTCCACTTGGTCTTGAGGTTGAGAGGAGGTCAGCTTTGAATCTCATTCTTAGGCTAGGCTAGTAATTTCAACAGTCAAAAGTTACTGGTCATTATACCTCTGTTGTATTTTCGTAACGTAGGATTAAATTGTGTATTGTATCACGTGTATAAATATATGTACTTATAATACACTCTTTATCCAAACGAAATCTTACAGCAGCCTCAAAATCTGTCTTTATAAAAGTGGAGGTATGATCATTTTATGTCGTTAAATCGCTGCTAAAGTCTGCATTATACCTATACATACATACATACATATATATATATATATAATTACAAGATTCTTCAGGGAGATATTCCAATCTTCACAGCTTCAGCCTTAAGAACGGATGAATGATCCACCCTAAGAAGTTCAGATATATCAAAATTAACCATGATGTTCGTATCCGGTAACTTTGCCTTCAAAAGACCACCATATCTTATACACTTAATCTTAACGCTCTCGATGATTTCTTTCGTCTTACAAAAATCATATCCGTACTTCCACATATCAATAAAAATATCCGAAGCATTGTGCGAAGTTAAGAAGTTAGCATCCAATGGTGATATTAGAGTGATTGCTGTTTCAAAGTAAGCTAATTGTGACCTCCAAGTATATTCTATTGAAGAATTCTCAAACATTCCTTTCATAAATGAATATACTAACCTTAACACGTCTTCATATTTTATACCGTTTTCCTTATGCACCATTTCATGCAGTTCTTTTGCTACTGATTTAATAATCCCTATTTTGAAATTCTCTTTGTCAATATTTTCCTGAGATGATGATTTGTGAACATCTTCAACAAGTTTAGGCTTTTTGCTATGTCCTCTCGAATCGTCTCTATCTTCCTTATCGTCTTCTATTTCGAGTTCGTTAAATGCTTCTTCAATGACATGTGTCAATTTCTCGTACAACTTTTCATCATTTCTGAAAAAGACATACTCTGTAAACGGTTGAATTAACTTCTTAACGTATGTTCTATTTTTCTTCGAGAGTTCTATTTGAAGCATTTTATCGATTTTATTTCCAACCGTTTCATCTAAACTTGCTTGAACCGAAAACTTCTTAAAACTATTAATAACCCCTGAAACGACAAATTCTTTCCCATCCCATGAACGACTTGAGCAAGCTTCAAGTAGAATATCAAACACTTTTTCAATCTTTTTAGCATTCAAAACCCCACTGTAAACTTTACAAGCATCGCACAATGCAACAGCACATGTTTTCCTGATAGAAAAAATGTTTGATTTCATATGAACATTTACCAAATCAATAATTTCGGGGAAACATAAGTTCAACGAGCTAGATCCGGATTTCGAAGACTCCACCCATATATCCTGAAAGATACTTGAGACGCTTTCTTCAGATCCATGCTTCGCAATATATATCAATGGCATTAAAATGGTAGCCACGTTATCAAAATCTTCAGCGGAGTACTTATATATTGACTCAATAGTCAATCCAACAATTTTTTGATTATCAACACTATCCGTCTCGAAATATTTATCTACGATTTTCTTGCTGTACTTCACCTGTTTCTCCAATTTCGACACTTTAAATATTCTTCCAAAGGCAGTTGCGTAAGAAGAAGCAATGGCGATGTTTCGATTTTCTAATCCATTGTAACACGCCTTTAAAAGCTTTCCGGAATATGGCTTCAACAATATGGAGTGCCTCACACAGACCAACTGCAACACACGCGATGCACCAACATTTGAGGGCAATCCCACTGATTTTTTAGATGCACGTACACAGACATCAACCAATTCACTAAGTGCCTTATCATTATATTCAGATATATCGACCAAAGACTCTATCGCCTGCATTATTGGAGAGTTAGATACTCCATGCACTCTATGTTGGTCTATCTCAGAAGCCTTAACGTTGAATTTGTCTGCATTTAATGTCAAATAATTAATAACTTGAGGTTCTAAAACAGAAAGCAACACCGTCATTTCGAATACCAATGTTGGAATATATGGTTTCAAAGACTCTTTGCTTTCCTTTATTAATTCGAGAAGGGTTTTAATAGCAAAAGAACGAACTTCCTCTGCATCGCTGTTCAAACCTTTAGTACCCAACAAGAAAGGTAAAATAACATCTAATAGCTTTTGTGAGCGATTTCCATCAGACTTACCTTGACTTGAATTGAGAGACTTGATTAAAAGTTTGGATAAGCTACGAGCTAATTGTGTACCAGAAGTCCTTACCGTATCTTTAATATCATCCATGAGTCTGAATGTAACAGTCCACAATTCCTCAACTTTCCCTTCGAAGTTTGCCAGTGGATAAGTTTGAACCAAATAGAGAAGTGCTGACGAAGAGGCCTCACGAACTCTCCACTCTTTGTTACTACTGTTTAATAACAGCTCCTCTAGTACATCATTGAAATATTGATCTAGAGCTTGTGCACCATCAGGGAACAAGGTATCCCAGATATTGTTCATCGAATTAGCAACCGTGGTGGATGGATCAAACCTATACCTAAAAAGCTTTGGAATTAGCTTTTTGGAAAGTGTTTTGTTGTTTATAAGTAAATCTTGTAATGAAACTTTAGCCATAATTGCACTGAGACCAAATGCGACACCTTTTCTGGATGACCAGAGGGAAGAATTTTTGGCCAATGCCATGAACTTATAAACAAGGCCAGGATCGTTCACTTCATTAGCGAGATTCAATATATCCTTATAGGTAGAAACAGATCCATCTTTCGTGCTTAAAATACCTGGTTCAAATAACTCTGTATCTGCAGAAACGGAGCCTGATTGTAACGATAATGCTGAATTAGAGTTTGTTAGAGTTTTAAATAGACCTTTAACCATCATTTCTTTCATATCTGCGTCACCCATATCATATACTATACTTAAACCTCTGGAAGCAGACTCTTGAACGAATTCATCCCTATGAGCTAAAAATATTCTGAATGCGGAATGTATTGACCTAAAGTTTTCAGATACCTCTTTCAAGTGACCAAGATACTGAACAATGCATAGGAGCCATATGCAAGATGCTTTCTGGAGGGAGGGGTTCGCCGATGAGCAAAATGACAAAATTGTTTTTAAACCCGAACTCAGGTTACGTGTGGAGGTTTGTTCCTTTAACACTGATATATCCACATCAATATCCAAGTGCATTTGAAGATATTTTGAATTCCAACCCCCTAGTATAATTGTTAAAGCCTCTCCTGCCGAAAATAAAAAGTCAATATGTTTTGAGGAATGAAGATTTTCATACACATCTAAAAAGCCATTAAAATCATCCTGTTGGGAATTCATGGAAAGTAATCCCCACAGTAAAATGGCCAATTCATCATTCTTCAATTTCTCTTCGATACATTTCTTGATTTCTGACAAGAATTTTGAGCGACTTTCAGAATCCAAAGAATTTAAAACGAGGAACTTTAATAGTTGCGAAAGAACTTTAAAGCAAGTTCTATCCATTGCTCCAATCTTAAGGGAATCAATGGCTGTCATGGCTATGAAACTGATTTCTTCTTCCATATGAACCGATTCTAGCAGACATATTCTTGGAATTAAATGAGAATAGAGTAAAAATAGGCTTTGTTGCCCCTGGTGAATAGCATCTGAACCATAACCTGTCAATGATGTCAAAAACTGTGATACGACAGGGCATTTTGTCCCTTTCCGTGCCCCTAAAATCCCAATTGCATTCGTGAAACGGTCTAAATAAACATTTGCAATAATTCTGTTCGAACTAACATGATTCAATGCAGTAGCTAACAATCCTTCGCATTGATCAACAGCAGCAGGAGAGCAATATTCAATCAACAACAATAATAGATTTGTCAAAACTACATCGTCTTTAGAAGAGATGCTGTTTAAGTGTAATATTTCGTTCTGTAAAAACAAACACAATGAACCTATGGTTTTTTCTGAAATATCACTAATGAATTTTTGCACTAAGTTTCTAACGAGTTCATCAATTTCTAGACATTTTTCTATACGCATAGCCCAGTTTTCGTCCTGTACAATAGTTGTAGTCTTCCCGTATACAGAGTTACTAATCAAAGTTTGTTGCAATAATCGAACAGCTGTCGGAATGCATGATTTTATTGAAGAGTATTCAGATGTTTGTCTGACTTCTTGTAATAGCCTCTCTGTCATTGATGCAAATTCCGGAAACTTAGTTTCGGTGATTTTTTTTGCTAACAATGCATCAGTGGAGACATACCCGCTTTGTAAGGATGCTTTGTTCATTCTAAAATGATACGGATTTAAACCCTTGAATGATTCCTGGATAACATCAAAGCGGTTCACCTGGTTAGTTCCTAAAATGTTAAAGATACGTGCGTCAACATCCTCAAAATCAAATGCAGCATTACTGAACTTTATTGCGACAAATCTTAACGACATTAAGGCATCTTTCTCGTCCGCACTCCCATTAAATATTTTGTAATTATCGACTAGCACATTTGCCAAAAATTTCTTAAGTTCTGATTTTGCTTCTAAGGGAAGAAGCGGAAAATGACACACTAACGAACCTAAAGCATCTTTTATCGTTGACCTGAATTCGGAAAGATCTCCTTCAAGGGATTTCAAGAGGAATTGTATATTTTTGAAATCATTCACGGACTTTATATCATGCTTCAGTAACTCGCCGACAGTTTCATATTGAGATGCCCGTAATTTTATTCCCGATAAATGGTTTGCTGTTGGTGCATTATACTTTGGCCAGCCATTCAATTTTATGTTATTCTGAATCGATGAGATGATAGACGTGGAATCGACATCTAAACTTTGCTTGAAAGCATCTTCGTTGAATTTACAAACGTGGCGAATAAATGATAAGGTCGATAATTGGACTCTTACGCTATCTGAGTTGATACCCAACATTGATATCTTTGTAGGGAGATCTGGAAGTTTAGTAACTATTGCACTCCTTTCTAAGATCCCGAGAATTTTTTCCTGTAGTTTTTCATTAACTGGAGGCAGCTGACGAGTATTATCGCCACAGAACATATTAGATAGCATGCAAATAAAATTCTCATCTTCATATGGAATTGCCACCCTCTTTAAAAGTGTGATTGCATTATCTGAAATATCAATTGATTGCGTGGATATAACAATCAAGATAGGAATTAACTCTGTGTCATCAATATCTAAACCAGAAGTTAAGAAATCAAATATAGCTCTTTTATACTGATTCAATACATCTTTCGTAAATGATATCGCAGGACTATAGATGAAAAAGGAAACATCACTTATTGAGAGGCCAGGACAGGAATATGATGCGGTTCCTGATAACATATCTGTTCTTTTTGGCACTAAAAGAAAGAATTTCAGAATTTTCTCAAGTAGAAATTCCAAATCATTATGTGCAACATTTAGTAGTGCACAATTGTCTTTATCTTTGTTCATATTTTTGGAAGGCGCTTTATATGTCAATAAAACCTTACAGATAATATGAAACACTCTAGACGAAGCAAGCTCCGGAAGTTCAGAGATACCTTGTATTAAGTTGGGAAGGATTTTCATGGCCTCTTCATCATTTAATCTTTCTACCCCTTTTGAGAGGAAAAGAGCAGAGTATGTGATTACATTGGTGGCGTCTTGACCCTGATTTAAACTTGGTTTTCTCAATTGATCTAACAGCTTCAAAACAGGGAGTTTTATGTCCTTGTTTGCATTTACCCTAGAGTTAACGTGCTTAATTGATTCATAGACAACTGATCTGACAGATTGATATGGTGATGCTAGTTTAAGTAGCAATGGCGGCAAGAACGTATTTAATGTCTCTTCAAATTTTCTGTCATCTTTAGCTAAAACGAGTTTTAAGTCTACCCTATCCACAAGAGACTTCTCCTGGGTCTCTGATAATTGAACGAATCCACTCATATAATTCGTAAGATGTCCTACCTCTCCCTTTTGTTTTGATTCTCAGTGGCAATTCTTGATATAAGGTATGCGTAATGAATAGCCTGGCCCTTCAGATTCCTTAAAAAGATTCCTTTAAGAATTCAATGTCACCGTTATTTTACCCGGACATGTGTCTTCTTAAGGATCTCAACAAAAGTAAACACAGAGAAACAAGCGCTTTTCAATTTATTGTACGAAAAGGATGGATTAGGCACCTTTAAGATGTTGGTCTCGTCTGATTGTCAACATCCATATCATAGCAATCCATTCAGAAGTGTATTTATTTAGCTAAAAAATGGTGTCGAGGAAGCAAAAGACGAGAACAAGTAAAGCTTCCAACGTTAATAGTAAGAAAATAGACGTTACAGAGCAGCTGAAATCAGTCGCCTCATCTAAGGAAACCCCCACGGTACAAATAGAGGAAGTACCAAAAGATGCTAGTAAAGTACTCATTGATATACCAGAAAATAATGACAGCAGTGTAAATGTAATGGATATGCCTGAACTTGACAAGGAGGAGAAGAAAGTGCTAAAGAAAAGAGGTCGGCCTAAGGGGTCAAAGAATGGTACGGCTTCTGGAAAAACAAAGGCAGTTAAGATAAAGGCCTCTTCGCCAAAAAAGGTTGATAAAAATAAGATAGTGAGGGTTAGTAAGCATCTTACATCAGTCAAAGATAAATTGGTGAGAATATATGGTAATAACCAAGACAAATTATTAGGTTTAGCCAAACAAAAGGAAAAGTTCGAGACAGCAGTCTTTGATTTTAAAGAAGAGCAGCTTACCCCATTCAATCTTAAATTCAATAGCATTGATTTAAAATTAAGTGACTTTGCTGCAGTGGAAATATCTGAAGATGAATTAAATGAAATGATAAAGCTAAATAAGAATGAAATCAAGTTTAACATTGGCAATGATCATTTTGCAACTATGAAGAACGAATACATTCAGCTGCCGGCCTTCAATTTTGGAATACGTCAAGGGTTCATTTTCAATACTGGTGGATTTGTTTCTGACATGGCATGGACTAGATTGCCAGGTTCTGATATACAATACCTAGCTGTATCAGTTTCTGATACACAAGATGCTGCAGACCCCGATTTGCGATTATCAGGGACACCTACGCCTCGTAGTGCCTTAATCAATATCTATGAATTCGATAAAAATCAAGCTAAAATGTCTCTATTTTATCAACTTGTGCATGATGCTGGACTTTCTTGGGACTTGAAATGGCATCCTGCCCCAGTCACAGATGAGAAGTGTATAGGTATATTGACTGGAGTTTTTCAAGATGGTTGTATCAAATTCTTACCAATAATGAGGTCAGTCGAGGGACATATACATCACTTACAGAATCCATGCATAAATATTAAGGGTCCTGAATCAGCAATTACTTCATTCGACTTCATAAGTTCAGATTACATTGTTTGTGGCTTCCAAAATGGATACTACGGAGAGTATTCCATTACTGAAAGCATATTTTGTAACTACAAACAGTTATTTGAGTCATATGTCATTTCCACTATTGCACTAAGGTCGAACTTTGAAAATACAGCAGTTTGTATGAGCGCCATTGATGGTAACTGCTGTATTTTTGATCCAAAAGATATCCGATTAACTAAAACTTTTTCAACAAGAACTCGTGGTAGTAATACATTACCTTTAGTATACATGCCACAATTATACACGGTCTTACGTACAGACTCACTTTCTTCCGTAAAAGCATTTACTCCAAGGGCTATTTTTGTTGATCATAACATTTGTCAACATGATAACACCGTCGTATGTTTAGGGTCCTCATCCCTTCATCCCATGCTTTTATCCGGAAGTGCTGATGGCAGTTTACTATTAAACAATATAGTAAGGAGAATGCTTCAGGGACTGAAAAACAATACAGACATTTACCGATATGTTCGGCTGTGGAAATGGGACTTCAATGCGAAGACTAAGCAATATAGGTTGAATCCACAGTATAAAATTTTTAAGTTCACAAATACTGAAACTTCCAATGTCAAGCTTGATTATCCTGGAATTAATATACAAAGTGTGAAGTGGATTGAAGAGATGAACTGTGGTAAATGGTATTCATTTGCAAATGCTGCAGGATTCGTAGTAGTTGAGAAATTAGGAAATTAATCAGCCATGTTTAGCCATGTTCACATCAGGCAATACTTCATAAGTTGTGCACGTATATCTGTAATTTAATATTTTGGCAAAGCAGGGTTTATGTCATCAATATATTTGAAAAATCCACCCTTGACATCTTTAACATTCTTAATTTTGAACTTTTCCTTGAGCAGTCTGGTTGCTAGTTGGGAATCATTGCCGTATCTACAGATGACAAATACTTCCGAGTCCGCATCAATAGATGGTATTCTTGATTTTAAGGCATCGAAATCGGACTTCATATCTCGTAATTCATTGACAGTAATATTGTGTGTGTCTGGTAGATGAGATATAGAGTAGTGGAGACTAGGTCTCACATCAAGTAATAGGAAAGATTTATCTTCAGCCTTCATTTTATACCGTTTTTCAAATTCGAATACGTCTACCCTTTCTTCTTCAGTTAATACATTATAGTGTCGACTTCCGCAAAACGTCTCATAATTGATCTCGCCTGATTCTATTGATTGTCTAGTGACAATTCTATTTGCACCACATGCCAAACAGTCAGATTTTCTTCCTCTCATCTTAAACTTACGGAGAGTTTGATCCGGAAACCCAGAATATTGAAGAAGAAAAGGCTTGAAGTTCTCAACCGTGTAAGTACCCAATAATATTTTTAACGTTTCAACTACCATTGCCACTCCCACAAGACCAACACAGGGGCCTAATACACCCCCTTCTTGGCATGATGACACCGAAGTTGGAGTAGGTGGGTTCGGATAGAAACATCTGTAACAAGGGCCAATATTTGCGAAATTGAAAATAGATAGCTGGCCCTCGGTCCTTAGAGCTGATGCGGATACTACTGGTATGTTTAAATTAACAGCAACATCTGACACTAGATAACGTGTCACAGGCGTATCAGTACAATCAAGAACCAAATCGTATCCTTCAAAAATTTGGAAAGCATTACTGTTGGTTAACCTGACAGGGTAGGTAATTACGGAAACATGTGGGTTTAACTTGTTCAAAACCAGTTTAGCTGATTCACACTTTAGCATACCAACTTTTGTAGAGTCATGTAAAACTTGCCTGTGGAGATTTGAAGTGTCCACTAGATCGTTGTCGACTATACCAATCGTCCCAATACCGGCACCTGCTAAATATGGTAGCGATGGACAGCCTAATCCACCAGCACCAATGACAAGAACCTTTGCGTTTTTCAATTTGATCTGACCAGAAAGCCCATGTGTTTCTTCCACAATCATCTGTCTTCCATAACGTTGAAATTCTTCTAATGACATCGGTAAGCTAAGATCATCTTGATGGTGCCTTTGCTCATCGAGTGTTTTCTTTAACCTGGCATTTTCTTCCCTTAACCTTTCAAGCTCCTCCAAGAGAGAACTAGTATCTCCATTAATATTTGTCATGACACGTATAACAACTCAGATAAACTTTGAACAGTTTTATTAGTAAACGATAGTCTGTAAATCTTTATTTCCCTCTATATTCAGTCATTTAACGCTTAAAAGTTTTAAGATTAGGATATTTTTCATTAAAAACGACTCTTATTTCTTTTCAATCCTTGACACTATTTGCAGTAAAAGGATGGAATATTACTACGCTAAGGTCTGAAGACTTAAAGTCTGTGATCAGCGACTCCTATGATACAAGTCGCTAGAAGGGTCTGTAAGGAAAAAGTGCATCGATGTTTATATCTTAATATACACTAATTGAAAAGTTTTTGAGCGTAAATACAGCAATCCTTTAACTACTTCTGCTTCTTTTTAACCAGCAAGGTCTTTAAATAGCGTAGCTGAAATTTGCAGGTAAGTACAAGAACAACAGACACTACTATTGATAGGTACATAACTTTCTGGTTAGTTTCCTCCGTGGTTGACCTAAATTTTGGTTCTTTTAATTTAATTTCTTCTTGTTCATTTTTTATCGTTAATAGCCGTTCATTCAATTGACGAATTCGCTCTTTTAGACTGAGCATAGCGCTATTTCTTTTGCTTTGAATAGATACAGCGTCTCCAAAATTTACGTCATGGGTTATCTTCACGCGTTTTGAGCTGTCGATGTGGTGAGGTTGCAGACATATTTTATGTTCACCCTTATCTATACCGCTGAATGCAAAGGGTCCCGGTGGAACTGACTTCTGATCTAAGATACAATGATTATTGTCGAATGTTTCAAAAATTGTGATATGAAATGTTAAAGCCTCATCCTCATCATATGTACCATCTTCTTGTTCTACTTGGCCCAGAAAAGTCGCTGCTAATAGTTCACCCTTATCCAAGTTTTCATAAAAACACTTTGTCTCCCCGCTTCGAAGATAATAATGTAAGCATTTCCCTAAAGAGCATTGTAAAAGCAGAAAAAATATCCTAAGAAGTATATCGGACCTCATTGGCCTTCTTTTAAAATGTTATATTGTAAATTCTACTCTGTATAATGACTGTGATATGTTCTGGTGATCATATTCTTGATTAAGTTAATAATGAACGCTTCCACATTTATTTTGTTTTTTATTTATTCTGGAGCCGCCGCCATACAGAAAAGGCAGACAAGAAGAGCTAATAAAGGTAAGCTGCTAGATATACATTTTTCAACTTATAGAGGGAACATAAGTGTTCGAGTATGATTATTTTTAAAGATTTTTAAAGGTAAAGTGAGTCATTATGGTTTTGATTTTGTAACTGTCTAATCGGTATCTATATACTCCTGGATTTCAGTTCTCGATAAGTTTTCATAGTCAATTCGACATGGCGGGGGGAAAGGGACATCCGGCAATTCAGATGAACGCTCCGCAAACTTTTCATACCAGGTAATATGCTGGTTTTTATCAATACTAGCCTTTAATTTCTGTAGAATCCACAGCTCTTTGGTCAAGAATATATTGAAAGAAGAGGTTTCGGAATCTGGTTTAACCTGGAGCATCTTTGAAAGGCGGAAATTGATATACTCTTTTAAAAAGTGCAATATCCATTCCTTTAATGTTCTTTCATAATTCTCTGTCTCGTCTTGATCTCCAAAAATATATTCTATAGCTTCTTCTTTGGTGAGGTTTACTTGTTTTTCTAATCCGTTCTCATTAACAATCGTAGACGTATAGGTTTTAAGATCTTCATTATAGTTGAAAGGTGTTAAATCAGATCTTTTAATGTGCTGAGAAAATGGCAGTATGATTTCTGCAAATTCCATAATACAATCATTTAGTAAAACATCATCATCTTTCAATACAACCTCCAGATAAGGTCTTATATTCATACAGCGGTAGAATTTAGATACATTAACATCCTTGTAAACATAATGTTTCATAAAATTCTCATCAAAGCGATAACAGAATATTTGGGGCTTTTTAGAATTTGGTAAGAATCCATAAATCTGTTCAAAATGAACCAATTCTTCAAATGGAGAATAGCTTATGAATACTTGGATCAATTTTGACTCTGGGGAATTTTCCAGGTCTAAATATAGCACAATGTCATTGTTATTGCGATCTACATCAAAATATGCATTTTTTTTATCATTACTGTGGTTGGCAAAATCAAGTAACGGAACCAACGTTGGATTCACTACGTAATCATCACTACCCGGTTCAACAGCCTCGGGGATCTCTAATATTCTAGAGATGACACTGCAATAAATTAAAATTATTTCTTTACTATGATCTTCTCCAGGAAATCGTTTTTGGATGAATTCTTCAAGTACCTCAATGAACTGTTGCTGTGGAAAACTCATATATTCCGCATAGTATTGTTCCCAGTTATGACTATCTTCTTGATATTTGTTTACGGGAAGCGGTACAAGCGTCTTTAGGAGAACCTCATCAGTATAGAAAGATGCAAAATCTTTTGATCCAGGGGATGACATCTCGGAATTCGATATAATTGCCTTGATTATAAGGAATACTACAATGATATTTGTCTCATTGATATAAATTTGATGAGATTCTTCTGTAAGAAAAGCAGCCAAATGATCTTTCAAAGAAGTTAACGTCTTGTCTCTTGTATCGCTTGTTAGAATTTGCCTGATCATAGCCATTGATATGGTAGCATCTCGTGGAATTCTAAGCAACTCCACTTTACGTTCATCTTTTCTGTCATCTATTAAGCTGAGATCAGCAAATATACCATAACCCCCTGCATCTCCATCGACCGCAGATTTGTCAATGGTCAAAGCATCATGTTTTATAATGGATTTATTTTCCAAGATCCAAGTGATTGCATGATCCATTCTTAATATGGATAATTAATATTTCTGCAGAACACTTTAATTATATTCAAACTCAGAGACTAACAAATGTTTGCTCACTTTAGTCAGATCAACTCTTGTATTATTTATTCCCCAGTTATAACTATGCCTTTTCTTTAATATGGAAGATATCACACATCCACGTGACTACTAATTTTTCATTTATCCAAAATTTGACGAATGGAGAAAAGAAATAATTTTGACCATAATAAGAGGTAGTGATGGTTTGAAATGCAAATGGTCATCTCATCGACGATACATCAGAGAGGAAAAGAACGATTACAGCATAATAGGACAAACTAATAATATCAAAGCAGTAATGGTTGGTGTTATTAAATTGAGCGAGCTTTCTAAGAAGCGTGCTGTAGACGATGAGTCTGACATCGATATTTTCTCCACGGACTCTGAAAATGGTCAAGGAAGTGACCAAGAGCAAGAGATCGTGAATATTGACTTTGACTTCTTTAATGGTAACCCAGATGTGGACTTCCACGCCTTGAAGAATCTAATGCGTCAACTATTTGGGGCTCAAGAATCGAATAAAATCCAATTGAGTGAACTTGCGGATTTAATTTTAGAGTCACCAACGACTACTATCAAGACAGACGGTAAGGAGTCGGACCCTTACTGTTTCCTTTCATTCATCGATTATAAAGCTAACAAAGACAGTGACTACGCAAAGTACTTGCGTAAAACCGACTCTAAACTAGCCTCATTCCTACAAACGATCGATCAATCCGATAAGACATGCTCCTTGGTTATGAGTGAAAGGTTAATTAACATGCCTCCAGAAGTCGTGCCGCCATTATACAACATCACAATGGAAGACGTCAAACAGGTATTAGGGGATGACAAAAACTATGATTTCTATGTGATTGTCTCAAGAAAATACGAAGTGAATTTTGACATGGATGAAGATGATCTAACGTCGAACCAAGCTACTCGTAAGAAAGTTAGACAAACAAACGAAGTTGATTACTTCCACGAGGAAGACCGTTTCTTCGAGAAAGTTGCGAAAGTTCACGTAGACTCTGAATCAAGAAAAGGTCTCATAACATCATATATGGTATTGGACCACGCGGGTTTAGTTAAATCCATTCAAGATTTGGATGCTGCCATAAAGACGTGGTAAACAAAGACAAACAAAAAGACAGGTAACACACATATCTTTAAGAACATTATATACCTTATGTAAATGCATACAATCCTAGATTAACATGTGGTTATCATCAAATCAGTTTGTGGAATATAACATCCTTCTTCCTTCTTTCTCAATTTCATATCACGTGATGATAAAGAAACGTATATAATGACTGACGGTAATTCTAGAAATATTATTAACTAAAAAAAAACTTTCAAGGAAGTAAATAGTGCGTTACGAATAAGCAGAGTAACGAGTAGGGAGGTATAAGGCTCCTGAGCAAGAGAAGTGTCCGAAAAAGAAGTCATTTTAGACAGCTTAAAGTGCGATTCTGCTTCAAATAGGACCAGCTAACCGAAGTAATCAATCATTTGCACGTCAGACGACGTATTTCCGGTCATATTAGCTGGTGAACACCCCTCACCACACTACCACATTCGTCAGTTTTTTTTTGCCGCTTTTCGTACGAAATTAGCACTGTTGTCTATTACCCGGCCAATAAAATATATAGGCCATTCATTAAGACTCTTCCTTCTATAAACACTTTAGTGCGATGAGCAGTCTGAAACGTGGAAGTAATGGCAGTCAGGGCAGCCAAGAGCAGCTTTTGGAAGAGAGGCGAAATCTCCTTGTACAATTATTTTGCATATCTCATATTTCTGAATTGAAAAGCATTGAAAATCATGAAAGAATAGGAAAGGAAATCCAGCAGTTTTTGGAGCAGCATGACTTAGCGAGAGGAAAACCTGTAGATATAGGTTCTTTGCCTAAATTCAGGCCACGGGACCCTGTCAATGATAAGAAACTGAATCGAAGTAAGTGCCCATCTCCCGCAGAAACTAAAAGAGAATTGAAGAAACGTTCAAAGGATTCAACCCCTAATTCTAATGATGACCACGAAATGGATTCGCAACCTCTACCACCATCTACGAATAGACCAGTTTCACGGATACAATCACAGCAAACAACTTTTCAAAGCTTTAAACAAGTACCTCAACCACAAGGTAGTAAACAGCCTCAGCAGGCACAACTGCAACAGCAGATACCAAACAATCGATCTGTATCGCCTACACAGAAAGTCACAGCACCATCTGATAAAACTTCTAATGTAGTGGTTGAATCACGAACAGCAAAAAAACAAATAGCTTACGCAGAGGCACAGTCGAAGCCATCTTCTTCTGAAAAGCATTCGCGAGATGAGCAGGGAGAAAATGGAACACCGCAAGAAATGGTTAAAAGACAAAAGATAGAGTCTACTGCTACGAATTCCAGTGTTTCAACTGCTCGAAATGAAAGCACTATAGAACTCCCGCCAAACCCATATTCTCATATGATAGAAATGTCACAACTGCATGCAGATCCTACCCCAATACAGATTAAGGAACCTCAGCCATTTATTATAGACTCTATACTTGAAAATCTATCCACCGAGGAGCGTAAAACGTACTGTGATAATGATATTAATGTTAAGGAAACTGTTTATATGATTACTAAAGAAAATGTCCCCACAAAGCTTGCAAAGGCAATGCCTATCCAAGAAATCAAATATGTTTCACAAACTTTACCATTACTGAGATTGATTCCACAGTCACAGAAGGCATTAACTACTGATTTGATAAATACAGCACTGAACGAAGGTAGAATAACAGTTGTAGCCTCGAGAATTGAAGAGTTAAGAAGACTGAATCTGTGGTCACTTCGTCAACCGAAAAAATTCATCGATCCTATTACAGCTAATAAACCAGTTACCCATGCAAATGTCTTGCTGGAAGAAGCCAAGTGGATGCGAGAAGATTTCCGTGAATCTCTAAACTACAAGATAGCCATGTGCACTGAAATAGCTCAATCTATTTCTGATTATTGGACATACGGAAAGATTTGCTGTGTGAAAAGGAAACCTATATCAGACACGGCCAATAAGACAGAACACGTGAACTCTTCACAAGATATTGAAGTAAAGATCCAGACGGATGGGTTAGAGAATACAGACATGCAAATATCAAATAGCTCTCAAAATGAACCAGGATCAAATGCGAAAGACGACGCGGCTGTCAATCATCCAGCGGATCCCATAGTTGATAATACAGAAGAATCTGCGGGTGTAGAAGATATGGAGATTGAGCAACAAGTTCAGGAAGAAGAGCCTTCAATCGACATCTCAAAACTCTTAAAAAGGACTGATCCACAGGATGAAATACCAACACCTTCGTTACCAATAGTTTCTGCAGAAGAATACCTTTCGAAGAAAACTAAACCTCGGTTCCGCGCGTATGTTGACATTAGCTCACTCTCTACATTGGGTGCGGCAATTTCAAAAAGCGTTCGTGTATATGAAGGATTAGATGAAGAAAACCTAAAATCCAGGAAGTCTTTACCCTTTGAACCGGTTTCAAAGGCAATAGCTCCTGTTGATGACGATCACTTTATGAAACTAGTCGAAAAACAGTTAATAGAGGAAGAACCATCATTAGTTCCATTATCCAAAAGGCGTGGTATGTTTTATGGAAACAGAAGAAGTCATTATTTACGCCCCCCGGTTGCGCCGTCCTTACGTTATTTGAAGTTTCGTACTCCGACCATCTGGCTACCTGAGGATGATCAAGAATTGGTCAAGAATATCAACCAATACGCCTATAACTGGGATCTTATTAGTTCTCAAATGTCAAATCGTCACAAGAGGATGTATGTATCTAACATTGAAAGAAGAACGCCTTGGCAATGTTTTGAGAGATTCGTGCAACTCAATGAGAAATTCAACATTGCAGATATGAAAGGTCCTCGAGCTCATAACGCCCAAGTTTGGCTATACGAAGCACATAAATTACAACAGCAACAGAAGAGAAGAATATCCCCTCTTGGTGTTGGATCGGAATCCATACAAAGGGGTCATAGAAGGTTACGCTGGGCTAGTATGTTTGAGGCTATGAGAAAATGTATCAAGAAGAGAGAAAATGCTCCCAGGCCCAATCCCTCTCAACCTCGTAAACCTCTTGATGTAAAGAATATGAGCGTACCAACTCCTCAAGAAATGTCCGAATTGAAGGCTCAGCGTGATGACGCCTTGCGTAGGGACATGCAAATAAAGCGTGCAGCTAAACAACGGATGCAAATGGCACAAATGCAAGCTGGTAAATTACCTCTCACTGCTGCTTCAAGTCCAAATCTTCCAGCGATCAGTAACGGAAGTTCAAAAGAGCTAAAGAACAAATCTAGACAATCGACTCCCCAGAGTGCCCCTCCCTTAGGAGAAAAAACGAAAGTTACCTCGCAACAGCTGCCTCCTCGTAATGTGAAGCCATCCAATGAACGTGAAATTATTGAAGGCTATGCAAAAAAAATTCTTTTGCAAAAGCCTAATTTCACTCCCGAACTGGCTTTAATAGCTGCAGAAAATATTTACAGAAATGTTACATTGCCAGAACAGGGAAGAGCAAGAAGTGAAGCCGCTAGCTCATCCAATAATCGTGTTTCTGAGATTAAAAACACTTCTCCAACACCTCAAGAAATTTTACAAAGGGCTCAAAAACATGACTAATGGACATTAACACAGTAACGGACATCAATATATAGATATATAAGAACAAACGAAACGTTCCCATGATTTAAAGTCATTTGTAAACATTATGTATTCAACTTATTATCGTACCTAACGCGTATAGTTATAGGTCTGCTGGGTTTTGACACGAAGAGCATTCATTAAATTTTGCTATATGTACATAAACTTAAATGTTTGGGAAGGTGAAGACAGATGACTCTTCCTTTGGAGTACCATTAACTTTGTAGGATACCTTCCATTTCACTCTAAGTGGTTTTGGTGCATCTTTTACAGCATTGTCAATCCAGCTCTCTTGGTAGATACCATCAGTTGAGAAGGATGACAAAGTGGTGTTGGATTGCGGCAATAATCTCAAAGATTGGGCCTTAGGAACAGCAAGCATTAAAGTCAAGTCGGAAATCTGAGAAATAGATAAATTAGAGAAGAATGATGTCACTTTAATAGTACTTTCAGATTCCCTAGTTATCAAGAATTCAAACTTTAAAATGTCAGATTGACTGACTAGTTGACGGTTATTGGAGCTTGCGGTTTGGTTTTGAGGTTGTGATGGTGGGGCACTTGACAAATCACTTAATAGATCATTGCTAAAGCTATTGGTTTGTTGAGTTTGAACGGGTGAAGGAGACGAAAGATCTCCTAACAGATCGAAGTTATTATTGGATGTCGTAGTAGTTGTAGTTGTGGTGACTGGAGCAGCAGGGGTAGTTGAACCAAGAGCTATACTTCCACCAAATCCAAAGTTGTTGTTACTCTTGTTATCAGAGAAAGATAAATTGTTCAAATCACTCAATAGATCATCTTCTGTATTATTTGAAGCAGTTCCATTGTTGTTAGATGAAGCTGCTCCTGTATCTTCCTCTTCATCGTCGAAATCGATTAGATTGATTTCATTAGCCAACGCGCCGCTGTTGTTGACGGTTGTCGAAATGTTAGGAATGTTGATTTGGTTTACTTCACCGACACGACCAGCTTTTAAGAGTTCATATTTTTCAACCAATTGGTTTACAGTATCATTAAAGTGAAGTAAGTCTTGAATGAACTGATCATCGTCTTGTTCTTCCTCGATAATCTTCTGAAATCTTGGTTGTGAAGATTTCAAAGCGTTATACAATTCCGCAATAGTTTCATTCTCCATATCTGGAGATTCACTAGCGCCTAACATTTCATTCAATAGGTCTGCTTTACGCTTCAACTTTGTTAATTCTTCATTTAAGATTTGTCTTGATTGAATAGCGTTATCTTCTTTAAAACCGGCCATAACTTTCATCAATTTGTTTGCCTCTCTCAAGTCCTCAGGTCTACCACGTCTAATCAATTCTTCCAATTTAGCAGCCTGGGCGATCTCCTGCTCCTTCTGAATTTCACTTGGGGTCTTCAAATGGTCGCTTGGTTTCAAAACAGCAAGATCTTCGCTGTTAATCTTGGGGAATGTGTATCCCTTATATTTCAATAGTCTATGCATGTCCCTGATATAGCCCATATCATCTTTGTAAGGCGAGTGCTTACAAATCGTCTGGTACCATTCTTCAATGGCAGTCAAAATCAATCTTTGCACTTTGCTAAAACGAACTGGCGGTCTTTCCGGGAATCTCTTGACCAACTCGTTCAAGAATTCCTTTCTTGAAATTTGCAAGTGGAATGGATAACCACAGTTCTTGACTAGAACATCCAACAAGCTCAAAGCGAAGATGGCAGTATGACTGTCTCTAGAGTTAATTAATCTGACAATCGAGATTGCAGCCTCCCTTGGAGTGGCGCCTTGTTTTTCGTTTATATAATCTGCAACATCCAAATTCAACGCGAGATCTGGCTCTGGAAGAGAAATACGGCATGCCCTTTGGATCTTTCTAATTAATGGGTCGCTGTGCTGCTGTGGCCTTCTAACTGGACCCTCATCCAGATGAATTGACATCATTCTTCTAGAACTCCTCTGATGTAAATTCTCCTCAAACAGTAAATTATTACCAGTTTCAAGTTTCTAATCACACCAACAGTTTTATCTATCAGCACTATTGACCAATGAAACTCTCACAGCTTACCCTAAAAGTGCTTGCAATTGCTTCCTTGTCAATTATCTCCTATTATTATTAGTATGAGGTAAAAGTCTTTCTAGGTTCAAGGTTTGGTAATTTTCAGATATCAAGAGACCCCTTTTATGAAAAAATGATGGGACCGAACACGAACTCTTCCGACTAAGTGTGTTTACATAAATCAATCAATTGATTATTTTGGTCTGACCAAAAAGTGGAGTGTACCTAGGAACTTTCGAAATGAGTGAAGGTGATAATGATCCTTTTAAGATTGATAAGCTAATCGTCGACTATGATTATGTGTTATATAAGATCCAAGACGAGCTAGAATCGATACGATTAGAAACACTAGAAGTTTGTGAGAAACAAAACCAGTTAGTTGAAAATGGTATTATAGAAGATGTAATAGATGCAAATATTGCTATGACAAAGGAATTGCTTGAAAAATGTGACGAACTAGATAAGCACTACGATCAACTGGATGCTGTTGAAGGTATTGTTGTATCTTTCAAAAGTAGGTTAAAAAATGTAATAACACAATATAAGAAGTATGTAGATATGAAAAAACCATAATCAGGCCGGACTGATATGGGTTTTCAACTTTCTGATGCGTAACTACCATGATATTCTATCTTGGCTCATAATAATCTTTCTTTTCAAATATTCTAAGCGTTGTTTGTCCCACGTGACTGCATTCATAGCACTCTTCATTCTTACACAGGATAACACGAGAAGTGCGACAGTCTTGAATCTGAGCCTTCTTTTTCTGGTCCTAGGAATTGGCAAGTTATAAAATGAGATGTCGGCATATGGATTGTAGTTGGGAACCTCGTTTTCTAGTTTCAGAATATCTAGCTTTACGTGTTGTGAACTTGCTTTTAACACTTTATTCAGATACTCGTTCATGACTCGTAAGTCATTTTGTTTTTTAATTGCAATTGTATACTTCAACCGGTAATAATCAATTTCATCCTGTAAAGTACCCGTACTGCTTGCATTATCGTACGAGCCAACATTTCCACTTGCCTTCGTATTAGAGTCATTCTTTTGTTTCAAAAGAGTCTTCTGTAACTCAAGGTTCTCATCTTGTAAGCTCTTTAATTCATCCAAAAACTTTCCCTTCATTGTCTGGTATTTGGTAAACCACTTGCTATTTAGTAGTTCTTTTGATTCATCTGAGATGGGTGCTGTTTTAGAGGTTTCCTTGAGTTTAACAAATTCTTTTGTTATATATTCTAACCTCGATTGAGTCTTTTTCAATTGGATTTTATAGTCTTCCTTATGATGCTTTACTTTAGAAAGGTCATTCAACATTGAAGTTCTCTCTGCTAGTATGTTGTTATACCTTGATTGTAATTCTGAAATTTCTTTGTCTTTTTCTCTTAAGGCACCAGACAGATAGCGGTTCTGACCTTCTTTTTCCTGAAGGAGTTCTTCATTAGTGCGTTGAATTGTTTCATATTTCCGCTTCCACATGGCTAACTCTTTTTCCTTCGTATCCTTGATTGATTCATACTCCATTTGCAACATACTGATTTTATTTTGCAGCTTTGCCCTTTCTTCATGATCGCTCATGGTTACATTATTTACAGGTGATGTACCGGTAATGGTAGCTTTAGTAGCAACATCTGCTTCTCTTCGTATCCTCTCAATTTCTCTTCTGTGATTATCTTTTAAATTGGATATAGTGGTTGTTGCATTACCAAGCTCTTGTTCCAAATCTTTAATAGAAGAGTGAAGAGCCCTAATTTCGTTGTTCTTTTTGAGAAGTTCTACCTCTACAGACTTTCTCGAAGGAGATTGACGAATCAAATTATCTAATCTGCTAGACAATGAATTGTTTTCATTTTTTAAAAGGTCATTGTTTTTTCTCATTTCGAGAAGTTCTTGTCTTAAAGATTCCATCTCATCTGATGTGTATTTTGCCTTGCTTTTCAGTAGTTCATCCACTTTTTGTCTGTGTTTGTCCTGAAGATTTTTTAGTTCTTCTTGACATGAACTTAATTGCGATTGAAGCGATTTTACTGACTCTTTGAGGTCATTTTCCGAAAATTGAAGTCTTCTGTTTGCTTCCAGCAAGCTATCTCTTTCCGAAGATAGTTCATTGATCTGTCTCAGCCTTTCGGAATCATTTGATGAGACACTCTCCGTTAACTGCTTAATTTGTTTATCTTTGTGCTCAATGATTCTATTCTGAGTTTCTCTCAAGGAGTTTAGCTCATCTTGAAGAAGATTGACTTCTTTTTCTAGAGATTGTCTTTGGCGTTCGTTCCTTTGTAACTGTGATTCAAGATTTCTTATTGCTTCATTTTTAGAATCCATAGTCGACTGTAAATCTAAAAGACTGCCACTTTGATGGTCGAATTCCTGAAGCTGAGCAACTAAAGTAGATACTTTTTCATTTAAATGATCGCACTCTCTTTCTTTCAAATTAAGAGAGGTTGTTACCTCGTTGATCTTACTTTGAAGTAAATCAACTTTCATTTTATGCTGGTTTTCAATTTCACTCCTTTCGGAGTTCAATCTTGATATTTTCTCCTCCAAAGAGGCTATCTTGTCTTTTGACTGATGCAAGGTTTCTAATGTATCTTCAAGCTCTTGTTTAGAAGAATTTAGTTCTTCTTGTAATCTTTTATTTGTCTCCTTTAAATCTATTAGCTCTTCGTCATTCTCCTGATGTTCACGATTCTCATTTTGATCTTCAAGAGCGTCGTATTTTTTCTGAAGTTCTCTATATTCCTGTGTCAGTTGTTGGTGCCTGAACTTTAGATCGTGAAGTTCGTCCAAGATTTCTAAATTCTTCATAATTTTACCGTCATCGGATATATTATTCAAAAATTTAAGCAAGCTTGTACATTTGATCCTCAAATTATAGTTTTCCAACTGCAACTTCTTCAAGCTACTCTCGGTTTCTTTTAAGGGATTTGAGGTGAGTTTATCACTCGCTTCGTCATCTTTCATTAGTAAATCTCCAGAGAGCGTTTTTCTCGTATTTGGTCTGCGCTCTTGAACAATAGCCTCCGGTATGGTTTCATCAAAAGAGGTATCATTAAACAACCTTGTTGAATTAAAAGTTTCATCAGCAAAACTTGGATTACGCAAGCGCTTATTCTCAGTCAACCTTTCCTCAGTAGCTGGCTCAAGTGATCTTTTAAGTCCTTTTTCCGAAGGATCACTACCACGCCTTCTTCGCTCATCCACATACCCTATGGGTGTGAACTCGTAGTCTTTCATCCTATCTACGTGCGGGGTCTCCATTGTGGGCAATGGCGCGTCAGATATATGAAAGTTTCATCATTAATACCATTCTATGCATCTTAAATCTAGAATGACGCATGTCATTGTTTATCATTTTCTTATTGTTTGTTGTTAATAAATATCGCCTTTGTGTAAAACAACGCGTTTCTTTACCCGGACTTCGAATTGAATATAGTTCAACGTCATTTAAAGAGGCAGTCCGTTCTGATACTGATGTGCGTTTATACCACTCTGTAGAATTAAGTAATGTAGTTCAATTAGTGCTACTTAGTTACACGTATTATCTCTTTATACAAATATTCAACATTTCCCCAATCGTCTTTACCCTCATCATGAATTTCTTTAACTACAGCCAAATTTCGTTCCTCTAGTAATCTCCATAACAAGAGACGCTCAGCTTCATATTTGGGTCTAATTGGGATCTCTAGGTAAGCCTTGCCACACTCTGAAAGGAATTTGTCAATCATATTAACTACCCAGGTAGGATGTTGCGGGGAATAAATTGGATCCGCGATTAATATTACATCAAATGGCTCAGTCCCAAACTCTTGTGTAAATGAAGAAGGATCAGTCCAATCTAAAACTTTTCCATGCACATCATTTAGTTTGTTTAACTCTATATTTTTTTGTAGATTTGGAACAATTTCAGGAAGATCAGTAAGAAAAATGGTGGAATTCTTATGAGAAAGGGCATATGTTATACCCACAAGCCCAGTTCCTGAACCTAGTTCAAGAACTCTCTTAGCAGTTGGGATATTTATGATCTTTTTAGATAAAACAAGGGATGATCCCCATGTCTTCAAACCCAAGTTATCCGAAGTCAAGGCTGGTTCATGCAATTTTATCTCGGTGTCGAGTCCATCAATTAAAAAAACTCTGGTCATAGAGGGTTGAGCCGTCCTCCCACAACGTTCAGAAATCCGTAGACTTGCATGCTGTAAAATTTGCGATACTATTTCATCATCCGGATGAGAATCGTACTTTGATATAATGGAGGTAAAATAATTCAGCATTTCGAAATCAAAAGATCTACTGTAAAGAAGCGAAGGTATCTTAGAGCAAATCTGGGAGTACGACTGAAGATGTTGGTTGCCCCATTGAAGAAAATAATTTAATGTTTCTTGCATCATATTTTCTGTTATATCCTTTTCTTTACAGACTTTCTCCCATGAATCGCTTGGGTTGAGGTGTGTAGATTTAAAGTTAACCTGTATTTCTGGTTGTAATAGCTTTAGTACTGTCAGTATAACCGTGGAAGATGCATATTGAATGTATGGAAGGTCCATAGGTTGTATTGGAATATCATCATAATCATTATCACTCTCTTTAAGACTTGTCGCATCGGTGTTTGCTTCGTGGTTCAAATGTTCTTGTATCTGTTGGGCATCGTCTAGAATATCGTGTGATGGCCTACGATTGTGATCTGTACTAATGAAATCCAATGGATCGAAAAGGTCGACCATTACTACGCTGATATACCTTTTGGTCGTCACCAATAAAATACAGACACTTGGTCAAAAACGCTTCGCATAGCTTTATTGATCCTAACTTATTTTCTCTATAGACGAAAATATTTTGAATTGATCTTTCTTTTCAATAGAATAAAGAATTTGATGCTAGTAAACTCAAGTTCTACTGCATATATATATATATATGTACATATATGCATACATGAGAAAACCATAATAGGATATACGGAAAAGTTATAAAGCAGCCACAGACTGAACAAAATGGTCTAGTGATCTCTTTGCTGCTCCTGAGTGGATACTTTGTTCAGCCGCTTGGACACCTGATTTCCAATCTTTGGTGCCGCTACTTAAACAGTACAACAGCGCAGTGTTGAGCAGAATATAATCGTAGATAGAATTATCACCTTTCTTGAATTTACCCGCTAGTATCTGTTGGTAGAGAATATCTGCATTTTTGTGAGGTCCCAGCGATGGACACTCCGAGAGAGGATGTTCCTGTAGTCCGAAATCAGATGGATTCACGCGGAAAACTTCGATTTCCTCTTCACTTGGCTTGACATGCCAGACAAGAGTATCGCCAATGGGCGACACTTCATCAAGCCCAACTTCTCCGAATACAACAAAAGTTTCGCTAGATGGATAGATAATCTTTGCAGCCTTTGCGTATTCTGGAGCTAGTTGTTTAGAGAAAACGCCAAGGACGCGTTTCTGCACATGAGACACTGGATGTAAGAGCGGTCCTAAGACGTTGAAAATGGTAGGAATCCCCATCAATTTCCGTAGCAACGCTACATGTTTCATACCGTCGTGAAAGTATGGAGCCAACAAGAAGGTAAACGAGTTATCGTTCCAAATTTGGGGCAGTGTCGATGCAGTAACTTTTGATGAGTCGCATCCTAAAACGTTAATCAAGTCACCAGCGCCGGAGTTCGACGTCGACGCTTTCCCACCATGCTTGCACACCTTGATCCCAGGAATACCAGAAGCCACAATGGCAGACGAGGTGGATACGTTGAACGTATTCTGGCCGTCCCCGCCCGTTCCGACGATATCTATGATGGATATCTCATCATTAGTTGATGCTTTTAACAATTGTGAAGAATCGACGACAGACGAGAACTGAAGAACTGCCGATGCAGCGGATGCAATGTATTCTGCCTTGTGATCAAGCCCTGTGGCCCTGAGCGCTGTGAAGAAACATGCAATGGGAACCATGGTATTTTCACTCGAGTCCTTTGAAAGTGCCTCTATAGTGTAAACGATAGCATCGTGCAATTCACCTGGCGTTAAGACCGGTGGTTGCTGTAAAAGCTTTTTAGTACAGTCAGCAAGCTTCATTGGTTGATTTACTGCTTGATTCGACAATGGATGCTGTGTAGTTTGTATACATGAATCATCTTTTGCCCAAAGGTTGATTTGTGGGAACAGCATAATTGTAATGATGAATGGACGTGATGATTCATACTGCTAATGCAGACACAGATACACCAGCAGAAGAATAATCATACCTTCAACTTAATCACGTGCACCAGAAATTTTGTAATTACAATATAAATTTTCTGTTACCCTGCACCAGAGCTCTACTTGTCAAAGAGAAGGAAGAAGGGTAACCTCGTATTTTTTTTTCCTACAGTTTTTAGAGATGTGAAAGTTTATAAAATGGGTCACGTGATTGGTATTATCTGATGGGAAAATTAAAGTCTCTTCTTGATTAACAAAATGCGATGGGATCGCAATGTATATATGATATATTCTTTCGCGTCATTGAAAAGAAGCATCTATTGTTTGAACTGAGAGAAGTGAAGCTTGAATTTGAAGGGGTAATTCGTGGCACTGCTATCAAAGTACTTAAGAAAGATACCACGTTTGAGAATGACTGACAAAATACAAGAATTACTAACCGAGGGTTCCAAACAGTATGCAAGTGAGAATTTCGAGCTAGCAGTCGATGCTTATGCGGAAGTTAATGAGTTGCACGATGCAGAGAATGATAGTCCCAACCCAGATTATTTGTTTTTGTACGGTAAGGCTTTGTATCAGTTAGCATTGAGCAAATCAGACGTGTTTGGTATGGGATCTGGGGTTACGAAGCAAGGCAATTTAGAAGAGGAGGCAGAAGAAGGCTCTAGTGGACCTGGTTTAGTAATGCTTGGTGAAGAAGAGGAAGAAGAGGAAGAAGCAGAGGAAGAGGAAGAAGAGGAAGAAGAAGAGGAAGAGGAAGAGGAAGAGGAAGAGGAAGAGGAAGCGGAAGAGGGAAAAGAAGTGGAGCAAAAAGCACAAGGAGAAGAGGAGGGAGAGGATGAAGAGGAGCAGCACGATCATGCCAATTGTCAAGGCCACTGTCATGGAGAAGAAAAAGATGATTTTGAAAATGCTTGGGAGATTCTTGAACTCGCTAGATCCTTCTATGAAATCAATTTAAACAATAACCCAGATGACGACACTAAGTTGAAATTGGCCGATTGTTATGACTTGCTAGGAGAAGTGTCACTTGAAAATGAAAACTTCCAGCAAGCTAGTCAAGATTTCGAACAGTGCTTGAAGCTTAGAAAGGAATTACACGAATCTAAAGATCCCACTGATAGATCAATCATTGAATCTCACTACAAAATTTCATTGGCGTATGAGTTTGATCCCGAAAACTTCGAAAAGTGTAAAGCTAACCTAGTTAAATGTATTGAACTTCTTAAGAAAAGATGTGAAACAGTTGACAAGGAGAATGACGACCAGAAGGACTTGTTGAAAGAATTGCAGGCTAAGCTAAAAGACCTAGAAGATTCGGAGGCTCAAATGCAAACCTTGAAAAACGACTTATTGTCCACGATTCATTCGGTAACTGCGTCAAGTTCATCAAAAGATGCCCCCGTAAACGACTTGACTTCTAAGATTGTGAAGAAACGAAAGGCAAACAGTGACAAATCAGATGCTGACAGAAACAAGCAGGCTAAAAAGTAAACTCTTTTAAAAACTGCAACGTAGCATCTGTAATTTCAAGTTTATAAAAATCCTAGTGTCCCTCACAACTTCTTTTTTTTTTTCATTTCTTTATATGTCATATCAAGAAAAAGCCGTTACTCAACGTTCTTCGATGCTTTCTTCGAAAAAGATTCTGGAACTGCCGACCAAAAAGGGCACAAAATTTACACATTGCTTTATGAGGCGTTCTACGAAGATCAGAAGAAAAATACCATGACGGTAAACCTAATATTTAATATATCAGCAAATAAGAAGTGAAGAAATTTGTCAAATACGATTTTATTTTTAAAACGAAGAGATCTCGTGGAAAAGATACTCGTTGAACTAGTGCGAAGTCAACTATGATACCCGGAGGCTTCAATTGCTCTAAATTAGTGGGTGGTAATATTACAGGATAGGTAACGGCAATAAAACTTGCAATCACCTTTGATCGGCAGAGCCTAATCCCATCACTTTTGGTATAATTTCAAAATATATATACATATTCATGGTCTAATTCATTATGACACCAAGGCCTTGTCAGTTCATGGTACTATGTAACCGTAAGAAATATAAACTACATGTTTTATGACCATATTTAGTTACATATGAGAGATGACTATTGGTTACTTTTATCTCCTGAAACCATATACTTTTGATTGTTCAATTTCATTTTTTGAGTTAACTCTTCGAATGATGGCAACTTATTCGAAGAGGAATTTTTTATGCTAGTCTCAATATTATTACCTTGTGGTGTCGAGTTTGGATTTTCGTTATTATCGTATACTTTCGGGCGTGTTAACGGTGTACCTTCCGGGCTTTTGGTTGAAAGCGGTGGTAACTGCGACGCCTGGGGTATATAGGTTGCATTATTATCCGAGGAAGTGTTTCGATAAGGAGACAAAAGTGCGACAGTACCAAGTTGATTTTGTGCGCCTGAGGTATTGCGTTGATGAATCGCTACCGGATTTTGCTGAGTTGGAATATTCAAAGGCTGTATTATCAAATGTTGTGATGGAACCGCTTCTTCTTGACGAATTGGTAATGAACCAGTTCCAGCGATTATACCGTGCGACGGTGGTGGTTGCATAGTATTATGTTGTAGAATTGATCCCATGTATGAGTTCATGGGCGTGATTTCATTATAAGCAGGGTTATCTTGAGAATGCTGTTGTTTTTGGCGTTGTGAATCAGCATTCTGTGGGTCGATATTCTCATTACTGTTTACAGAAACACTGTTTCCTTTAGTATCAGCTCTGATAATGTGGGTATTCGGCACGCTCATTAACGTTGGGTACATGTTAATTGGAACTCGAGATCCAGTTGAATATGGGGCATACGAAGAAACATAAGGCTGCAATGAAATACCATTAGTTTGATAATTGTGTCCTTGATATTGTTGCTGGTATGTCTTTGGTACAGGTGTAATAAATGAGGATCCCATCGGTAGTAATTGGGTACTTGATGAATGGGAATGCAAAATGTGTCTATTGTTCTCGTAGTGATCCAAGTGTTGGGGATGGTTTCTATGGGTAATGGTTGAATCTGATATGTATGAACTGTCTGATCTTGGAGAAAGAGAATCTGATGATGAATAAAGATCATTTGGATGTGGATTTTGTTGGTTACGATTGTGATGGCTACGATGATTCTGATTTACATCTGGACCAGCCATCATTTCAGCTTCCTTCATCATACCTCTTGAAGGATTAGAATCGCGGAAAACGTTACGTTGTCTCTTTTTCACATTGGTTTTCCACCAATTTTTTATTGAATTATCGCTTCTATTGGTATTCAGCAGCTTAGCTATCAGTGTCCAGCGAAATCCATGTTTTGTTACCAAGCTTTTAATAGCTTCGCCCTCCTCCCTTGAAATTGGTGTTTTGTTTAAATTCGGCCGCAGGTTTTGATGATATCTTTCACGGCATTGTTTAGCAGTACGGGTTTTCAGTTGGTGTGATATTTCTACCCACCGCGAAGCCCCATACACTTCTATCAGACTTAACAGCATCCTATCTTCTTCTGCGGACCACAATCCCTTGATGGTCTTCGCTACAGTTGGAGATCCTGTCGGTACTGTCTGTGTATCTTTCTTCTGATTTGTTTTTGAATTCAGCATATTCGAGTCTTTATTATTGTTTTCGGTAGATGATGAACCCACAGTGCTTTTGGTTTCTATATCACTTTTCGACTCCAAATTTTTATCTTCCTCTTGCAGGACTGAAGAAATATTAGCTGTGTTTTCCTTCTTGCCTGATCTAGTCTTGGAGTCTTTCCACATGCTGTTACAACAAATCTACTATGGTTCTTTCCTATCAATAGTTATTGTTTACACTCAATGATGCCCTAAGTCGTAATATAATTAGGGTACTATCAATGGCTGATAAAAACTTTGGAAGTAATGGAATGGGGCAAATAAGAGAGGAAATTGATACTGATCTCGTTCAAGTTTTTCTTCGATAGACTTTTTGTTGGCCACAGAAGATGATACAAAGCGAGTGTATGCTAGTGCAATTCAGTACAACTCTCTATAAGTAAATATCAATTGTTCGGAGAGCAGATCTTCTCGATTTCCGTTGATAAGTTGAGCTCTCTGTTAATTGATATGGATACTTGTTAATGCTGAACCCGAATTGTTAGTGCAAAAAGATACAATAGGGATACAAACAATGGATGAGCAAGTACTGTATTTCACTGATCGTCAGATGGCTCGTACCTTTTTTTTTTTTTTGATACTCTCTTGATTGTTAACTTTTTCCTTCTGTAAAATATGCTCAATTTTCAAACAGAACACCACTTTAGTATGAAGACAATGGAACCGCAGTTCAAGAAAGTTAACTGATATGTTAAATTTTGATTCGAGGATCTAATATCTTGGAGACTTTAATAAACAGAATTGAAATATGTTTTTTCGTTTTCTCTTTTCGTGAGCCTTCGGCGAGATCAAGTATCCTGTATGGAACGGATCAAAAAACAAAGAGAAAAAAAGAATGCAACCGCTTCTACGGATATGTCTGTACGTTTCGAAATTCGGTCTTTAATGATTGTAATTTGTTGCCTGGAACAAATGAATCACGCAATAAACCAGTAAAGAAAGGAGAGAACAGTTTCAAGGAACGTAATAGAGAAGAGGTTCACTAATACTTATTTGAGTATATTTTGGGTCTCACAATACAATGCCACAGCAGTTCCTGACTCTCAAGGGTATTCTTTCCTTGAACTCAACCCTTTGTTTATTGTTATCCTGTTTGAATTTTTTTTTCCTTCTGCGGAATGTAAAACTCTTAGAAAACAAAGTAGGCCCCTTAGAGAACAGCACACGCAAATTTCAATTTTCGGAACTGAAAGAGAGGTCTTACGTCTTACAATTTCTCGTGTTAGCTCTCGAACACCCTCTCCAGCCCAGTATTGTAGATAGTGGTCAGTAAGATTATCTGGCCCTGTGTGTATTAACTTCTTGCGACTCCGAAGCTTCAGGTCTTCCACAGTCACCAAGCCTATTCCTTTTCTATCTTAGGATAGATACAGAAAAAAAAAAAACTTTTTTTTCAGGTTCCTCACAAATCAATGGAGAACGTCAATCCCAGAAATGTAGATCGCAAGGAAGGACGCAAAGAATACGGTCGAATGTAAAAAAGAAACAACGATAGGAAATAGAATTCTTTGCACGTTCTGACCTTGAACAAGGGCACTAGTCTTAATAAGCAGGAACAACGGTTAGTATCGTCTAGAACCTTGAGTGTTACAGTACAGAACTAGCAAGAATGTGGGGTTCTCCTTTACCTTCGCTTGTTTTATGAGACTGAAGTAATTGAAATAACTAAAACTATCACACTACGAGATGACAAACTATCAAATATAGCGTGGAGTTAGTTTTTCGCTTAAGCGGGTTTATAACTCTCCTCTGTTAGCGCGTGTTATTTGCTTTACCTGCAAAATATGCGGAAGTCGACGAGTAACGGAACGACTAAGTGGGGGATACCAAAGAGAAATATTTTTCTAGCCTTTTGATCCGTGTCCACCCGGTTCAAAATTCACCACGTAAGAAAGTGGCTTTGCGTAATGATGTGTAAGAAGGTTCTTGTATATCTTTTCTTATTATGGTCCGAGACGAAGAGCAAGAACACAACAAGAAGAAAAAAGATAAAACAATGGTAGAGCTCTACTGCAGAAGTTCAGGAAAGGATTGTGTAAAAGGAGCGTACGGATGATACTAGCGTTCTTTAAGCGAAATCGGTGCGTCCTTTTTTAGTCGCAGTTGGAAAATGACCTAAGCAGAAATAAGATAAACGGTTATTCTAAGCGTGCTTCCGAATCGCACGAACTTCTGGTTCTTTTAGTAGAAATTTCCGCTTCCTTAGCTCTTCCACTGAAACTGAAGTTGTATCAAACCACTTTCTCCTATGGGGTTTTGTGTGGATTTTCCTTTTCCGCTACTTTTTCAGAAGCACAGAAACTCTCGTAGTATTTATGAGGAAAGTGCAACCCTGATTTGCACTGAAATTCTTGTAGTAGATATTGTGATAAGATTTCTCAGAACACTTAGCACAAGAATTCAGGCACAGAACTGTCAAATACAATATTTTCGAGTATCGACCGCTCTTGAGGTTGACGTTTGAATCAATGCGGTTTTAATGGGAAGATGTGTCGTACTATTTTTTGTGCCTACAGTATGCAGAAGATTTCTACTCCACTTTCTGTAGACGAATCTTCCGCTATATTTAGAATGCAGAAGCCGTTGGCGTGGGCGTTCAGGATCGCAACCAATATGCAAGGAACGAAATGGAGAATTACTTGCGTTTAGAAAAGAAACGTATGTTTCTCGAAAAGCAAGCTATCTGGTGTAATGACCTTTAAATTTTAGTAAGCGCCGTCCAGTAACTTACGATAGAATGAGTCTGTAGATGAACCAAAGTGAGTAATCTTCCCTTTGAAACGTGTCACTTATTTCAGTAAGTTCACCCTTGTTAACAATTTAAGATGTTTCAAGTTCAAAACGTTATTTGTTTCGAGAAGATGCACCGATGAAATTAAGGTTTTCAAATGTATGGAAAACTACTTTATTATGATGGGTCCTTTAATTCAAAACAAAAGGAACACCCACAAATAAAAAAGAAGCTCCAGTCAAATCAAATAGTGGGGTGTTCTTATTAGTATACAGTAGCAAAACGCGTGCTAATTATCTTCAGCTATTTCGTTAGGTGCCTGCAAAAGATGTGAAAGGATTATCTTTCTTCAGTTAAGCTGACAGTGCTAAACCTATCCTCTTACCTTAGTTCGCCTTCAACTAAGCTATCAAACAAGTGAAATGCGTCAGAAACTGGAATAACGTATGATACCTTTCGTTATGAAAATATGCTGTGGAGCTAGTATATATATATATATTATAAACATAGGTATGGATACACCTCGTATATATGACATAGCTATAATTACTAAATATTATTGTATACACACATATCGGTGCAAGGGTTTCTGTTAAGGACATTTCTTCGAAGAGGAAAAGAACGTTCTTTATGGGAAGAAGCAAAAGAATGGAATGCAGGGAACATGAAAAATACGTATTCACTACACTTTTGTCTTCGAGAACTTAACATCACTGGAAGCTCATAATAGCATCCTGTTTATTTTATACGTTATTATTATCTGTTTATAACCGACAACAATATCCACTACGAAAAGTTTTACTTAATGTAAGGAACTGTTTTGAACAACATCTTTAACTGCTGCGCAGCCAATTTTTGAACCGTTTCCAATGAAGTAGGAAAAGTTCAACCTACGTGGTTTACATTTTTGCTACGGTTTTACCAGTCAACGTGGCTAAAGAGGGAAATGATTCCAATGCATTGTAAATTTCCTGCAAGATCTCACAAAGTAACCAAAGATAAATTCCGTTATTCTATAGATATTGCTTTCACAAAAACTACGGTATTACAATTACGGACCTGCATCTCCTTTAAAAACCAACAGTAGTCAATTACCACTGGGAAAAAAAAAAAAAACAAAAAAAGATAGAAAGAAAAAATATAGTGCATGAACGTGGTTAAAGCTAGTGAGTTACCTAAGAAATCACCCATCCACATTTATGCACCGTGAGATCTTTTATGCATGATGCCTTATAAAAATGCGAGAATATCTTCAGATACGAAGTTTTCTACGGGCACAAACTCTTTCTTCGGTAAAAAAGAAATATCATCCGTTAACCAGCCACTAAGATCGCTTGGTGAAAAAAAGACGGAAAAGACGCATAGAACTACTACTATATGCGGAGTGTGCTTCTACATCAGTTAAAGACTTACCAACCGTATATGCAGATATTCCCGAGTGTCATCATTGCGTAGTGAATAAGGATCTTTTCCTCAATTTGATTTTAAAAGTTAGTTTTTACAGGCAAAAAACTAAAATTGGGTCCTTTTCTTTTGAGGGTAACAAATTTTGGTAACGGTTTCAAAGAAATTAGCTACAACAGCCTTTTGAGGTGGCGGATAACAATGAGTGGGTTTGAAAGGCAAGTAAGTTAACTGCCAATTGATTGTCTTCCTCTTTACTCTACATCCAATAAGCACATTTTTGATATATAGGTAAGATTCCCTAATTTCATTTTTAAAAGGTATGCCAAACAAACGACCATTACCTCCGACGCTGATAGTAGAAATTTCACCTTACGTGAAGTACTTACCATAAATGCTCAATATCAGGTACATAAATTTCGGTGTTGCACCGCAAACTAAATGTGACATTAAAAGTTTCCATTGTTACTACCGTTTGTAAAACAACTTGCCTATATTCTAAAAATACTACTTAAGAAAGGACCACCCACCTCCGCTTAAAATTTTGTCCATTTCATCTAGATAATTTGATTATTTCTCCTTCAACTACCGTTCTTTAGAATGGTGTGAGGTCCAACACCTTGTCTGATATGAAGACTGGAAAATAGTCGCTGATGAACGTTTTCTTTAAATTTTTTGAAACCCAAATTATGTGGTCTAGCCATGTCAAAAAATACAGACTTTAAAGCCGCACGGCATAATGCCCAAGCTGTTTAAAAGATATTCTAAAGATAGATATAAAGATTTTCCCTCACTTTACCTTCAAGAAGGGGAAATTTTCTTTAACTGAAAGAATTGTCCCTTTTAAACTTCATACTTGTCATGATACTGAGGTTTTTACTGTCGTATTACCAAAATCAGTTTCCCCTATATACTTTGCGCTTGATCGCTTTCATGTTCATAGGATATTACCAAGATAATTATTATAAAATGTACAGACAAATTAGTGTGTAATACAGAGATTTCATGTCAACGGCTCCTTTGCTGACGTTATCAATGCATGTATCATCATAGAATAGAAAACACCGTTAAAATGGATTTCGTGACTTTTAGAATGTTGCAATATCAGCAAATTTCTAACATTTACAATTTTAAAAAAAATAATAATTAAATAATACATGTAACATAAGCCCGAAAACACATTTTTTCAGTTAGTTTGGAACGAAAAGATATTGGCGATATCTTTTGTACGCAAATCGACTCTAAAAAAACACTTTGTTGGTCAATAATTTCATAAAATTTTGTGTTGTTTTTTATTTTTGTTAATATACCAGAAGAAATACTAGCTTTGCTTGTAATTCTTTCATTTAAGGAAAAGGTTTAAAGGACCCTAATTATTAAGTATAGAAGTAGCTGTGCATTCTTTCCCTCTAATCGGTTGGTACCACGCAGCAGTAACTGTATTGTTTCATTTCAAAACCGATATATCCATCCATAATTTAACGTCGAGAACCTTACAGGAGCAACCCAATAAGATTGTCAGATATCAATAATGAGTTCAAACGTTGGATCAAGCACTCCTACTAGCAGGTTTTTGGCCCTTGCGAAAACTACGAAGTTCACATGGTTTTTGGGACATTTTTTGGTAGTATTAAGTTCAACCTTCTACTGGCTCTCTTTCAGAGTTACGTCACTTACTGAAGTGTGGTATAGGCTCATCTTTGTTGGAGCCCTTGAGTCATTTGGGGTGTTAGTGTACCAATCTTACGGCAAATACTTCAAGAAAAAAACCGAAGCGACCAAATCAGAGAAGCAGGCCGACGACGCAATCCAATTACGTCTCTTATTCCGTGATGAGAACGTACTTTACCTACTACTTTCTACTACTTGGTTGGTATTATCGCCAAGAATCGCAGTTGCCACCGTGCCTTTTTTCATCATTTCCCTATTTCATGTGTTAACATACACAGTGAACGATTTTGCATCCAATGTGTTGTTAGTGAACGATGTCAAGAGTCATCCATACCTTAAGTTCATCGACTCTTTGGTAACCCAAAACCACGAGAACTCCCTAAATGCAATCTGCAACTCGGAAATACTCTGTCTCTTCTACAACATACTTAGATTATTGACTTTCAGGTCCCGGTCTCTCATCACATTGGCTGCCATCTTCCTATTCGTCGGCTTTAAATGTCAATGCTCTGCTCATATGAAGAGAGCCGTCGCCAAGTTAGAGGTTCGCCTGGATGGATTAATCGCTCATCCTTCCGTCCCACCTACGGTTAAGTCCAGATACACTAGCATCAAGCTGTTCATTAGACGCTATTTTGTTACTGCTACATCCACTGCTCCTGTCCAAGAAAAGAAATCCACTTAAGCGGCGCTAAGCGGCGCTAGCAGCATTCGCGCCCATAAATTATCTGGATCGATATCCTACTGTATCAACATCTGCTTCATGCAAGCAAGCACTAGTATCTAAACTATCTACACATTTTGTAACCACCCTCTGCTCTGCTCATTCTTCTACTTCTTAAAAATACGATCAATCTATATCAAAAGCATGTGTTTTACCAAACGCAGTAATTATAGCGACCATTTAACACATATAGTAACTAATGGCGCTAATGACATAATTTGTCCGAAAGAATTCGCCTTGTTGGCATTTGTCCTTTCTAGGCATTAATAGCGCTTCCTTTTCTGGCCCTTACCATATTCTAAGTGTCAGTCAAGATTGCCATATACTTGCTGTATAATTCAATTTCGTCATTCTTGTCGTTTCGTCATATCTGCTAATCCATTCGTTCAGCCAACTGCTTACAATTACTCAGATGCTCGTAAGAAAAACTCAATTGCGTTTTTTTGCCGCTAGAAGTGTATCTGTTCAGATCTATAGAATTTTCTAGAAGTAAACGCCCCTACAAAAATTTTCGCTCGAAACAGAACGTTGAAAAGAGGGAAAAAAAAATCTATAGATGGACGAGCGAGAATCATATATAAAGCGGCGAGTTCGGTGGCAACTCGAACGTAAAGAGCTAAAAGTTTTACATGTATAGGAAATATTGGGCCAATTGTATTCAATTGTAGGTTTTTTTTATAGGTATTTTAGCTTTTAGAGTAAGAAAGTCGACGCGCTAGCTAGTTTAGGATCGTTAGTCAGAAGTTGTATACATACAATACCTTCAGAAAGAACACCTGTCACTCTCTGGCATTACGGAAGAAAACTTCAAAAAAGTCAATTAATAAATTAAGCAAATATGTCTAAGGCTGTTGGTATTGATTTGGGTACCACCTACTCCTGTGTTGCCCACTTTTCTAACGATCGTGTTGAAATTTTGGCCAACGACCAAGGTAACAGAACCACTCCATCTTTCGTTGCCTTCACTGACACCGAAAGATTGATTGGTGATGCTGCTAAGAACCAAGCTGCTATGAACCCAGCTAACACCGTTTTCGACGCTAAGCGTTTGATCGGTAGAAACTTCTCTGACCCTGAAGTCCAAGGTGATATCAAGCACTTCCCATTCAAGGTTGTCGAGGTTTCTGGTAAGCCACAAATCCAAGTCGAATACAAGGGTGAAACCAAGGTCTTCACTCCAGAAGAAATCTCTTCTATGATCTTGACCAAGATGAAGGAAACTGCTGAATCCTACTTGGGTTGCAAGGTCAACGATGCCGTTGTTACCGTTCCAGCTTACTTCAACGATTCCCAAAGACAAGCAACCAAGGATGCTGGTACCATTGCTGGTTTGAACGTTTTGAGAATCATCAACGAACCAACCGCCGCTGCCATTGCTTACGGTTTGGACAAGAAGGACGAAGGTGAAAAGAACGTTTTGATCTTTGACTTGGGTGGTGGTACTTTCGATGTTTCTTTGTTGACCATCGAAGACGGTATCTTCGAAGTTAAGGCTACCGCTGGTGACACTCATTTGGGTGGTGAAGATTTCGACAACAGATTGGTTAACCACTTTGTTCAAGAATTCAAGAGAAAGAACAAGAAGGACTTGACCACCAACCAAAGAGCTTTGAGAAGATTGAGAACTGCTTGTGAAAGAGCTAAGAGAACCTTGTCTTCTTCCGCTCAAACTTCCATCGAAATTGACTCTTTGTTCGAAGGTATCGACTTGTACACTTCCATTACCAGAGCCAGATTCGAAGAATTGTGTGGTGATCTATTCAGATCTACTTTGGACCCAGTCGAAAAGGTCTTGAGAGACGCTAAGTTGGACAAGTCTCAAGTCCACGAAATCGTTCTAGTCGGTGGTTCTACCAGAATTCCAAAGGTTCAAAAGTTGGTTTCTGACTACTTCAACGGTAAGGAACCAAACAGATCCATTAACCCAGATGAAGCTGTCGCTTACGGTGCTGCCGTCCAAGCTGCCGTCTTGACTGGTGACCAATCTTCTAAGACTCAAGATTTGTTGTTGTTGGATGTTGCTCCATTGTCCTTGGGTATTGAAACTGCTGGTGGTGTCATGACCAAGTTGATTCCAAGAAACTCTACTATCCCAACCAAGAAGTCCGAAATCTTCTCTACTTACGCTGACAACCAACCAGGTGTCTTGATCCAAGTTTACGAAGGTGAAAGAGCCAGAACAAAGGACAACAACTTGTTGGGTAAGTTCGACTTGACTGGTATCCCACCAGCCCCAAGAGGTGTTCCACAAATCGAAGTCACCTTCGATGTCGATGCTAACGGTATCTTGAACGTCTCTGCCGTCGAAAAGGGTACTGGTAAGTCTGAAAAGATCACCATCACCAACGACAAGGGTAGATTGTCCAAGGAAGACATTGAAAGAATGGTTTCCGAAGCTGAAAAATACAAGGAAGAAGATGAAAAGGAATCTGCCAGAATTGCTGCCAGAAACCAATTGGAATCTACTTCTTACTCCTTGAAGAACACTTTGTCCGAAGCTGCTGACAAGATTGAAGAAGCTGACAAGCAAACCTTGACCGCTAAGTGTGACGAAGTTATCGCTTGGTTGGATGCCAACACTCAAGCTACTACTGAAGAATTCGAATCTCAATTGAAGGAATTGCAAGAAGTTGCTAACCCAATCATGACCAAGATGTACCAAGCCGGTGGTGCCCCAGAAGGTGCTGCTCCAGGTGGTTTCCCAGGTGGTGCCCCACCAGCTCCAGAAGCTGAAGGTCCAACTGTTGAAGAAGTTGATTAATTGTATCCTAAGAAGTAATCTATATTATTTCTATTATCTTTCCAGATAGAGAGAATGTACAGTAAAAGGAAAAAATGTCAACGCATTTATTTATGAATGAAAGGAGGATAGAACTTAATAGAACTTTGAATGAACTAATTATAGACATTCCTGTCCAAAAATATTAAAAAGTTAATTAATTCTAATCTTTGATAGACTTTTCTCCACTTCATAATTTTTACCAGTTATCGTTAATTCTGTTATTGTAATAGTAATAATAATCAGTATTATAAATTGTTACCATATCAATACCCTTCCTATCATCCTATTGCACAACATAATGTTTAACACTAAAAGTTTGAATAGTTTTAACCCAGTTTATGTATATTTTTGTACCATTTAGTAAATTAAAAAAAATTATCATCAAAAAAACAACATCCCACTATTGTACTATTCTCAAGCCAGCCAACTCTTGGTGAGAAAATAGTGGTAGCCACTGTTATAACAAAAGTAAGCAAAAAGCATAATGAATCAAATTTATATATTCAAGAAAGTGACTGAATTTATTCAATGTATTGACAAGAAAATAGACGATTACAACAAATTAAGAGAGTTTGGCCGAGTGGTTAAGGCGTCAGATTTAGGTCTTCTCAAGGTAATTTCCGGATTACCTTGTAAGCACTCTGATATCTACGGATGCGCGGGTTCGAATCCCGTAGCTCTCATTATTTTTTGTATTTCATCCTTTTTAAAATGCTTTCTTCCGGTTTTTTTTTTTTTTTTTTTTTCCTTGGCTCATCAACGAAGGCATTCCGATTCGAAACTTTGTTGTATTTCAGAGTGGAGTCAATGATCAACAGTACTGATATAATATTTAGCTTCTTATATCATGAGTTATTGCTAGTTCTACATCCATCAATTCGTTTAAATTCTTGTGAGGAAAACTTGAGAATTGCCAGATTTCCGTTTTCTGGGTCATTGATTTACGCTATAGTTTACCAGCACTATAGCCAATAGCTCTTATTATGGATTTAAAAGCACTTGCTAAGAAAGAATCTAGCATAGCATTTGTTGCAGGAGGTATAGCTGGTGCTGTTTCTAGGACAGTTGTTTCACCTTTTGAACGTGTTAAGATATTGCTACAGGTACAGAGTTCCACTAGTGCATACAATGGTGGTATTTTTAATGCTGTAGGCCAGGTTTACAAAGAAGAAGGTGTCAAAGGTTTATTTCGAGGTAACGGTCTAAACTGCATTCGTATATTTCCTTATAGTGCGGTCCAATTCGTAGTATACGAATGGTGTAAGAAACACATCTTTCATGTTGATGGCTTTTTCGGAAAAGAGCAATTGCAAAATTGGCAAAGACTAGTCGCTGGCGGACTATGTGGGGGGATGAGCGTTCTTGCAACATATCCACTTGATTTAGTCCGTACTAGGTTATCCATCCAGACAGCAAATTTAGCTAAGCTCTCGAAATCCAAAGCCAAAGATATCGCAAAGCCACCTGGTGTGTGGGAGTTATTGGTTAAAACCTTCAAAGAGGAAGGTGGGATAAAGGGTTTGTACAGAGGAGTGTACCCTACAAGTCTTGGTGTAGTTCCTTATGTTGCAGTGAACTTTGCGGTCTATGAACAACTAAAAGAATTCATGCCAACTACCGACGCAAACTTGGCACATTTGTACAAATTAACTATGGGTGCCATTAGCGGAGGTGTGGCTCAAACCCTTGTATATCCATTTGACCTATTACGTAGGCGGTTCCAAGTTTTGGCGATGGGGGGAAATGAATTGGGATTCCAGTATAAAAGTGTCACCGATGCATTGGTTACTATAGGAAAAACAGAAGGCCTCAAAGGTTACTATAAAGGTTTGACTGCAAACTTATTCAAAGTCATTCCATCAACTGCAGTCAGTTGGGTAGTATATGAATTCTGTAGGGATGCAATGAATGCATGGTAAATAATATTCTTGAATTTTAAGATGTAAGTACATTTCTTATGTTGTCAAAGTAGTAACGAAAAAAGTCACACTAGCTTTTGCTTCATATTTTCTAAACTGACGCACGACAGTTCTCTTCACAAGAAGTATCCAGTACTTATTATTAAAACATTTAAATTTTTGACCAATCAACTGTCAGGAAATCCTACTAACAAAGTTTTACTAAGTAAGAAAATAGAGATATGTCACAATAATCTATTGGAGGATCACATTATATGCCGTCTCTAACAAAAGCATCGCCTATACTTACAAAATTAAAAGTATGAAACTGTGTTGCATAAAGTGTCTTCATTCATTTTTACTTGACCAGATATTTTATAGTCACATGATGTGTACCTTAATTAATCCCCTTTGTTTCTATTAAACTCGAGAGATCACTCTAGAAGTGAAAAAAAGTGGAAAATGTGTAGTAAGTGAATCATTAGTAGCCTAATGTTGAGCTCGCCAATAACATCCAATCCAGTACTACAAAATATTACATCCTATTCTCCCCCAGACGTTATCCATTTTTTTCTTACAAAAAAAAAAAAAAAAAAAAAAAAAAACTGGTAAGACCATCATTGGAATGAATAAAAAAATCAAAGATTAACCTAACATTTTTCTCTATTTTATCGGTTTAAATACAATTTGTATTGTCTTTGATATATATATGTACGCATTTACACATCCTAAATCCACGTTGTAACTGAAGTATTCTCGTGACACTTCTCATAGATACACATACACACACATATCACCAAGATAAATCAAAAATGAGAGCAACCCAATTTGTTTTGAACCAAGCTAAGAAGAAGTCTGGTATTTCTGTGCCTGTTGAATTGACCCCATTATTCATTGCTATGGGTGTTGCTTTGGCTTCTGGTTCGTGGTTTACTTACAAGAAGCTCTTCTACGATGACTCTTTGAGAGTTGGTAGAAAGAACCCTGAACAATCTGCTTTGCAACAAATCCTAGAAGAAAAGACTGAATAGACGAACTGCTAATGCTAGTGAAGCGAATTTAATCGCGTTCAAAAACCTTAAACGAAAACTATATTCTCTAACTTTTTCTACTTCCTTCAAATGTGCTGCACGTTTGATTGGTATTTATTTTTTATTGGAGTGCATTCATTCATCCGTTCATGTATTGTATGTAAGGACAGACTGAAGTGGTCGCCTCAGCCAAAATATAATATACATTTCTAACACAACGTTTTAAATCAAACAATCATTTAAATTCAGACCGAACTTAGTGCGGGGTTAATCCCCCCGTGAGGACAAAGAAATTGTTATTTAAGAAGGTCTATGGATCCATCTTTAGTTATGTATATGATACGATGTTTTTTTAGCTTAAAACTTTGAATATTAATATTTACCGATTCTATTTACCTTCTTTCGGTATCGGAAGAACTGGCTTCCTCTGTCACCCTGATTGAATCCTTAAGCTCATAGGATTGAGGGTTTTGTGATTCCGAAGCTTCTGCCTCCTTTGCTTTGCTACTGAGGATATGGGAAATCATTTCAGGGTCATTGCGCTCATCGAAAACACTCAAGTTTTCTTGTTGCAATTCAACGTCATCCATGAGTTCTTCGTCCAACTCTTGTGGTAGGAATTGGTTCAAAACAATACCCACAATTGCACAGACAGCGAAACCGGATTCCATGATTAATTCGATAGCATTTAGGAAACCTTGTAGAGTATTGTTAGAACCACTGTAAGTGAAGAACTTTGAAAACCAGGTTGGCACTAGTGTAGCACCAATACCGGGTAGTAGAGAACATGTAAGCACAAATCTATCACGTCTAGTGAAAGGAGTGGTTGAAATGATCTTGATACCGGCAACGGCCACAGATGTGAATAAGAAAGTGGTCATACCACCTAAAACAGGTTTTGGAATAGCAACCAAAGCTGCACCGAACTTGGCGAAAATACCCATGATAATCATAAAGAAACAACACCAGTAACCAACTTGTCTACTAGCACACTTAGTGATAGAGATGACACCGTTGTTTTGGGCAAATGTAGACATTGGAGTAATGGTACACAAACCAGAAAGCAATCCACTTAAACCATCGGAAAGCACAGCACCTTGGATTCTAGATTCGTATTGTGCACCTTCGACTTCTAGTCTGGACACTTCACAAGTAGCAGTCACGTCACCAATACACTCTGTAGCCAAGACAATGTACACCACAAGCATAGGTAGCACTGCTGGTCCGTAGACGGATAGTTTGAAAGTGTGAACCCACATGAAAGTTCCTGCGGGAGCAGCATCGATGGAAGTTTTGTCGAAGTACCCACAAGCTGCAGCAACGATACAACCTACCAATAGCCCCAAGATAACAGCGCAGGATCTCATGATGGGCGCACCATACTTCTCGAAGATAATGATAGTTGTGTATACCAAGAAACCCAACCCGATGAAACGAGCTGATCCCCATTCCCCAGCCATTGGAGCCCCCTTAGATGGACAAATCGCATCCACACATCCAGAACCACCGACCCAGTCTTGGAAACCAGACTCGATAAGAGATAGGGCAATGCAAACGATAACTGGACCAGTCACAATCTTAGGGAACATTTTTTGCAAAAGACTCGATGGTGTGAAGGCTATCAAGATTTCGAGCAAAGCACACACACAAGAAGTACCCAATAGGGCACCGTAACCATCTGGACATGGTAGCTGAGTTCCATCCGCTGCTACAGGACAATAACCAGTATTGTACATCATTGGGAAAACGTTATTAACAAGTGTGATAGTAGCAAACGACGTTCCCACTACCGAGATAACACCAGAACCGATGTAATATGGTGTGTATGGAATATGGAACCTCGTAATTTGGACTGCAGACATAATACCTGAAACAATCAATGAAACAGAAACCAAATACTCCTGGATCTTTGTGTCCATCTTCGCAACCCCAGCAATAAGAATCGGAGGCGTAATAACACCAGCCAACATAGATAGCGAATGCTGCAACCCAAGAATAAACCCAAGTACCACAGGAATATCAGAATTGAGCGAGAAGAATGGCTGGTCCCTGTGAACTGGCTCCAACCCCCTTTTCCTAGCAATGTAATCTTGGAATGGATACGATGGGGTGAACAAGAACGCATAGTTGTAGTCCCCTAGCAACCCTTCCTTGGTCGTCCACTTCTTGCGAATACTCTGCACCGTATCTTTCCAGCTTTCCCTGGGAACATTCTCCTGCTCCACGGCTTCTTGAAGAGCTTGATCCATGATGTAGATACTTTATCTGTTGTGATTGATTTCGATTTAACTATTAACAGTTAACTACACTCGATACTCTCTCTGTGTGTATTCTTAAAACCAACCTCTCTAATCTTACTTACACCTACACAACACAAGCCAATAAGAACTACTCGCAACTAATATGACAAAACTTAAACACTAAAGCTACAGATCCATAATACCACCACCTTTTATATACCATTCACAGTACCGGCGTCTGCCGTCTCATTTAACAGATTTGACAATGTTTCAATTTTTTTTTCATTCATCATGCAGTAAAGGCTGTGCGCAGTCAAATCATCAAGTCAATAAACCCTTTGTCTGTGTGTCTATCTTAAAATCGCGATGCCCAATATTCAATGCTCAATATTTTAAAAAAAAAAAAAATCAAAAAAAAAAAAAATTCGCCGTTCCTTATCATTTCACCGGAGGACCCCGAAAGAAATGGTTATTTGCTGTTTGGTTTTGGCACATAAGAGATACATCGCTTATCTCGAAGGTATTATTCGATGTTTCCGGACAGCTAAGAGAAAGAGAGAAAGAGAAACGAGAAAGGATTGTGAGGATTGCTGCGGTACGAGCTGGGTGACTCTTGTGTCGTCTGAAGGATTAACCCTTAGATAAGAGATAGATAGATAAATAAGTTTAAGTGAGCGAATAGATAGAGTGCATAGAAGCATTGTTGTAGCTTCTGTTGTGAGGATCGTTCATGTTGATGTTCTTTCTTTTAGGTTTTTAGTGTGTATGCTTCTTCATTGTTGCGATTCATAGTAGAACGGAGTGCGGAGATCCCCGTTTTTTTGATTGAGACGAGACGTAATTATCGGTCTTAGTCCATCATTCTATACACGATAATGTGTGTATGTGTATATATTTCCTATTTACATGGTGGGACGAGGAATGTTTCTAGACGAGATGTGTGCCTGCCTGCCTGCCTGCCTGCCTGTTGTTATTTTATCGACTACTGCTTGATATTGGTGTAGATTTGCGTAACCTCATCGATTTCCTCTAGCTGGTTGACGAACTTATCCAGCTTAGTTTGTAGTTCCTCTTCTGTGACAGGAGGCATAGCGGTGTCCTCGTTTGGCACATATTCGACACCCATCTCTCTGATGTGGAAACCATGCGAGCGTAATGTTTCGGCGACTTTGTTCGTCTGTTGGGGTTCGGTGAGGACTTCGAACAACGCGTCATTCTGCTCCAAGTCTTCGACGCCGTCAATCTCGAGAACTATGTCCATGATAGAGTCGAAGTCTGTTGGCTGGTTTTCGCTGGGCTCGATGACTACGTACCCTTTTCTTTCGAACAAGTATAGGGTTGGGGCCATGTTCCCGTTGAACTTGTTAAATGTAGACCTCACGAGCCCCACAGTCCTGTTTTTGTTGTCAGTCAATGCCTCGACCACAAAGGCTACTCCTCCAGGGCCAATACCTTCGTATGTACACGGTTCTGCTCCGGCTCCCACGCCATCGCTGGTACCAGCACCTTTTTTGATTGCGTTTTCGATGACCTTCTTAGTCACGTTGTTCTTGTTTGCTAGCTCAATGGCTGTAGCGAGCCTGATATTCATCGCTGGATCGGCTGACCCGCCCAACTTGACGGCTACCGTGATCTGATTGGCCATCTTGTTGTAGATCTTGGTACGTTCTGCATCGTTCTTTGCCTTAGTGTGTTTGATGTTGGCCCACTTACTGTGCCCAGCACCTGTAAAACGGGTCAAATGGAAGCATCTCCGTGCGCACTGTAAACCGTTCCGAGTTCCTAGCATGTTTGAAGCTTTCAGATACTCTACTATGACCTCTTCCCCCTAGCTGCATTCATCATCAATCATTCGTAGTTCTCATCGCATACAAATATTCACTATTTCTATCTTTTTTTTTTTTTTTTTTTCTGAGACTGTCATGGCTCGAACAGCCTAAGAAACACTGATACGAGAAACAAGCGAGTACCCAGGAGCATATACATGAGTAGGGTGGTGTGAAAAATAAGGGTAGATAGCAGGCAGTTATGATTGGGAGAGCTGGAACCAACTTGTTGTTGCGTAAAGAAACCCCAACAACAGGTGTCTTTCCTTGTCTACTGCGTATTATCTGTTTCATGGCAGCAGTGGGTAGTAAAAAGCCTTAGCAATTGTAAATCCGGGTAATTGTTCCCTTTTTTTCTCTCTCTCTCGCTCTCTTCCAGAGATTCGTTCGTTCTCTCTCACGTTTCTCAGGTTTCTTTAGTTAACATCCAAAGTGTTTGTCAACCTACAATCAATTACAAAGTATAAAGGTTGTGAAAGGATGGGAATAATAGCATATTAAGAGTCTAGGGCGGTAGCTTGCGGGCTGATCTTTATCTACAATATACTATGGCTGACGAAAGGAATTTAATTGCAGTAATTGCAGATGAAGACACAACCACGGGACTTCTTCTAGCTGGCATAGGTCAAGTCTCGAAAGATACCAAGGAAAAGAACTTTGTTGTTTACAACGAGGGAAAGACGACGAAACCTGAGTTATCGGATGCATTTATCAATTTTACCGAGAAGAGATCTGATATTGCGATTCTTTTGATCAATCAGCATGTTGCGGACCAAATAAGACCACTAGTGGATGGGTTCACCAATGCGTTCCCAGCGATTTTGGAGATACCTTCGAAGGACCACCCATATGATCCAGAGAAGGATTCAGTTTTGAGAAGGGTGAGAAGACTATTTGGCGAGTGAATGGATTGTGTAATATCTTTTTATTATATTATCGTAAGTTATGTTATAGTCATATCATAAATTTTCTATAGAAGTTAAGTATTTGAAATCTGGACATTAATATTGTGAGATATTGAAAAGATTGGGGAGATATTATACACAACGGAACTATAGAGATGATTACACGGGCAGTTTAGACTTATTTTTTGCCCTTTTTCTTTTTCTTGTTCTTCTTTTTAGAGCTTGAACTCGAAGCTGGTGCAGAAGAAGGCTTATTTTCTGTTTCTACGGCTTCTGGAGACGTTTCCTCTGTGTTGTCTACTTGTACCTCTGATTCTTCCCCTGATTCTACTTCTGCAGGGTTAGTATTTGGAGCTTCTTCAGCTGCTGTTTCTTCTGGTGCTTCCTCAGCTGCTGTTTCTTCTGGAGCCTTTTCAGCTGGAGTTTCTTCTGGTGCTTCCTCAGCTGCTGTTTCTTCTGGTGCTTCTTCAACTGGGGTCTCATTTGGAGTTTCCTCAATTGGGGTTTCCTTTGGAGCTTCTACAACAGGGGTCTCTTTTGGAGCTTCCTCAATTGGGGTTTCCTTTGGAGCTTCTTCAACTGGGGTCTCTTTTGGAGCTTCCTCAATTGGGGTTTCCTTTGGAGCTTCTTCAACTGGGGTCTCTTTTGGAGCTTCATCAGCTGGAGTCTCTTCTGAAATCTTTTCAACTGGAGTTGCCTCTGATACGTCCTCAGGTTGCTCGATTGGAACTTCATCAAGTTGTTCTGCTGGCTCGGACGTATTTTCAATTGGAACTTCGTCGAATTGTTCTGCTGGCTGTTCGGTTTTCTCTGGTTCTTCCACCGGTATTTCAGACTCTTGTACGTCATTGGACTCTGTGGTATCTGTGGTTGGTTCGGCTGGAGCATCAATTGGAACCTCCACGGTGCCCTCCTTTGCTTCGACTGGCTCTTCGACTGGTTCCTTGACTGACTCTTCGACTGGCTCTTCGACTGGCTGTTCAACAGATTCCTCTCTTACGGTCTCTAAAGCTGGCTCCGTTTCGGCTGACTCATCGGTAAATTTGTATTGCGAAAAGGTGTCAGGTGCGGAATCCAAATAGAAATCTCTAACCCCAACGATTCTCTTCTCCAATTCACAAGCCTTCACCCACTCAGGTCTCACAATTGGAATGTTGTTATTTCTGGCCCTAGCCAATTCTTCATCATTGTCCTGAAGTTCAACTGCCACGAAGTGCGTCGTCTCCAAAGTGACGTGGTCTTGCAACGGATTTGCTCCTATTTTGCTCAACGAACGTTTGATCTGCTCACGCGTGGCTGTACCGTCTAGCACCGTGTTTGGTCCCACGCAAACAGTGATACCAGACATGTCTGTCATCTTGTGTGTATGTACCTTCAACACATTCGACCAGAACTTCCCTGAGGTTGTATTCAGCAAGAGTTGGAATTCGTACTCGACATCAACCGAGAGACCAGAAACCTTCAGCGTATTATGCTGGTCATTCTCCAGTTCCCAAGGGTTTGCGCCGTGTCCGTTCTCCTGCTGTTTGCCCCAAGCATCCTGCGTAAGCACCAAATGTCTGTTCCCCTGCTTGTACAAAATCAACGACTTCAATTGCGACGAGCCCAAATGAATTGGGTCCCAATTGATAACACAACTCGTCTGTGTGGCATTCAATAGATGTAGCACCGGCTCTGATGGTGGATCACTTCCGTACTTGCTGAGAATTTGTTCTTGCACCGACTCAAACTTACGTTTTTGCTCTTTTTCTTGCTCCAAGTCTTGCTCTACCGATATCTTCACCACTGATCCCGCTTCAACATTCTCGGGCAACAACACAGTGGGAAACTCAATCACATAGTGATCGCTGGTCGTGAGAATCGCTAACGACGCGTCTACTTTTCCTACAGTAAGAGACACTTCCACCATAGCTGAGCGATAATCAAATATTTGTTAAGATGTGGTGGTTGTGGTGGTGGCTTATATTTCAATTTGTTTTTAGTACCTTTTTTTTTTTTATACTTCCTACCTGATGGAACGGATTTCTTTCTCTTTCTTCCTCCCCTGGTATGTATGTGGTTCTATCAATCCTGGTACGCTTCTGGTCTTAGTTCTACTCCTAGATCCAATCCCAATGGCAATCGCTTTTTCCCCTACCCTTTCTGTTTATGTGTGTATGTGTATGTGGATTGTAATGAAATTTAGTTAGTGCTCTTTCATCCATTTATTTTTAATACCAGAAAGATCTAAGTACGGTTCTGCTAGTACTGGTAGTAGCAGCGAGTGGTGCACGAAAAACTTGAAAAGTGAAAGAAAAATAGCGACGACCTCTCGAGGGGGTGGAGGGGGCGAAAACGGTGCCTCGCGGGGTTCGAACGGGGGGAGTGACAGGCGAGGCGACCAGGGAAAAAATTAAAACAAAATAAAAAGGGATGATGCATTTCAATATCACATGATTAAAATATGTTATCCGGGTAACACTGTACTCCAGGTAACGTTTTACCTTCTTTCCCTTCCTGGTTCCCCAAGTTTGTATATTGCATTTTGTAGCTTGTATTTGTCACCAACTGTGGGCTTTGGGGTCCCCCTTCCCTTCCCTTCTCTTCCTTCCCTCCCCCCAAAAAAAAAAATAAGTTCAAAAAAAAAAAAAAAACTCCGGCTCCGACAGGATCCTGTTCTCCTCCCCCAAACTATTTCACCATACATACAACAAGCAAGTAACTTACTGTACACATCCAGCTACAGCTGCCACTGGAAAGCGAGAAAAAAAAAATCGGCCAAAAACCTAACCCAATTTGGCCCCGGCTGGTTACCCGGGCCGCAACTTGCACCAAACCTTCCATTTTTCTGCCTCCGCTCCCTTTGGCCGAGCACGGGACCCGTTACCGCCAATCCTGCTCTGCGCCGTTTCTAGGCGATCAAAAGCCAGTCACAGTATTTCCCTCCCTCGGAACAAACCGGTCAGCCAAAACTGACGAAAATTAAAAAAAAAAAAATTTTTCTTAGCGCGCGCGCACTGCAGCAGCAGCAGCAACTGCTGCTGCTGCTGCTGACAAGAAGAAACTACTAGCTATGATGTGTAATTGACAAGACAATACAATACAATGCAATACAATGCAATACAAACAGCTAAGCAAACGGCCCGCTTGCTGGCTTGTCCAGACAGATCTGCCGAGTTGGCGTATACGGCCTGAAAACAGCTTTCTCCCCGTGTAATTTGTAAAAATTCCCAAAAATTCTCTTTCTTCCTGCTTCTCTCTGGCTTTTCTTCCTGCAGTATTATGTTAGAAAATCAAATGCCAACAAAATGAAATATTAATATTATTACATGAAATAAAATAAAATAAAATATTATATATATATATATACGAATATGAATAATTTCAGTATAGATTGGCATTTGCCATTCTAACGGAGGTAGTTCTCACAGCCAGGAAGCGAAGGGATTTTTAGTAACCAGCGGATAGGACGGTGCTGCTAGTGATATCACAGAGAGAGAGGTAATCAGGAAAGTTATTAGTGCTTCGTCTTCCCAACCCCCCCAATCACATAATACTAATAATAATCATAATTATACTTTCTAATATACATTATTAAATCAAAGATGCTCAGTAGATCAGTGAGAGGAAGAGCATTGCAAATGCAATTGTGCAGAAGAAATGCCGCTAGAACTTTTTCTAACAGTGTGGTTTTGAGACACGCATACGCTGCCAAGGACGATGTTGACGGTCAACAGCAAGAAAGTGCGCAAAGCGGACAATACAACATTGTGGACCACGAATACGACTGTGTTGTTGTTGGTGCTGGTGGTGCTGGTTTGCGTGCTGCGTTTGGTCTAGCCGAGGCTGGTTACAAGACTGCTTGTATCTCGAAGTTGTTCCCAACCAGATCGCATACTGTTGCTGCTCAAGGTGGTATCAACGCAGCCTTGGGTAACATGCATAAAGACGACTGGAAATGGCACATGTACGATACCGTGAAGGGTTCCGATTGGTTAGGTGACCAGGACTCTATCCACTACATGACCCGTGAAGCTCCAAAGTCTATCATCGAGTTGGAACACTTTGGTGTGCCATTCTCCAGAACCGAAGAAGGTAGAATCTACCAAAGAGCCTTTGGTGGTCAATCCAAGGAATACGGTAAGGGTGGTCAAGCATACAGAACCTGTGCCGTCGCTGACCGTACCGGTCACGCCTTGTTGCATACCTTGTACGGTCAAGCTTTGAGACACAACACTCATTTCTTCATCGAATTCTTCGCTATGGACCTTTTGACCCACAACGGTGAAGTTGTCGGTGTCATGGCCTACAACCAAGAAGACGGTACGATACATAGATTCCGTGCCCACAAGACAATCATTGCCACTGGTGGTTATGGACGTGCTTACTTCTCTTGTACCTCCGCTCACACTTGTACCGGTGATGGTTACGCTATGGTCTCCCGTGCCGGTTTCCCATTGCAAGATTTGGAATTCATTCAATTCCATCCATCCGGTATTTACGGTTCCGGTTGTTTGATCACCGAAGGTGCTCGTGGTGAAGGTGGTTTCTTGGTCAACTCCGAAGGTGAACGTTTCATGGAACGTTACGCCCCAACCGCCAAGGATTTGGCTTGTAGAGACGTTGTCTCCCGTGCCATCACCATGGAAATCAGAGAAGGTAGAGGTGTCGGTAAGGAAAAGGACCACATGTTCTTGCAACTAAACCACTTGCCTCCATCCGTCTTGCACGAACGTTTGCCAGGTATCTCTGAAACCGCTGCTATTTTCGCCGGTGTTGATGTCACCAAGGAACCAATCCCAATTCTACCTACTGTCCACTACAACATGGGTGGTATCCCAACCAAGTGGAACGGTGAAGCTTTGACTATCGATGAAGAAACTGGTGAAGATAAGCCAATTCCAGGTTTGCTTGCCTGTGGTGAAGCTGCCTGTGTTTCCGTTCACGGTGCTAACAGATTGGGTGCTAACTCCTTGTTGGATTTGGTCGTCTTTGGTCGTGCCGTTGCTCACACTATTGCTGACACTCTACAACCAGGTTTGCCACACAAGCCTTTGCCAGCTGACTTGGGTAAAGAATCCATTGCTAACTTGGACAAGTTGAGAAACGCTACTGGTTCTAAGCCAACTGCTGAGATCAGATTGGCTATGCAAAAGACTATGCAAAAGGATGTCTCCGTCTTTAGAACACAAGAATCTTTGGACGAAGGTGTTAAGAACATCACCGCCGTCGACAAGACCTTCGCTGATGTCAAGACCACTGACAGATCCATGATCTGGAACTCTGACTTGGTCGAAACCCTTGAATTGCAAAACTTGTTGACTTGTGCTACTCAAACCGCCAAATCTGCTGCCGAAAGAAAGGAATCTCGTGGTGCTCATGCCAGAGAAGATTACCCAGAAAGAGATGATGTTAACTGGATGAAGCACACTCTATCATGGCAACGTGACAGTGGTGACGAAGTTACCTTGAAATACAGAAACGTCATCGCTACCACCTTGGATGAAAAGGAATGTCCTCCTGTTCCACCAACTATCAGAGCCTACTGATTGAAAGAAAGAGAATCCGAATCTTTTAGAACATTTTTACTATATTCCTCAATTTTACTTCCTTTTACTTCATTCTTAAAAACCCTCTTTTTCTCAAATTATATTATCTCTCTTTGTTTTCGGACTTCTCTTTTGCAACACGTTTCTGGTACGTCTTTCAATCGACCCTCAGATAAATATTAACGTTGTACAGGAGAATAATTTCCTGCTTGAGATCTACTATACTTTGGCGAAGATTGAGCTTACGGAATCAGAAAAACACACTCACACGCCCGCGCACGCGCAAAAGAAAAACACAAAACAACAAAAACATTAAAGACTGTTTATTCTAACATGCACCATGTCACGCCATGCCATGTGAATGCTGCAAAACCATCTTTCAATCAAAATTTAAATTATGAAGGAGAAAGTATAAAGATATTCTACCTTCTTTTTAACTTTTCCTTCTCTCTCCCAATATTCATGATCAAACTAATGCTTGCATTCTTATCTCTTATTGGCAACTTAACTGTATTTATTTATTTAAATGTGTAGCCCGTTGATGTTTCTATTTATTTATTTTCACACTGTCGATATATATGGTAACGCGTATGTATTCAGATGGTGTGGTTTAACTTATGTTTAAATTTGAATTTTAAAAGTACATTAAAACAAAAATGCATAATATTCATCGATATCTTGGTTAAAGATGAAATTAGCTTGAATTTCATATACAACGGTCTACGCACCAGACTTCCGAACCTTGAGCATATTAAACTCTGCTCGTAGTGCCGTGCTTGTGATTGTATCGGCTGGTTGTTCATTAATGAAGAAGATACATATTGCCATTCAGGGCTGTGCACACGGACAATTAAGAAGAATATATGAGTCTGTAAATTCTTTAAAGAACAAACCGGACATTCTACTTATATTGGGAGATTTCCAATCACTCCTCACCAAGTATGACTTTAAGACATGTGCCATACCACCTAAGTATGCAAAGCTTGGAGATTTTCACCTATATTACACGGGACAACTTAAGGCACCAGTTCTCACGGTGTTCATTGGTGGTAATCATGAAAATATGGGACAATTGACTAAGCTACCTTATGGAGGATATGTCGCAGAGAATATCTACTATATGGGAGCATGTAATGTGATAAATTTCATGGGAATAAAGTTGGGTGGTATTAGTGGGATATATAACGAGTATGATCATTTGCATGAAAGGACAGAATGGGATCAGATAGATTGGAATCGTGAGAAGAGAAATACATATCATGTAAGAGATTCTGAACTTGTGCCTCTAGCTATGATGAAGTCACCCATCTCCTTAATTATGTCTCATGATTGGCCTACTGAAATTGCCAAATATGGCGATCTAAAGAAACTTTTGAAGCAAAAACCCTATTTTAAAGATGAAATCAACGACAACACGTTAGGTTCCCCTTTAAATTTCTATCTTTTAAAGAAATTGAGACCTGAGTGGTGGGTGAGTGCACATTTACATGTGTTCTTCACGGCAGAATACAAGCATGATAGAAAACTTAATGAAGATGAGATAGATTTGGACTTGGATTTGGATATGAATGTCAGCACAAATAAAGATGGGGGAAAAGTAGCAGATGATGATCAAAACCAATGTACTGAAACTAAGTTCATGGCACTAGATAAATGTAAAGGTGCGGATACTACCAAGCATTTAACTCAAATTTCCCTCGAATATGACGAGAATCATCCAACGTGCAAGGATAGAGCTTTATATTGGGACCCGGAATTCTTGGCAAACCTGAAATACTGCACATCAATTAAAGATTCTCTATTAGGAAAGAAGCTAGAAAACATTGATGTTGAAAGTCTACAGAGTAATATTAAAACTCCTACGATAAACGACTGGGACCAATACAAAATACCAATACCGAAGTCTTTTAGATCTATGGTCAAGCAAACGGACTACATCAAGGAAACACATTTACAATAGTAGTTGGAGACCTAGGAATTTTTTTTTTTTGGATCATGTATGAATATATATATATATATAAACGTAAATAAATTTTTGGTTGGATATATTCCTTTTCCAGGGGCCGTTAAAATAAATCTTGAATATAGTTGATCGTTAAGAAAGTTCTCATAAGTCGCAAAAAGACACGCTTCTTGCTTTAAAATTTGAAAACATTTGACTTGGAGTAACCCAATTCAGCCAAGATACCGGTTAATTCACCTTGGTCAGTTGGAGAAACCTTTGGACCAGAGTAAGCGTTCATGAAAGGTGGAGGACCACAGACGAAGACTTGGTTCTTTTCACTTGGCTTTGGAGCATTGTGAGACAAGAAGTCCTTGGTGATGAAACCAGTTTCACCTTCGAATTTACCTTCAGACTTGTCAACGAAGTAAGTAACCTTAACTTGATCAGGATATTTCTTTTGCAGGTTATCCAATTCAGTCTTCAACAAGATGTCAGATGGAGTCTTGTTACCGTAGTACAAATGGACCTTGGTCTTGTCAGCTGGGTTGGTGGCAATGTGGTGAACCAATTGGTACAATGGTGTGATACCAGTACCTGCACCTAGTAAAGTAATGGAGTCAAAAGAGTTTGGCTTCCATTCCCATTTCACAATTGGGCCTTTGAAAGAAACAGTGTCATTCTCCTTCAAGGAGAATAAGTGAGAGGTCATCTTACCACCTTCGTAGTGTTTTATAACAAACTCAATCTCACCCTTGTCATTAATATCGCTGACTGGGGTGTATGGTCTGATAACATTCGAGCCCTTTGGTGTGACAAACTTGGCCAACACACAAGATGCGGTGATCAAACCAGAGACTTGGTCCTTTTGAGGCAAGGCAAAGGTAAATCTCTTGGTGTCGTGAGACAGAGTTTCGATCTTGGAAAGCTTCAAATCGATCCATTGGTTGTCACCAACAAATGCCTTCGAGGATTCATTCATCAAAACGCTCTTGTTATAAAATGCCGCAGAAGCGATAGCAGCTGCGCCGATGCCAAATGCAATTGGCAAAAACTTATTAGATTTAGTGACTCTAGCAAACATTCTTAGATATTACTGAGTAGTATGTTGTCTTGTCTTAATTCCTATAAAAGTATTGGAAACACAACAGTAAATCCCCTGTTTTACGACTTCCAACTTGTAAGTAGTAAGAAATGAGTAATGCAACCTTTAACCTTATATTTTATATATATACCTTTAATGGTGGAAAATGTTTTTTTTTTTTTTTTCGAAGACAAAAATGCTCATTCGTTAATTTTTTGAGTCATGTGACTTCAATATCGAATCTGTTCTCTAACCGTTAGGTAGCGGTAGTAGTCTAAATATTAATCTTTAAAAAGAGAAACAGACGTAATTGAATACGGTGTATGTATCGTGATTATTTAGTGTTATCCTTATTGCTCTTTACCAAAAACTCTGGCTACCCTGCCTTATTCCTGATGTTACTGGCATAGTGGAGAGACCAAAACTTCTACCTATCACTACAGATCTCTTTCTAGATGGGACGCAGCACGTGATTTATATTCTAGAAGGTACGAAAATAGGGTAACATATTATTGTCAGCAGTTTTATAGTGGATATTGCATCATTAGCAAGAAAGGGCCTATATAAATAAGGTACATTGGACACTAAATGGAAGTTGGATCACCAGTTCTGCCTGTAAAATTCAACTTTTGGAATCTAAGCTTGTAATTTTAAAGTAAGGTACATGAATAACGCTACAGTATCTGCGTGTTCTGCTTCTGAATAAATATTTGTAGTAGAATTACTGTTTGAAAAGAGATGAACGGTTTAAAGGCACACCAGAGAGAGCTAATTAACCTTAGTCGCAGATGTATACCCCTACTAAAACCCGAATTGTACAAGGGTCAGTGTGGGAAAATATGTGTTGTTGGTGGATGTGAAGAGTACACAGGAGCACCATATTTTAGTGCCCATGCAGCATCGACGTTTGGAAGTGATTTAGTTTATGTACTCTGCGAAAGAAAGGCTGGCCTTCCTATAAAGGCGTACTCTCCTAATCTAATGGTGCATCCATACTTAGTAGATTCGTATAGTGCAACGAGGGAACCTAAGGAGGAGCCTGATTTTGAGAAGATTTTAGGGGTGGTTCAAAGATGTCATGTTTTGGTCATCGGGCCAGGTTTGGGGAGGGATAAGAAAATACGTGAGCAAGTTATTCAAATAGTTCAAGAGGCTGCTAGCATTGGAGGTGACCATAATAGATGTTTAATTCTTGATGCAGATGCGCTATTTGTTCTATCTACGGAAGATTCCGAAAAGTTTCAAGAGGCCTTGAAGAAATATGGCGAAAATAGAGTGATTATCACGCCTAATGCTGTTGAATTAAAGAGGATTATGAAGGCCCTAAATGTCGATACTGTGGAAGAAGTCAGTAAAAGGCTTGGGTGCATTACTGTGGCTAAAGGCCATCATGACATAATTATCAATTCTAAGGGAAAACGTTGGGAAAATGACGTTGAAGGGTCAATGAAAAGATGTGGTGGACAAGGTGATACTTTGACTGGAGTTATTGCATCCATGCTTGGATTCTCTAGAGCAGTTCATGATTGGAAACTACAACCTCTTTCTGTGCCTGGTAAGGAAAGTGTTCTTCCTTGGGACCAAATGGCAATGTTATCCTGTTATGTTGGGTCTACTGCTACTAAAATGGCAAGCAAAGCGGCCTACGAAAAAGTCGGAAGGCAAATGCAAACCACTGATATGAACTATATAGTTGGTGAGATATTTGAAAAGCTATACGATACTGAAGGAGAGTAGATATGTAACCCTAAGTAAACAGGCGTATGTAATAGCCTTACCTATACATTATCTTACGAATTTATGAATTAACTCAAATATATATATATATATATGTTTAGATCTAGTGGTTAAATGGAAGTGAATTAGACTACTTGTGATGTTAGTAAATTATAAAGTCCACTCGTCAAAGTATAAAACATCCTTGTCCGTACTAGAAGCAGCAATTGCGTTATTGTAATTAAATATGGAATACTCCTCTTTTTTCGATGTTTGTTGCCCTCCAACTGGTTGTGTCATTTGTAGTACACTAGGTAATGTGACTCTGAAGCAGTCGAGCGCCACTTTTTCCAATTTATCATCATACACAAGAACTTCGCATAACGATCTGATATCTGGCTTCGTAAGCTGTTCGGTGGAAATTCCCGACTCACTGATAAATTCGAGAATTTCTTCGATAGTTGTATAGCTCTTAACGTTGCTTGCATACAAGACTTCCTTTCCCTGTTCGTTTGAGAAATTGTTAAATCCGTTTGGATAGGTTCTTTCCGCAGTAAACCTCCAAACAATAGTTAGTAAACTATTGATGAACTCTACATCCAATTCACTATCTGTGAACCAGGGTCCACCTGTAACTTCGATAGATGGCTGTAAGTTGTATAACATGTATATTTTTCTAGTAGGATATTTTACACTTTTGACACTTTTGACATATCTTTGGGACTCCAATGATTTTAAGCACTTTAGAACAACATGTTGATGTAAGTTTGTCTTAGCCTTTATTGTTTTTGTCCATATACCTTCCCTTCCACTAGCTTCAATATAAGAATAGACAAGAGCTTCGTCAGAGCTCATACCACTCTTTTTTTCTGCCTCAGCAGCATCTACTGCTTGAAATTTAAGTTCTTTATTCTGTTTTACAAGCTTTAGCAGATTTTTGTCCAAAAGTTCTTGTACATATTGCATTAGCACACTAAGCGTACAATTATCTAGAATGGCAGTAAGCTCTTGTTGTGAAAACAACCTACCAGCTTCTTGTGCGCACATCTTCTCGTGTAATTCCTTTGCAGGATCTGAAAGCTTGATTGTTGAACTGAATAGTGAGTTCATATTGTTAGATAAAGCAGTTTTTCCTTGTTGCCACTTTTACGATTTTTAAACGTATAGTAAATAGGTCTTTTCTCAAGGTATATTGTCGTACCTTCAGAATCCCACAATCTTTTAAACTTGTGTAATGGATTGTTTTAAAGCTCATCTCATTTCGATCAAAGATCGATTCTTTTTTTTTTTTTTTTTTTCCAAAATATCTTGAAAAATCAAGAAGGGCTTGACGTTTGTTATGTGAGGATTATAGGTAGCGCAATGTGAAACGTAAATCAGCCAGTTACATAATGCGTATAAATTTAGTATTATATTAGTTTTTATAACTTAGAGCTATTAATTTTTTACTATTTTAGTGTTCTTTGGTTGATACTTATACGTTTACTACTTTTGTTCTACGACAATTAACTGTAAAGCCAAGTATCCGAGAACCAGGAACAATACATTGAACAATACTAGGATTTCGATGTCAAACACAAAGTTCTGAACAATGAATCCAAATGTGCTTAGAATTGTTGCCCCGGGTATTTCTATATTAAGTCCGTATTTTTTCTCTCTGAGCATCAACGATTTAACCTCATTGATGATCAAGGATTCATAAGCGTAATAGAACACGGAAAGATTCTTCAAATATTTGAAGAAGTAGTTCTCGATATCTTTAGTATTTATGAATAGTCCACTGAATAGAAGAGAAGCAAGAATAATCAAAACGCTAACAATGATGGAATTATTCAAATCCTCAAATATGATTCCAACGGTCAAAATCTCCAAAGAAACAGCAAGGTTGAACAAAACTAAAATAAGGGTGAATCGCCCGAAACCATTATTAGCCATGTTTAAACCCACAAGTGGATATATTATCAAACCAAGAAGAATAGGTGGAACGACTCTTAGCGGAAGAATGTCTGAAATAACTTTTGCCATGTAATAGGCTAATGGTGAGTAATAGTGGTTGGAACGTTCTTTTATGAATATCAACCTCTCTAATGCAAATGAGCTCAATCCTGTAAACGTCAAAAAGCCGAAATATGTTAGAATAAAGAAAAAGAGACCCAATCTGTTTTGGAAACCGCTAATGTCATTATCGACATCATAGTATAGAGTTCCCAGGAAGAACCCTAAGAAGATAGTTAGCATGTAGTTGCCCAATAAAAGTTTTGGATTTCTGTAGACGTTTTTGAATGTTCTGGAGCTTAAAATTGACACTTGCTGCATGAAAGTGGCAGCCTTGTACGCATGTGGAATCCTCAACTCTTCTTCTGTGCCGGAAGATGATAGTTCATTGATTTCAAATTTCAACTTTTGGAAATACTGGCCATCCTTGAAAAGGGAGTGTAACAACTGAGAGTTTACCTCGCCTATGGTTTGTTCTTCATTTTCTGACTGAGCTAATAGACCTCTAAATTCATCCCTGTGGATAGCGAGATGCTCCCATTCAGTTTGAGTAGCGGTACCAGTCAACGAACGGCGTGCGTGTTCCACTCTGTGAATAGGGTTCTGGGCTTCCGTTGAAGGAATTGTCGCATTAACATCATCAATTGTGGCCTTCGTTATAAATTTAGATGGTTCAAAAGTGACATCAATCAAATAATCAGCGATGTTGTAATCTTGTGGACACACGTATCCTTCATTTTTCAAGAACTCACTGACTTTGTATGCTTCACCTGAGTAGACCATTTCACCATCGCTTAAAAGAACCAACTTATCAAATAACTGGAAGATACTTGATCTCGGTTGATGAATTGATACAACTAACGTTTTGTTATAATGATTTGCCAATCTCACTAAACATTCAATGACGTTATTTGCATTGTTTGCATCCAAACCGGACGTTGGTTCATCAAGGAAAAGAACTTGTGGAGAAGTGACTAGTTCGCAAGCAATTGAAACTCTTCTTTTTTCACCACCACTAATTCCTCTTTCATATTCACTCCCTATGACTCTATCTTTAATATCATAGATTCTTAGCTGTTCTAACACATCATAAACACGTTTTTGTTTTGCTTTAAAGCTTAGTTGTCTTGGTAAACGTAGTAAGGCACTATTCAATACAGTCTCGTATACTGTTAAAGTTGGGAGTAAATAGTCATCCTGGTCAACAAAGCCGATAATCTTAGAGTACTCTTCCTTGTCAATTTCGGTGCCATTGACTTTAATGGAGCCAGTGACCTTTCCAGTCTTGTTTTTCTTTGCTAAGATGTCAAGAAGGGTAGTCTTACCAGCACCGGATCCTCCCATTATTGCCAACATCTCACCTGGTTTAACTGATCCAGTAACTTCATTCAAGATAGTAGTAGAAGTGTTTTTCGTTGGGAAAACCTTATAGGTGATATTCTCAAATGTTAAGGTTGCAGTCGAGTTTGTTTTATAGAGATCAAAGTCATCATCACTACTATCGTCAGGTAGCATTATTGGACTATTCGCAAATATTGGACTCTTGGAAATAAAGTATACAGAGATTGATATGGCTACGAGAACCCCTGCAGAACTTAAAACGAGAACCAATATAGATCCTGTTGAAAGCTTGCTTTTATCAGGTGTCTTGTAACCGGGAATTTCACTATAGTGAAGACATTCACCCGACTCACACTTTAGGGTAATGTATGGGTCCCCAAACACAGTCAAAATCAAATCGTTCATGCTAGGCTCAGAAAATTGACATTTCTTGGATTCTAAATCGCAACTAAAATCACCAGGACCCTTAATTGTTTCTGTTAAGAAATCCGATATATCAATTGAACCCTTCTTTCCACAAAGCATCTGCCCAGGAACACATTTGCATTTCACATTGTCACACTTATAGTGCGTCGTATTCTGCTGCAAATCGTACTCGAATGAACATGTGTCCAAACCACAGTAGAAACTCTCAACTTGGTCAATCCAAAATTGGAAATTACAGAGCTCTGATGTTTTGTTACATGCGAAAGTAACCTGGGGTTTTGACCCTTTCAAGATCTCCAGTATCTTAGGGTTAGTCACATCACATCCTTGGTGAAGCGACTTTGCAATCATACCATTCTTGTTACAAGTTCCTTTTAAACCACTAGGCATGAAGGCATCGCATACATAATCTTCTTCGCAAATATTACAGTTGATACCACCCCAACCAGATTCACACTCACATGTATTCGTTTCATTACTTCTGAGTGGCCTTTTGGAGTTTCCACTGCTCAAAGCACCACATAATGGTACCGAACAGTCATCACCACCAAACCCATCTATACATTCACACCTCCCGTTGAAGGAGTTACACTCCGAAAACTGCTTACATTCGAATATAGGTAGCATACAATTGAAACATGGGGGACATTGATCATCACTGGGCGGCCTTCTGTTCCTAGGTGGAACTGATACCTGGTCAAAAACTCCTTCATTGTTCATTAACTTCGCATTAGCAGCTAATGTTAGCCACATATATACCAGCAATGCTGACATACTAATACGCAACATCATAGCTTTGATACACAAAGACCCTTAGGCACGATAGTTTAGATATGTACGTCTCACTGGCTCGTTCACTTGGTTAAGTCGATACTCTTAGCATTCGAACATCAATCGCAATTTCAGTTTCGCTCCTTCGAAGCAATTCTGGTCACCTTTCTAAACCATGCATATGTTTAGTTATCACGGCCCCTAACAGAACCCATGCCTGTTACCCGGATTGGCGACAGGACCCTGCCTTCTGACCTTGTTGAGGACGTAAAAGGTAAGAGAGCACAAAAGCATGGTAACACAACCACTATTTAGTTTTATCTTATCTGCAGTGCTTTAGTATAACATCTTCTTTAAGAATGCACTTGTATTACGGATGAACTATTTTATTTAAAAGGTTTTTATTTAGAAAGTAACTTTTGTTGGCCAAAGAGATCTAGGAACTAATAATGTATAAATTTACTAATATTACTTAAGTATATAGGTAATTAGTTCAGAGGCTTAACATATGGTTTATGCGGACGGAGTGGTATGTTGTCCGGTTTCCAGTATTTGAATACAAATTCACACATCAAGACACACCATTTATGAATATTTTTTTCATTAAGGTTGGAGAAATTATCATTGATAGTATGCCAGGTAGAAGGAAATGGATAAGGTATGAGGTGGAGCGTAGTAATGCCATGGTCTAGAAAGGGTTCCTGATCATCTGAAATATGCACCCGGACTCTTGAAGTGTCTCGTAGCATTCTGTGCGTTAAATTGTGTTCTTTATTGTATGCCTTTTCAATTTGTAATAAGTTTTTGAAGAATACTCGTGAATTGGCTTTATAGTTTGGTATAGTAATATCCTCTTCGCCTCCCAAAAGGTCCAAAAGAACTAACATGTCCATTTTTTTGAGCGTGCCCTCCTGCGCCCATTTTTTAGCAGCGTATCTTGACCCGTACAAAGAATCAGTAGCTGTCCATTCGTTAATAGCCTCCTCTCCATCAAAAAAGATAAACTTAACGCCTGTAAATTTATCCAGTAGCAAAGTATCTATCGATTGCATGTCATTAGTTAGCACATGGTCCAGAAAATGTGAGACATATAGTAGCATTCCGCATGGGGCTGCGCTGTCAATTCCGCCAATAAAGCCCTCAGGAGAAAGTTTGGAGTCGTAGTGGGCTGCAAGTGCAAGGTAATTACTGTCATTTGCACCAAGGCTAAACACCATATTGGTAAAGTTGTAACCATTTTCCTCGAATTCGTGCAATTCTATTACCCAATTTTGGGTCATCGACTTGAATTCATTGATCACAAAATCCCGCACTTGAGAAGAACCTAAAGACCCTGGTGTACGTGTTCGATTGAAGGGAGCCAATAAACTTCCTGTATGTGTTTCATTGAGACTCATTTGTGAATGTAACGTAGATTCATAGTAACTCGCGAACAAAGAGCCACAACGAGAACATCTAACATACCATAGAACTATAGCAAAAATATAGAATAGTTTCATTTATAATTTCCAAAGTTCCTCCTACTAATGGAGGGGTCCACCACTACTTTAATCAACACTCAATACCTTGTTGCCTCTTTGCTTCTCCTTTTGGAATGGACTATCTAAGTTCGCGTATTTGATTAAAGACAGCTGATTTATTATTAGTTTTGATATATAAACAAACAGACAAATAACAACTTAAACACAAAATAGAGTAATAGAGTGAATTAAAGTAGTATATCGTGTCTATTTTAACGTGCTGCAATATACAACCTACATTTTACTTGAGTGAGCCCTATGTCTCAAGTTAACAGGGAGGTAGGCCCTGTAGCTGATTTGGGTGATGGAGATGGCAGCAATAGCCATTTAAATATAATTGATAACAATGGCATCAGTAATGGAACGAGTGGTACAAATAAGATGGAAATGCCTGAATTCATGACTCAAAAGCCACTAATATCAAGAACTACAACCGATGTTGATACAAACCCTGTTATAAGTGATATGCAAGTCCCTACTCCTCTTGACATAGCTATATCCAACGATGAGCACGAATCCATGACTGATGAACTGTCAGGAGATGATATAATTTCTACAATACCTGCTGTGAGTGAACAACTATCCAATACACGAAGCAATGATATATCGAGCTCAGCTCTAAAGCTGGGTAGTTTTCCGAGCAACGACTTAGTTGGTGGTACTCAACCTATTACAAAGTCCGATTCGGATAACCCGTCCCTTGGAAGAGGAGAGAGGCCGGCATCCTTGCATTTCTCTATTGGTAACAGCGCTAGGACCAAAAGGTCTAGCATCTATGAATCGAAATCTACAGTAACCGCTATTCCTATCAGAACTCCATCAAAGTCAAACCGAAATGGACTCAACCAGACTCATCCACATTCGTATTCAGATAGAGATGACGCGGTATCTTTGAAGAGTGTATCTTCATCTTTAACTGCATCTTTCTCAAGAAACTTCTTGTTCGGATTCTACGATAAGAAGCAGAATGGTAAGGCCAAAGTCAAGAATATTCTGTCCAAAGAATACTGGATGAAAGATGAAAGTGCCAAAGAATGTTTTAATTGTGCTAAGCCCTTTACTACTTTTAGAAGAAAGCACCATTGTAGAATATGTGGTCAAATTTTTTGCAGTAACTGTAGCTTTCTCATATCCGGAGAAAACTTTGGATATAGTGGAAGGATGAGGATTTGTGAGAAATGCTACGAGCATTCTGTTAACTATGAAGATTCAAGTGAAGAAGAATCTGAAGAAGAAATGAGTCACGATCAAGGAAGTACTAGAAATCTTGAAGAAGACGCCTTTTCTTTGAATAACGATGATATACAAAGTATTATAACACATGCAGATGACCATAAAGTACACTTAACAACCCCAGAACCACTGCCTAGAATGGCTATTCCTGCGACTAAACAGGGTGAATCTTTAGAAATATCATTCCATGATAAATCAAATAATTATGGTTATCGTAAAAATCGACCACGCCGGGGAACACAGGATAGATATACATTACATGACCTTGACATGCTTTCTCCGATTCCTCAGGAATATATCGACTCCAAGAATTCACCAGATAAGGCTATTATGGGAAATAAAAGCTCTCAGCTGGGTCACATTAGGCAATCCTTTTCAAACTACTTAGGACAAAAGAATGCCAATATTCTGCGACAGGATACACCTAATAAACTTAATGTTATGAAGACGTTAGCGAATAATAACTTTAAATTTGAATTCAATTATGATATGAACAACTTCCAAAGCTATCTCAACAAAGAACGTCAACCACCTATTTTACATGACTCTCGGCAAATGCCTCTGATATCCAATCACAATAGCAGCCCGAACTTTCAAACTGGCGTTTTGAGTAGTGACGAAGGTTCCGAAGATGAAGCTTCGATGTCGTTGTACACTGCTTTGAATGATACTCATAAACATGATAAAAACCGCACCCGTACAACTAGAAATTCTACAAATTCCACGCAAAGAGCACAAGCTTCTTTACAGAGAATGAGACAAAGAAGGAAAAGTAAAAGTCGTTCAGGGGTTTTCACGAATAATGGAAGAGGTGAATTTAGTTTCTTAAATCTGAGTGCTCCAAATTTAGTAACGGTGGTGAATAATGACGCAATTTTCAGCAAGAACCACAATCCACAGTCAAAACAGAAATTTGAATCAAGCCTGAAAGATCTGAGAAAGTCATCCGCAAATATGTCTTCTTGGAGAAGGGTGTCATTAGAAAAGAGAGAAGAGTTGAATGATGCTTGTAAGCTTCACATAAACACACTATTAAGGCAAGCATTAGATGATCAAGAGATCCAAAATAAGGAAGATTGGACAGCAATATTTGAAAAAATGATATCACTAATCCAAGGAATTCCACTCGATGCTAGAAAATCTGGAGATCTTGACTTCAAACAACAACACGTCAAAATAAAACGTCTTCCTGGTGGGAAGGTTTTGGATTCAATGCTTTTAAATGGTGTCTTGTATTCTAAAGGACTTCCTCTAAAAACCATGCCAAGGACTGTTCTAAATCCACGTATTTTATTAATTATGTTCCCATTGGAATATCAGAAACACAATAATCATGTAATTAGTATTGAATCAGTTGTTGCCCAAGAAAAAGAATACACCAAAAAGCTTGTTTTAAGATTACTTTCTTTGAATCCAGACATAATCCTCATCGGTACTACTGCAAGTGGGTATGCTTTACAGTTATTTCAAGAAGCAGGAATCGTAGTTCAATGTGACGTCAAACCTCAGGTTATAGAAAGAATATCGAGGTTTACTAATTGTGATATTGTAATTACCATGGATAAACTTTCTAATAATGTTAGGTTGGGAACCTGTGAAAAATTTGAAGTCCGTACATATATTTATGGGAATTTGAGCAAAAATTACACCTTTATAACCGGTTGCAAGACTAATGATGGTATTACTCTGGTACTAAGAGGAGATACCAGTGAGGCGCTCCGAAAAGTTAAGGATGTTGCAGAATTTATGGCATATGCTGTTTTCTCCATGAAACTAGAGAGTTCTTTCTTTAATGATAATTTCCTTCAGCCTAACATTGAAGCTTACAAAAATGTCCAGCTATTGAAAAAGAAAAGCACAAACACTGTAGGTTATTGTGCAGACTTCATAAAGAAATTCCACCAAAGGGTGCTTTCTGTCTCTCCAATCGTAGAATTTCCTGTACCCTATTTATTGGAGAAAGCGCGTAACGTCGAAAAATTGCTCATCAATAAAAGAGAACTAGTTATGAAATTACCAAGTAATTCAGATATCTTAACGTTTAAAGATTCAGTAGATCTTTCCAAAATGCAACTAGAAACTGCGTTAACGCAACGTGATTTGAAATATCTAATAAAATTCATCCATACAAAAGAATGCGACGAATTGCTACTGCTATTTGAAAGACTGAAGAAGCAATGGGAAATATATTCTTCCTTATCAAGGAATATGTTGGGAACAGGATCACATCAAAGTATTTCTGTGCTCTATTCTGTCATTTCGAAGAAGACTACAACCCCTTGTATTGGGCCGGAAATTGTCACAATTGACTTCTTTTGGGAAAATGATCTTTCCATTGGCCAATTCATAGAAAATGTTGCAGCTACAGCACTCAGACCTTGTGTAGATGGATGCGGTGGCCTAATGATGGACCATTACAGAAGTTATGCTCATGGGAATGGTAAAGTCGATGTTATTATTGAAAGTTTACAAAGCAAACTACCAATGCTGAAAAACCTAATTTTCACCTGGAGCTATTGCAAAAAGTGTGGATTATCAAGTCCAACACTACAATTGAGCGAGAAGAGTTGGAGTTATTCTTTAGGAAAATATTTAGAACTTATGTTCTGGTCCTCACCAAAAAATATTAACAGTATAGGAAATTGCGATCATGACGTCGCCAAGGATCATTTGAAGTATTTCAGTTTGAATGATATTATTGTAAGGATGGAGTACTCAGAAATTGATGTTCACCAGTTAATAACACCCAGCACAACAATTACATGGAATCCAAATAAGGATATAAAATTGAAGGTTGAGCTATACTACCAAATACTTGAAAAGATAGATGCTTTTTATGGTAGTGTCCTTGAAAGACTTAACAAATTGAAAATCGACAGTATTACTGATATCAAATTGAATGCGGCAAAGGAAAGAATAGATGAATTGAAGAAGAATGTGGAAGAAGAAAAATCTGTATTGCTTTCAAACATCGAAAACGTATACACCGGAACTGAAGGAGACCAGCATTTGAAGTTGAATTCGGTCATAAGAGCTCTTCATGATAACGCAGCAGGTTGGGATACTGAGTTTGTTGAGTTTGAGAAGGAATATTTACCAACAGAGAAAGATATTGCCCGAATCACTGCATTACAGCTTAAGAAAATGTTCACAGATTTCAACAAAATCTCAGAAGAGAATGTAAACAGAGAACATGCTGAAGAAGTGGAAACCAATGAAAAGAAGCCAGAAACTGATGATACTCCTGTGAAAGAAGGAAAGCCGGAAGAAGAACCTACAAATATTCAGAAAAGGCCTGTATTAACTCAAAATGCAACGATGCCAGTAATCAATAAGTCTTCGCACACCTTTGGTGATCCAGTTGGACAACACGTTACACCAAGAAGGCAGTCGGTAGGGTCTTCCTTTGCTGATACTAGTAATTTAAGAAAGATGAGTATTAACAGTAACAATAGCAACTATACCCAGTATAGCAAAGACAGAAATTCGGATACTAAAGTAGGTCAGCTCGCAAACTTTTTCGATCAAATACACTTCGATGCTGTAACCAAAGAGTTTGAGTTACAAAGAGAAATGGAAAGACTCAATATGAATAAAACCAAATATCAAGCAATGAGGGCAAAATCTTTGAAACCAATAGTAGAAGTTTACAAGAATGTTCAGGCTGCTGTTCAAGAGCCGATAAACGTAGAAAAAGGAGCTAAAAGCCAGTATTGGAACTCCAAAACAGAGAATACTAAAGGAGGTTCAGATAAAGCACGATTACTAAATAAAGGTTTAGAGAATGAGTTAGAACAATCCATTCATCAGTGGTCAGAGCGTATTTTAAAGAACCAGAATAACGAACAAAATAATGACCTAACAACCAAACCATCTAATGAGCCTCTTCCACCTGTTACAACCATTACAAATGCCAACAAGGATGGCACGAAGCTTCAAACCGAGCATGTAGTAATACCTTCTCAAAAATCTTCCTTACTGACGGCTCTATCTAACTTTTGGGCAGATAGATCTGCTTCTTTCTGGAAGCCACTTGCATATCCAACATCTCCAACCGAGCATATTTTCATGGATAACGATGTGATTATTCGAGAGGATGAGCCAAGTTCGTTGATTGCCTTTTGTCTGAGCTCCAACGATTACCAAAAGAAAGTAAACTCTATGATACGCAACATCCGTCAACCTCCTGGAAGTTTTGACTCCTCAGAGGAAAAGACTGATTCTAACACTTCAAAAACTGAGGTAGCAACTTCAAATACTGGTGATTTTGATGACATTCCTATTAAAGCATCAAATACCGATCTAGAAATGATTATGACAAAGAAAACTGGAATGCATTTACGATACCAGTTCCAGGATGGATACACTGTTATGTCATGTAAGATGTTCTTTTTTGAACAATTTGATGCATTCAGGAAAAAATGTGGATGCGGAGAGGAAAACTTTATTCAAAGTTTATCTCGTTGCATCAAATGGGATTCCAGTGGGGGAAAAAGTGGAAGCGCATTTTTGAAAACATTGGATAATAGATTTGTCATTAAAGAATTATCCCATTCAGAGTTAGATGCATTCATTAACTTTTCTTCAAGTTACTTCGAATATATGAGTCAGGCACTCTTTCATGATCTCCCAACTGCCTTAGCAAAAATCCTTGGATTCTATCAAATCCAAATCAAGAATTCAACTACAGGAAAAAGTTTCAAGATGGACGTTATTATAATGGAGAACCTTTTCTATGAGACGAAAACTTCTAGGATTTTCGATCTCAAAGGTTCAATGAGAAATAGACACGTAGAACAAACAGGGAAAGAAAATGAAGTTTTATTGGACGAGAATATGGTCGAATATATTTACGAATCTCCAATTTTTGTTCGTGAGTATGACAAAAAACTATTGAGAGCATCTCTATGGAATGACACCCTTTTCCTTGCCAAAATGAATGTCATGGATTATTCTTTAGTTGTCGGGGTTGATAACGAAAGCCATAGCCTAACGGTAGGTATCATAGATTGCATAAGAACCTTCACATGGGATAAAAAGCTAGAGAGTTGGGTGAAGGAAAAAGGACTTGTTGGAGGCAGCACAAAGGAGCCAACAGTAGTTACACCAAGACAATACAAAAACAGATTTAGGGAAGCTATGGAAAGGTACATTCTCATGGTTCCAGATCCATGGTATCAAGATACTGATACTTAAATAGCTGTTTATATGAAATTTCAAGTAATCATGAACCTAAATGAATCCTTTTTTTTTTATGCATATTTCGCATTTGTACCTATGTGTAGGGGCTTCCTAACACGCCTTATTGAACTAAGCAGAAATTTTTTTAAAAAAAAAATGGCGTCACAGACAGGATTCGAACCTGCGAAGACAAAGTCCAATGCCTCTCTATCTAAGTATAGCAGGGCATCGCCTTAACCACTCGGCCACTGTGACCCAGTTGTTGTATATGACACAACTAAGATATCAATATAAGGATATGTGATGCTTTTGTTTATAATATACGTTACTTGGCAAGATACCCTGTAACTATCTCCATTCCAATGCTACAGTAGATTGTTATCCCCTTGCATGGATAGATCGCTCATAGAGAATACCAGGTTATCAATACAAAGGAAAGTATCCGATCTACTACTGCAGTACTTGATCTTTACCAAGAACGCATAACTTTCGACAGATATTTGCCTCAATAGTTATTTCTCTCAGTGTGCATGTGCTTGAATTTCTGCCACATTAACTAACAAAGAGGGACTTTGTTGGAGCGTTGTCTGTACAGCGAAAAATAAAAATATAAATTTAAATTAAATAGTACACAGTATGGAAAATAGAACAAAAAAGATGTATGAATACAAAGAAAAGAAAAGCGCGTCCTGTGGAAAGAGAGTTTAGGCCAGGGCTTCTCTATTGATTAGAAAAATCTGGCAACTGGTTAGGAACCATTGAAACAACTGATTAAGCTTTTTGGGACTTAATTGCCAATTTATCTTGAAAGTTAGTTTTGGAAAGACGATATCAAGGGAAACGAGTTCCTTATAACATATCTACCCTTTGTCACCCAACCAGACGTGATCCTGGGCACTACAGTTTTGAATTCAATCAACAATCTTTGTGAGATAGCTTTACAAACTTCTTACGATGTCTGATCTTCCAATAATTAACTTTATAAATTTCAATCAAAATGGCACATGCATATCAATAGGGACATCCCAAGGGTTTAAGATATTTAATTGTGAGCCTTTTGGTAGATTTTATCAGGATGATGAAGGAGGATGTGGAATCGTAGAGATGCTTTTCTCTACCTCCCTTTTAGCTGTTGTTGGAATGGGGGAGAATCCAGCCATGTCTCCAAGGAGGCTAAGGATGCTAAATACAAAACGTCATTCTGTTATTTGCGAGGTTACATTTCCCACAACTATATTATCGATCAAGATGAACAAAACGCGGCTTGCGGTACTTCTTCAGGAACAGATATATATATACGATATTAGCAACATGCGGCTTCTCCACACAATTGAGACATCGATGAATGCGCAGGGTTTAATGTCAATGTCACCCAACTCTGAGAACAACTATTTAGTGTACCCTTCTCCTCCAAAGGTAATTAACTCTGAAATCAAAGATCATGCCACGACAAACAACATAAACATCAAAAAATCCGATGCTGCAGAGGATCCACTGAGGAAAGACCACTTTGCTTATGATCCTTCTGATCATTCCCACCCACAATCAACCACGGAATCTACTTCGAATAACCACAACCGTACCTACAGTAGTGGCAACAATAATAACACCAACAGTAACCCTAATAAGATCATCAAAAATGGAGACGTAATTGTCTTCAATTTACAAACTTTACAACCAACAATGGTGATCGAGGCCCACAAGGGGGAGATTGCTGCTTTAAAACTAAGTGCAGACGGAACTTTACTAGCTACAGCGTCAGAAAAGGGTACTATTATTCGAGTTTTCAATGTAGAAAATGGAAGTAAAGTGTACCAATTCCGTAGAGGGACGTATTCGACAAAGATTTCTTCCCTTTCATTTAGCAAGGACAACCAATTCCTAGCGGTGTGCTCGTCTAGTAAGACAGTTCATATCTTCAAGCTTGGGGAAAAAATTATCGATAATACTAAGCCAAATGAATTAAACAGCGATGATGATATGGATGATGATCTACTACCGCAGTTTGAGAACGGCGATGATGAGGAGGAAGTTGATGAAGAAACACTAGATGAAGAAGCAACAAGCTTAAACTCAAGCCATAGCAACAAGGAGCCCATAGTAGACTCATCAAGAAGCACAGTGGGACGTATGATCCGAAAATCATCACAACGGCTTTCACGAAAGGCTGCCAAGACACTAGGTGCTTACTTCCCAATAAAAGTTTCTTCAATTCTTGAACCATCTCGTCATTTCGCAAGTCTTAAAATATCTACCACTACAAATCAGCCTATTAAAGCGATAGCTGCTATTGATGATCCTATCAGTTTAAATACGAACGAATATCCGGATTTGTTCGACACTTCAAACCAAGCTGACCACCAGAATACAGACGGACTGAAAATGATACCTGTAAGGGTTCTATCAAGCGAGGGCTACATGTATAAATATATACTGGATCCAGAACGTGGAGGAGATTGTATTCTATTGGAGCAGTACTCCCTACTCTCGGAGTAAATAGTAACATAATAACATATGGGTTCGTGATAATGATATTCTGAGTTCACTAATTTTTCTTCCTTCTTCTTCCTTTCTTTGCGAAGCAACCCGTATCCCTGAATTCTAAGTACGGAATGAAATACAGTTAAAGTCTCTACATACAACAATAGTGTGTTTGGAATGAAATCACACAGTAACACCAGAAAAACAAACAAACAAACAGCACAAATTAGTCAACGCTAGAGAGAGTTGTATAATTAATTGCAAGTGCTGAGGGGCAGCAAAATCTCTGTGTTTGTTTTTCAAAACCCCACATTTCTCAAAAGCACGCCAATGATCTAGAATATGAGTTCGCTTGACAACCAGCCCCCTCCCCCTCTAATCTAGCCACATTATGATCAGCAGCTGATTTCCACCTATTGAGGGTTCCAAAGCTTAAAAAATCGCGTTATGAGCCGGAAAATTGTCTTCTCAACCGTCAACTGCTTGTTTATTATCACTACCTCCAGTTTATCCGATAAGGTGGGGGTCCTAGACTACTACGGAAAAACCAACTGCGTTTCCCCACGTTTTTTTTTTTCTTTCTTTCGTCACTCTGCAGTGTTACTAAACATTGCTATTATGTAAACGAAAACCCAGCAAAATGGGGCCCATAAACCCGAGAGGTTCTCAAGAAATTAGAACAAAAAAAAAAATCGAAACATATGCCGTGCTCCCAAGTTCCTTACGTTTTTCAACTAGAACGAATTTTCTACTGGTTGTTCTTCGATATATTTGTTCCGATGAGAAAAGAAAAGGATGCGGTTCTAATTCATTTACTGATTATGACTTTGTTCCTGTATCGGTGAGGTCAGGCTAGGTGAATAATGAGGATAAATACAAGTCATACAGCTAGTACTGTGATTTCAGTACATTTTTCACGTAAAATATATATAAATGAAAAAAAGGTTTCTCTTAAAGAAAAGAGGAAATCAGAAGAATTCTTTTCCAATTCCTTTCGACCTAAGAGTTTTCTTGTTAGGAGATATATCTTTTAGAATTTTCTGTTGTAGTACATCAGAGATACACTTCTCTTGAAATGCCAATAGAAGGATAAATCTGTATTTCCATTCATTAAGAGGAGTTCAAGAGATTACCAGGATAGTAGCGTATTCCTTTTTTTTTTTTAAAGGGGTGGTTTTCTGCCAAGTATAGAACACAGAACAGCTAGCTTCTTTATCTGTTTGAGTAAAAGATTGAAAGGTTATACGTTGATACTGTTCAATACACTGCTTTTCATCATCGTTGAATACATGGAAACTGAGTTCAATAGCGCCTCCTAAGAAATTGTGTGCAGTATATATTTAAATCATAAAACATGGGTAAACCAACAAAAGGCATATCTTTGTTCGAAATAAGATTAGAGGGTACAGATCATGATGTAATTGTCGTTAAAGGATCCGCCAATGATGCACCTTCTGTTCTGTTGAGTGGAAATGTCGTTCTTTCAGTTACGGAGCCAATTCAGGCTAAGAAGATATCTTTACTATTATATGGAGTTATCAAGATGAATGTTTCAACCGTTGTGCAGAGTGCAAGAGGAACAGCGACCAGAACTCTTAAACACGATAAAAGATTCTATGAGTTCCATTTCGACGATATTGATTTGAGCCCCTATATGGTGGACAGTTCTACGGTGAAAAAGTCCCTGAGTAGAAGCAGTTCGTCGTCCAGTCTTGGAGGACTTGCTTCTTTCAGCAGATCTACTACATCTTTGAAGAACTTTGCAACTGGAGCCAGCCATTCACTGGTGCTCCCTGAAGGAAATTATGTTTTACCTTTTAGCGCAATTTTACCAGGTTCTCTAACGGAAAGTGTGGAAGGGTTACCTAATGCTTCGGTATTCTACAAGCTAAGAGCAACTTTGGAAAGAGGAAAATTTGCATCAGACTTGAGTACAAAGAAACATGTGCGTGTCGTTAGGACTTTGACACCAGATGCGTTAGAGCTCTTTGAAACAGTAGCAGTGGATAATACATGGCCAAAAAAGGTCGATTACTCAATTTCTGTTCCATCTAAGGCCATCGCTATCGGCTCTGCATCTTCCGTAAATATCATGATTGTGCCTTTGTTAAAGGGCTTAAAGCTAGGCCCAATAAAAATATCACTACTGGAATACATTTCCTACTCGGCTCCATATAATAATCCGAATACCGCGGAGAGGACGATTATGAAAATGAAAATACGCGATCCATTACATAATAATGCCAACACTACTGACAGCGACTTTCAAGACAAATGGGAAGTCAACACATCGGTAAGGGTACCACCAAACCTCTCGAAATGTACTCAGGATTGTGTAATTATGTCCAATATTAAGGTGCGTCACAAGCTGAAATTTGTCATTGCATTAATTAACCCGGATGGACACGTATCAGAACTACGTGCGTCATTGCCCGTGCAGCTATTCATTTCACCATTTGTCACTATAGCTGTACAAAGACCGGAAAACATTGAGAGCAGTACTAATAACTCAGCCAACAACACCGATAATGAAGCAGCTGAAGGAGACGATTTCATGTTTGCAAACACCAATTCAGAGGTTAACCTAAACGCAATAAATATGGCACCAAATGACTCTAACGCACCATCAACGTCCTTATTTGCTCCTCCAAATTATGGTAACCACGTCTATGATAGGTTGTGGAATGATATTTCAGTAGATGATACGGCTTTAAATTCGGGCACTCAGTCTCCTATTGAGTCCACACACACCCCTCTACTCTCTGAGCCAAATGAAATGCGAGAGTTACAAAAAAGTTTACAAAGGGTTAGAATTGAACGTGAGATGGAGGAAGCCGATAGCATTGGTCTGAGCTTTGATCCTCAAGTACCAAGTAGATCTGCTCTGGCAACACCTCTTTCATTGCATGATATTCCAAGCCAACTTCGGGTTGGAGACTATTTTGCGGCGGCGAATCATTCTAGTCGCAGTAATCTCAATTTACTGAATGTGCCACCTTATTTAAGATCCCCTTCCCAGATGGATTCTCCTGGGTTTGATTTCATGTCTAGAGCAAATTCTTTTGAATCCAGAGCAGGATCCCCGTCAAGGAAAGACTGGGAGATTTCCAGTTTAAGTCGTGTGCCATCTTATGATAATGCAATGAAAACTTCTTCGGTCATGGGCGATTTACCACCGGCGTACCCTGATGAGGACGAGCAAAGAGATAAAAACCAATCTACTGTCGGATCACTGGAAAAGCCGCGAGAGTTACACCATAGAGGGCATCAACCGGATGGGAGTCAGTATACTTCTTCGAAGCTCTCCTCGTTATTATTATCCAACCATGATAGCCAATCCACCAACGCATTGAACATGTATACCAATGATGTTCATGAAAGAGAGATGGATGACTCGCAAACAGGAAAACTCTTCTCAAAGCCGATACTCACTAGGTCAACATCAACAAGTGCATTGAAAAACACTGCATCAAAGCACTTTGGATTTAGCATGACACCTTTATCTCAGTTAGCTAGAGCCGCGACACCACCTGCAAGTATGATTAACACATCTCATCATTCTAGTAGTTCAATTCAGATACCAAAAGCGGCATCGAAGGGACCCAAGAGTAATGCGCCACTAAGGAACGGTAATTCTTTCGCAAGTTTGTCAGGCATATTGCATAAAAGGGAATCAAATGAATGACGATGTAGATACATAAATAGAAGCTGTGCTTCTTATGATACAATCAATATTAGATATGTAAAAAGTAATTTTACGCCGGTGGGCAAGACACTCGCAATGAAAATGACGAATATTAAAAGATACACCCTTTTGTCAGTTTGAATGAGTATTTACCATTGTGAGTTAGTTTATTCCACTTGTAGTCATATATATTTTTACACTCTTCATATTGGAACAAGAGTTTCAAGACTTCAAGAAAATCCGCGATAGTTTAATGGTTAGAATTCGCGCTTGTCGCGTGCGAGATCGGGGTTCAATTCCCCGTCGCGGAGGTTATATTTTTTTCATTAAAAAATACTGAAAGTGTCAATTTCGTTACATTTTGGGAAGTTCCTAATGAGAAAAGAAGAGTAAGACTACACTTCAGAGGACTAATTTATCCAAGAATTAGCCAAGCATACCAATAGTTAAGGACTATTTCTTTTTTTAATTTTATTTCTGACAATTCGAAAAACAATCTATGAACTATACATACACAAATACATGTATATATTGTGCTTCATCTAGTGTACATTGACCCTTTGACCCTTTCCTCATTCCAAGATATATATGATCTAATTTATATCCAAATTCTTATCAATTGGAATGATTTAGGTGATACATCTCTTCCTTTTATCATTCTGCGAATTCTGGTCTCAAGTCAGAACGGCGAGGAGCTACTAAAGGATGTAATTGAGAGAGATAGGTGATAGCCCACATTAGAAACATCATCGCCATAGACAAAATTACTGTGCTTCTCCAGACACTGTGCGAAAAATTTATAAGTAGGTATTGTTAGTAGCGAAGACTCGTGAATGTTCTTGGAAGTGAATATCAACAGTCTGATTATTATGCAATTGCAGAGTGTTGTCTCTCCAAGTTTAAAATAAGGTGATGAATTATTAACATACGTTCTATTCTCTTTTGGAGCGAAAAACCAAAAAACAGTGGAAGCAAAAGCTACCACGAAGAATGCGATTACCACAGTATAGCTGTACAATTTCAATAATATTGAATTATGTTCCTTGTTAGTAAACCTTTGTTTAAAACGATTATCATAGCCGACTTTAAGATGTTCATTCCACCCTTGGTATCTCCTATAATTTGATAAATATTATTACGGTGAAGAAAAGTGAAACGATATCACAAACATACAAACTCATAGCACAAAATGGTAGTACTGCTTATTGTTGTGGGATACAACACAGATCGACTTCAATCCAACTTTTCTAGCTTCCAAATTATGAACAGCGTTTTTCAATCTTACCTTAATTCATGTGCAACAAACATAATCATTGATATATATATTCAATTACCAAATATTTACTATTACCCGGAACATAAAATATATCAGACCCTTCCCTTCATTAAACTGTACACTTCACATATACTGTTCCAGAAATGCGTACATCATTACCAACCTGTACATGGTCATTACTACCACCAAAGCCATAGTTGTTCAACAACAGGGAGATTGGGCTTTAATCTTTTAATACTATTCCTTGCTTCAAATTTAGTGACTTGATGAATAACGTTCCAGTTCCACAACAAGTTCTTGATTGGCTTTTTAAGGTTTTACAACCGACCTACAAAGATCCTAAATCTACTTTCCATGACGTTGTTCAAGTGTTAGCACATTTTAAATTAAGACCGAGGACACGAGTTTTTACATTCCCAGATGGGTCATCCGCTCTATTATTATCACTATATGGGACACTTCAAGGCGTCCCAATTGTTATTTGGGTTCCTAAGACATATCCAGAGACCATACCGTACGTTTACTTAGACATAGATTCAATCCCAATCCATCAGAAATTGAGTGTTAATCAATATATGGATTCTAATGGTAAGTTTTATTTACCAATTTTCTCAGAATGGAAAGGGACACCTGGTACCATGCTGAAACTAACACAGCAGTTGCTGGAAATATGGAAAACGGCATATCCTCTAGTCAATAACATTATTAACGCATCAAACGTACCCCCAATTCCAGCAAAGGTCCCTGAACCGAGCAACCCAACTGTTACAAAATTAGTAGATAACAACCTAGAAAACAGAGAAGAAGAAACTCGTAAACCAGAGATACCCGCCAAACCAATATCTTTACAACCAATTAGTACCAACTTTAAATCACACGAACAAAATATTCCACCAAAAGTTCCGATTCGGCCTTTTCAATCAACTGTGGAATATAGTGCACCTAACTCACCTTCCCCACCTAAGATACCGCCCAGAGATTATGAATCTACAAACCCTGCTATAACCTCTCCTACTGGAAAAACACCTCATGCATTGAGCCATAAAGCACTTTCACCACCAATATCGCAGAAAGAAGAAACTTCTTTCACTTTTACCCTTCCTCCAGACTTGATAGATGATTTTATAGATGTCAATCCAAACTCTTCGCACAATGAATTACTGGATGCTTTGCATGGATTAATTGAAAAACTTACAATTCAGGACTCTAAAGAACTTCATACGAATATCAGAAGACATGAACAACATATCAAAGCAGTGCTTGATAAATACTCTTCACATTTAGGGTTTGAAAGGAATGTTTTGTTACAATTAAGACAAACACTACAAGATAACACCGAAATTGTTACGGAGGAGATTAAACAACTAGATATGGAAATAAAGAAGGCACAACTTCTAGAAAATGAACTTGATCCTGCTCTAATAGCTATCCCTGAAACACCAGCGTTTGTCCAATTGTATAACTTGGTTGCCAAAGATCATGCACTACATGATGCGATCGAGGTTGTTTCCCAACTATTCCACAGAAAGAAAATTAGCATTACTATGATGGTAAGAAAGACGAGGGAGCTATCATCGGAGCAGTTCAAAACTAGATACTTAATATCTAGGATTACTGCATTATTAGACTAATTTTAATATTGATTTTTTTTTTCTTTCATATCATGTGTCAGTCATTTGTTTTAAACTTCAGTACACAAAAACCGGGAAGTGTCATTGTTTTATAGATTTGTCCATCCGAAAATCAATGCTGGATTAAACTTTTCTACTCTTAATACATGCTCAAACTATAAACCATGGTTAACGAATATAACTGAACTCTGCTCAGTTTTTAGGTCTAAGAAGCAGGAAACCATTTTACAAGCATAAACCAAAGGACAAAAAGCATATATTTATAGAGGAAAGGTGTTATGCAACCTCTTAAAACTTTAGAAAATGAAGTTCAGAAATTAAATCAATCAAAAGATTGTATGATTGAACAAAATGATGATGACAAACTATTATCCTTTCGTCCATTTTGTCCTACAACAGCAGATATTTCAGATAAGGATGGATGGTTGAAACGGAAAATTAGATCTGCAGGTTCAACTCTATCAAAACTTCGAGGTAGTAGCAATAAGTCGGAATGTTCGAAGAAAAATTCAGAGGTAGAATCCCCATCTCTAATAAATACATCAGATATGGCTTTTGAACAAGGCTCTAAATCTGCAGAGAGTAAAGAAGCTATTAAAATTATCTCTTATTCTTCAGTTAGATCAGATTCCAGTATCCCATCTTTGCGCACCTCTGTGAACGATGACAGTGTAACAGAGTCTAAGGGATTGAGCACACATGTTCTGACAACCAGGAAAGTGACATCTAAAAACCTGAAAGGTATAGTGAATATAGAATCACCGCCAAAAAAGAATACCGAAACTCCTGAATTACAATCAGTCACTTCAAAATCTTCAGATGAATTCTTGAATAAACTTTCAGTGATTGAAAGGCTTCTAGCTAAGGATAAAGACTATAAAAGCTACGTAGAGACATGCTCTAGTGTAGCACACAAACTTTCCAATTCAGTAGAGTTTAGCTATGAAGGTGTTGCCCAAGAATGTCAGTTTAACCCCGATACATTCAATATCCATGAACCAAGCTGTCTAGAAAAGATAAGGATATCAAATAGTAAGGAGAACACAACTCGAGTACCGATCATACATGATAAATCATTTAGATCAAAAAAGGAGGAAAAGGAGAAGAAGGTTGAGTTTGCTCCATCAAAAGAGAATGATTTACAGGAATATGATTCTAATATGCCCCCATCTGCAACAGAGAGAGGAAAAATAAACAATGTCTCTGGAAGAAAAAATGGGATATTGATTAATGCCAAAAACAGAGGTACTGCCGAGCAAGCTATAGATAAATCTTGGGAGGAAATTTCAAAGCTTGGTCCTATACCGTTTACAGACTGTGATATTAAAGAAAAAGTAGTGGCTCTATTTGAGTTAATGGGCGCTCCAGAAGAATTCAAGCAGTGTAACGATTTACGTTTATCCCTAGCGTGTTTGCATCCATGCTTATCCAAACTCCTTAACTTCTTCTGGAGTATTATCAATAATGGATTAGAAGAAAATAAGTGGATAAAGGAGACGGCCAAACAGTTAGAAAAGCAGAACTTGATTGATGCAGGAATTTATGAAATGAAAAACAGAGAGTTTCATAATTTGGCTTCGATTCATGTCAGTAACCTAAACGAACTAGAGCGCACAGTAGAAAATTTAAAAATCGAAATAGCCCAACAACAATCTCACAACGACAAGACTTTTGAGGAGGTAAATAATGCGATGGTTGGCATGACAGGTGTTTTAAAAAACTTTTTTAGTCAAGATTTCTATCAAGAATGGAAGGATGACACAAAGTATCGAATTGATTCTTTGATGGTGTACTTAAATGCTATCTGTGATTATTTTTGTACTATTCAACAAAATATGGCCCTGGATTTAGAAAGTTGTGCGGAGAAGGATGCTCTTAGAGATCAATTGGATTTTTATGCCGACAATTGCAGGATACTTGAAAGAGAAAATGAGTCGTTAAGAGCTGTTGCTCATGCTTACCACTGCCTGCAGGACGTTATAACAAAAAAAAACGTTATAATTAACTCTTTAAAATCAGATAACTATCTGTTAAACAAAGAGGTTGAAAAGAAAACTAGAGAATTGGAGTTGTCATTAGTAAAGCATGAAAATGAGATTGCTAAATTGGCTTCTATCTCACTCAATGAAAGACGTAGAGTATTGGATATCTGGGAAAAATCAGATTACGAACAAGCTTTAATGGCGAATGAAGAAGAAATATTAGAATTGAAAAACCGTATTGATATATTAGACTCAATAATTCATAATAAGGATGCCAAGCGAAAAAATTCTACTAATAGACTCAACTTCCTTGAGACAAAAGTAGCTACATTGAGCAAAGAAAACACTATTTTAGCTGCCAAGTACGAAAAAACCATTGAGCAGAAGAGGGACGCTCTGAGAGCTTTCGATTTGGAGTTTAAGAAACGTTTGGAAGCTATGCGAAGCGAGTTGGAGAAGAAGACGGACATCTACAACGATGAGATAAAAAAGTATAAAAGACAGTATGAAAATACGTTGAATAACGCGTTAAAAGTTACATTGAAAGCAGAATCTATATTTCAAGCCTTGTCTAATAATAAGAATATATCCTCCAACAAGGCCCTTAGGTATTTTACAAAGAAAAGAGCAATGTTTAAAAGTGTCAAAGAGACAATATTGTCGAACACATCTATCGATTCTCATTGTGATTCTGAAGAATCCAAATACAAATCTGCATCAAATCACAGACCAATTGGATATCCCGCTCTAGACAGTAATAAAAATATAGAAAATGAGGATGTTGAATACTTCTCACTTCGTAGGAAAGATTTCAACGACTCCTTGATTGAACTTAGGGAAGTTAATGTCAATAATCGACTTTACAAAGGCAAAAGTAATGCTAAACAGATAATCAAGAAACTTCGTGAGTGGAAGAAGTGTCAGGAACAATCTAAAAACTCACCAAACTCGATGGAATTTTCGTTGGAGCTACCACATACTACTGAAAGGCCGACAGATTCCACTTATGCAACCTGCTCAGCAACGTAGAGCTAAACGAGCACCTTTGAGCCCCCCAAAAAAATACACACACACTAGTCCAAATTTTTTGTTTGCCGGATGGTTTATAACTGGACAATTATTAATGTATATATATATATCCTTATGTATAATTTGGATGTCATGGAACTTAAATAATGCTATTGTCGTTGTTATCCGAGTCCGAATTGTGTACACATTGCCCTGGCTAACCAACAGTAGGCTAAATCATATGATGCATTACCCGGAGAACGTTTCTTTTTCTACTTTTTGAAAATTTTCTATCTGGAAAAATTTGACGAAAGAAGCGATGAGATGAGATGAGTTTGAGATGAGCTTTCTACAAGGAAGTTATTACTCCAATGTATCTATTTAGTTGTTGGCAAGAAGGTTGGATTTGACAGTTAAATTTAGTCTTTGAACAAACCAATAACAACAGGAAATAATGTCTGACGAATTTATCATCAAGCCGGAGAATGTATCTCCAACTAGTAATACTAGCGAATGGCCTTTGTTGTTGAAGGATTACGACAAGTTGTTGGTTAGAAGCGGTCATTACACTCCTATCCCAGCTGGTGCATCTCCTTTGAAGAGAGACTTGAAGTCCTACATCAGTTCTGGTGTGATTAACTTAGATAAGCCATCTAACCCATCTTCCCACGAAGTTGTTGCTTGGATCAAGCGTATTTTGCGTTGTGAAAAAACTGGTCACTCGGGTACTTTGGATCCTAAGGTTACTGGTTGTTTGATTGTTTGTATCGACAGAGCTACCAGATTAGTCAAATCTCAACAAGGTGCTGGTAAGGAGTATGTGTGTATTGTTAGATTACATGATGCTTTGAAGGATGACAAGGAACTTGGTAGAGCGCTAGAAAATTTGACTGGTGCTTTGTTCCAAAGACCTCCATTAATCTCTGCTGTTAAGCGTCAATTGCGTGTCCGTACCATCTATGATTCCAAGATGATTGAATTTGACAACAAGAGAAACTTGGGTGTTTTCTGGGCATCCTGTGAAGCTGGTACCTATATGAGAACCTTGTGTGTCCACTTGGGTATGCTTTTGGGTGTTGGTGGTCACATGCAAGAATTGCGTCGTGTTAGATCTGGTGCTCTATCTGAAAACGATAACCTAGTCACTTTGCATGATGTTATGGATGCTCAATGGGTATACGACAACACAAGAGATGAATCCTACTTGAGAAAAATCATCCAACCACTAGAAACTCTATTAGTTGGCTACAAGAGAATTGTTGTTAAGGACTCTGCCGTTAACGCTGTCTGTTACGGTGCTAAACTAATGATTCCAGGTCTACTACGTTACGAAGAAGGTATCGAATTGTATGATGAAGTTGTATTGATCACTACTAAGGGTGAAGCCATTGCTGTTGCCATTGCACAGATGTCCACTGTTGATTTAGCTACTTGTGATCACGGTGTTGTTGCCAAGGTTAAGAGATGTATCATGGAAAGAGATCTATATCCAAGAAGATGGGGTCTAGGTCCAATCGCCCAAAAGAAGAAGCAAATGAAGGCTGATGGTAAACTAGATAAATATGGTCGTACCAACGAAAATACCCCAGAAGAATGGAAGAAGAGCTACGTCTCCCTTGAGAATGCCGAAGCCCCAGCTCCAGCTCCAAAGTCCGAAGATAAACCATTGATCAAGGAAGTAGAGAAGAAGGAAGCAAAGGAGGAAGCAAAGGAAGAACCAAAGACTGAGTCCAAGGTAGAAGTCGAAGAGAAGAAGGAAAAGAAAGAAAAGAAGGAAAAGAAGGAAAAGAAGGACAAGAAGGAGAAGAAAGAAAAGAAGGAAAAGAAGGAAAAGAAGAGAAAAGCGGACGATGACGAATCTTCTGAAAAGAAGAAGAAGTCAAAGAAATAAAGCAATCCTTAATATCAATCATATCTGAAAATGCATGGAGAGCTTGTAACTTAAGTTATGTACTGTAGAATATTTTTAATTACTGAAGAAAATCAAGGCGTATTCCGTTAACAATACTTGTTTTGTCCTGATGATTAAGATTAATCATAAGTTAAATGATCATACATACATATATATGCGGGTCGTGTAGCGTAAGTATATATGGGTAGTCTTCGAGGTCTCCAAATTTAACCTAAACTCAAAAAACGTTCACTGTGAAGGTATTAAGGCTTGCAGAGAGGCAGAGACGTAGTAAACCAAACACTACATGAGAACATTCAGCCACTCAATTTTGAGAATTGAGATCCAGTTTAGAGGCAAAAAGGAGATCACGAAGAAGTACGAAATCACATTGTGAATTCTTTGTTTTCATTTCATTTCAATTCATTTCTATAATTGCAGTTTTGTTTCTTATGTAAAAGGTTCTGATGATTTGAATGAGAATCGAAGCGAGGCTTTCAATGCAATAATACTACTTATGGGGGAAAAATAATATGTTGGGAAAGCTTCTTAGAGTCAATTCACCGTTTTCATCCTCTATTTGGGAAGGTGATGTTAGTGTACAATGTTAGGGGCAGTTTTATTTCGTCTCTTAGTTATTAAACATTGGTGACCGTAGTCAAATGAAGTAGAAAGAAGAAGATGAAAAAAAAAAAAGATAATGATGATAAAAACAATGCCAAAAGCAGTTCGGTTAGGCGTATGTGTGAATTGAAATACAAGAAGTAGTCAAAATGAAATTAAAACAAAAACAAATTAAATGATATTTGGAAGAAATGAAGGGTCCTTTATATTTTTATAATTTTTTTTATTCTATTTTTCTCTTTTGAAGAGTTCAGAAGTTTTCCATGATAGCTTGTCTCTGTTGAGGAGTCAAGGAAGTTGGGTAGTCGATCTTGAACTTAATGATCAAATCACCTCTTTGGGATGGGTTCTTAGGCAGAGGCATACCTTGGCCAGGGTAGGTTGAAGTCTGAGTTGGCTGTATTGGTTGAGATCTTGTGATTGGAATTGTCCTTCCATCGATTGTCTTAACCTGCTTGGAAAAGCCCAATAGAGATTCTTTGAAACTCAATGGTAGGGTATAAACCAAGTTGTTGTCTTCTCTGGTGAAGAATTCATGTGGTTTTTCTTGTAGCACGAATTGCATAGTTTGTCTACCACCAGTTCTTGGATTATAGTCACCTTCACCCTTGAAGGTGATCTTAGTGCCTGCCTTCCAACCTGGCTTCAACTGGATATCAATTTGTTTCTTTTCCGAGACACCACCGGCTCCCTTTCTTGTAATTTTGAAGGACTTCTTCTTACCACTGAACAAGTCTTCTAGCGACACAGGCAAATTAACCTGGACTGTTTCTTCTTCTGGCTTGGCTTGCTGTCTGCCACCGAATCCACCAGGCATTCCGCCCGGCATTCCGCCCGGCATCCCACCTGGCATACCTCCAGGCATCCCACCAGATGAAGAATGGAAGCTACTACCTCCAAAACCAAAGTCATCACCGGACCCGCCGCTAGCAGAAAACCCGAATGGAGAGGCTCCGCCTCCACCGCCAAAGAATTGAGAAAAGATGTTGAATGCGTCATCTTGCGAGAACGCATGTCCACCAGAAGAAAATCCACCACCGGGACCAAACCCAGCACCGCCTCCTGGACCACCAGCACCTGCAAATTGAGGACCATTGCCCCTAGCAGCCTCTAAACCATATGTATCGTAAACTTCTCTCTTTTGAGGATCAGAAAGAATCTCAAATGCCTCAGAAATCTCTTTGAACTTCTCAGTATCACCAGTTGGCTTATCTGGATGGTACTTCAAAGCTGCCTTTCTGTACCCTTTCTTAATTTCTGCCTCACCTGCACTAGGCGAAACTCCTAACAAATCGTATAACTTAGTCTCTTTAACCATTTTACTTCGCTTATTTGCTCGATAGCTTGTTTGCTCTTGATAATCAACTATTTTATCGCTTGGTTAAATAGTCTTCGAGTAGATATATGCTTCTTACTCACAATGCGAATCCACTCCCAACTACCAATCAACTCAATTGATCAACTCCGTCACATTTATCCCTCCCTATAAACGAAAAACTCCTCTTGAAACTTTGCTCCTTCCTTTATATACCATTTCTTGTCTTTGCATCTGCCATTCTGTGCTGTTTTCCATTCATTTCCCTGGTCGCGTCCTGTAAGTTTCCCCTAGAACCTTCTAGAACTTCGATAGTTCTGGAAAGAAACCGAAATCACGTGCTAGGCACGTGATATGAAATTCAGCATGGAAAAGAACGAAACAACGAAAGAAAGAAAGAAAGAAAGTAAATGTAATAATATGCGTGCATATGAGTGCGGCCATACTTTGTCTGGATGGACGCAATGGTTTAGAAACAGAGGATTGGTTATTGTTTGGCCAATGAGCTAGCATTTCATCGTTAGACAGGCCCCAAAGATGTCTGTTATTCTTGCTAGTGCAGGATATGACCACACGATTAGGTTCTGGGAGGCTTTGACCGGGGTTTGCTCGCGCACAATTCAGCATGCGGACTCACAAGTGAATCGATTGGAGATCACTTCCGATAAGAAGTATCTGGCTGCAGCTGGACACTTGCATGTGCGACTATACGATATTAGATCGAATAATCCAAATCCAGTTTCGTCGTTCGAGGGTCACAAGGGTAACGTGACTTCGATTGCGTTTCAACAGGAGAATCGATGGATGGTATCATCGAGCGAGGACGGGACCATCAAGGTGTGGGACGTGCGGTCACCTTCTGTGCAGAGGAATTACAAGCATAACGCTCCTGTGAACGAGGTGGCGATTCATCCTAATCAGGGGGAGCTGATTTCGTGCGACCAGGACGGGAATATCAGGATCTGGGACCTTGGGGAGAATCAGTGCACAAATCAGCTGACCCCCGAGGACAATACCCCATTGCAGTCGTTGTCTGTTGCGAGCGACGGATCGATGTTGGTTGCAGGGAATAACAAGGGGAATTGTTATGTGTGGCGTATGCCACATCATACGGATGCATCTACTTTAGAACCGGTGACGAAGTTCAAATCGCACACCAAGTATATTACAAGAGTGCTTCTTTCAGCGGACGTGAAACATTTAGCCACATGTTCTGCGGATCACACAGCAAGGGTGTGGAATATAGAGGATAACTACCAGTTAGAAACCACTTTGGATGGACATCAAAGATGGGTCTGGGACTGTACGTTTTCCGCTGACAGTGCCTACTTGGTCACTGCTTGTTCCGACCACTATGTACGGTTGTGGGACCTTTCCACCAGCGAGATTGTAAGGCAATATGGAGGGCATCACAAGGGCGCCGTTTGCGTTGCGTTAAATGATGTTTGAACCTGGGGTTCATACACACCATTTTGTCTTCCTTCTTCTCCTCTCTTTGTACTATAATATAATCATATAACAACTTACAATCACGTAAAAAGAAGCGTTTGAACATTAAGGTAAAAAGATCAAAACTGCGAATATAAATATTTCTTTATCTATTATTACATTGGCTATGACGCGATAAACATATACTGACACACTTGGGTAGAAAAAAAAATCACAACAGGAGAAAGAGAAAGAGAGAGAAATCGATCTATGTGCGCAAGCGTTTTATCATCTCTATTTTCATTGTCAACTCTATTGTTATTTTGTAGGATTTCAAATAGGTAACAATAATGAAAACAAATTCTGTCAAGGATAGCCACCATGAGTACCATGGCATAAACATTAAAAGGGTGTGTGTGTGTCAGTGGAAAGGGAGAGAGGGAGAGAGGAACAAAAGAAGTCGAAACAAGAACAAAAATCAAAACCACAAACAATGACAAAACAAAAAATGTAAAATGTGTAGAGGATGGGTAAATTAGAGTAGGTATTAAAGGTAAGAGCCATGCCAGAAAAAACACATTGTGTGGTGAAGGTCTAAGTTAGAGCAGCATCATTCCTTCAAAAATCCACCGGCTTCCGCATACCAGAATACCCATTCGTCAAGGAAGGTCTTGAACATCCACCATAATCCGAAACTGTCGGTAGATTTCGAAGAGATTTCTTTGACAAAAGCTGATGTAAGAGAGTTAAAAGCTAACACTAAAAGCCTTGCCGGTACATTTCTGCGAGATAAAGTTTGGAACACTGATTTAACAAACTGTATCAAGTCGAATTCATCATCGTTTTTCTTTAGCAGTTCCAAAAGCTGTATGGAGAACAACTCTTGTATATCCTTTTCTAAAGATGGATAGTTGAAAAAGGAAAATTCTTGATTGACTATGGATGATACTCTAACATGCTGTTCCCAACCATACATCATCGAAAGTCTATTTTCTTGTTTGCTCAAAACATTGGCTAGGTTTTTGCTTGCTTCTATCACTTTAACAAGCCTTTTAACCAAAAGCGCGAATGAATGTGCAATATTCTTTTTTGAGGTAACCATAGGCAGTGGGAGATCCATTGTGGATTGCTCAACTGTATTCAAGTAATCATTTGAGAAATCAGACAACTTGTTCAAAACCACATCAGGTACTTCGTCAAAGTCAACAATTAAACTCGAAAGCATTTTAGTCAATGCCCTGTGGGTCAAGAGGTCTGATTGACGAACCCATTCATAAAGTTCTTCAGAAATGAATAGATTGTACATTTGCGAGGATATTGATCCCGATGAAAAAGATTGTAGAGTGGCTAATAAATCGTCAAATTTCATAAAACGAATGTTCTCAAAGAGAGTGTTACAATAAACTTGATATAGCGAATTCACACTTGATGCGATATCTGGATCAATGCTTTGGTTGAGAGGTAAATATTTTTGTAGATCAGGGAATTTAATTGGTAACTCTACTTTGGACTCACAGGTAACAGCAAAGAAATCCGGTAACAGAGCATATCCCTCATCGTAGTATAAGTTAAAATCCGAAGCCGAGGAGGTGACAATCTTGACATTATTATCCTGTTCGCTAATGTTATGCGAACCCAAAGAAATGGTACCGGAAAGATTATTGAGTGAATTCTCAGAAGAGTTCGAAGTTGTTCCCAAAATCTCGTCCGTTTGTATACTTTTCATTGCAGCGCTGTTATCTGATTGAGAATCTAGAGAGCCTTGAGGTTCGCTTTCATATTTAATGGTAATATTATCAGCATTCGACTGACTAGAAGCTGTTCCACTATTAGATACAATGGTGCCAGGAGTGTCATTTGCAGAAGAAGTATTTGGTGTTAGATCATTTGGGGCAACGAGGTTTGTTACCAGTTTTAATCCACAATAATGATATTTTGATTGACCTCTCATACCAAGCCTTCTAGTCTTGAGGTATGGGAACAAGGCCCGAATTAATTTACCTAGAGTGGCTTGCGATAGAGGCTTTAATTGATTTTGAGCACATGAAGCTGCATACTGGGCAAATATCCTTCCTCTTGGAACATATGATTCGGCGTCAGTAATGCAGCTGTTCATCAGCCAGATTAACGCATAAACTTGCCTTTCACGTTCTCTGTGTTGTTCTGCTGTTTGAATTTCTGACTTAGCATGTGTAGAAGCATCCATATTAAGCACCTGTATTTCTGCACTTCTGACTATAGATGCATATTCGCTTAATGGTTTATCCTTATTCTTAAGTGCGACCAGTTTCAAAATGTTTTCTTGAGTGGTTCTTTTTGAACCACCCTTAGCGCCCATCTGCACAGATTGAGTCACTTCTTCGGCCTTCCTTTTCTTCAATCTTAAGTTTGGATCTTGTAACATAAACTGCTGCTGCTGCTGTTGTTGCTGCTGTTGCTGCTGTTGATGTTGTTGATGTTGTTGATGTTGTTGCATGTCTTGAATATGCTGATAGTGATACACTTGATTTGGAAGAGAAGAGAGAACGCCATTTGAAGACATTACCGAAATAGGCGTCATTGATCTGACAACACTTTGTCTCTGTTGTTGTTGATGATGAGGATGATGGTGTTGTTGTTGATGATGATGTTGTGGAAGCTGTTGAGCAAGCTGGTGCTGTTGCTGTTGCTGCTGAGGCTGGGGAGATTGACGATTGACTGCTCCACCAGAGAGGGGGTCCGTAATTGGAGGAAGAGAGTTCGGCAAAAAACCCTGGGAGTATTGAATATTAGCGTTACCGGGATGAGAACTAATACCACCGTTTGAGCTTGAGCCTGAGTTTGCATTTGGGTGCGAAGTTGGAGTATTACTCATGTTTACCGGAGAACTACTGTGCAAATGGGTCAGCTGGCCTGGAGGAGGTGGGTGAGGAGGATACAATGAGTGTTGTAACATGTGATGCAATTGAGCTGTTGAAGCAGTTGACGAAAGGTTCAAATTTGATTGTGATGACTCAGGTCTAGGGATCATTGGAGGATTAATGGCAGAGGCGGAAGCCAGCTGAAGCAGTGTATTTTGGTGGTTTACCCATTGCTCTTGTTGCGATGACATTTTTTTTTGAAGTGCGCGTGTGCGTATGTGTGCGTGTGTGTGTGGGTGGTGTTCCTAGTGTAAATTTAAACGAGTGTGAGTGAGATTCAAGGAATGAATATGTTGTTGTAAAAGGAGTGAATAAAGTTGATGTTTCTCAGCTGCGAAGAGTCAACTGTGTAGTTCGCGGGCGTTTCTGATGAAAAAGGGTGAAAACAAACTGGGATGTATACGCTAACGACTCTGGTTCAATTAGCTCCAACTAACGAGCGAAAGGTGTACCAATAGTATGACAAAAAAGAAAAGAAAACAGAGACCGATATCACAGCCAAGCACGGCCAAATCCCACACAAAATAGGAGAATAGCAGGTTAGAAAACACCAAGGTCTGAACTTGCCTGAGTAGTTGCGTCAATCAGTACCTAAATAACTCCGTGCTGACTACCCGATAAACTTCTTATATCTTGATTCTTCGTTTTCAGATTCGATCTTTACTATTTAATATATCAAATATTGATGTTAAATAAAATTCTATTCCAGAAGGAAATCCAAATCGAAAACCGACGACAAAAAAAAAAGAAGAAGAACAAGTAGAACGGGAAGAAGAAGATGAAGAAGAGGATGGCCACCAGAGAACGAAAACAGAAACCAAGCGATAAGCGCATGCACATGCAGATTTATGCTGTCGAACGTTTGAAGGCGACCTAATGACGAGTGCGTGCCTCGAACTGCTACTCTATTTTAACAGCAGCCCTTCTCTTCTTTTTCACCTAGTGTGTTTTTGGAGCTGAGATCTTAATGAATCTGAAATCTGAAATCTGAAAATTAAAATCTTCGCTCGAAGTCGCTGTGGGTGTTTCTGTGGTTCGAGCTTCATTTTTTTTTTTTTTCCTTACAGAGGTTCGAATCAGTTGCCGAAAATGTTATGTGAACCGCAGAGAAACTTATATCGTTTCTTTTTACCTATCAGAAAAGCAAGTACGGACCGGAGTATTGTCTCGGTAACTCAGGTGGTTCGGTTGCCTGTATCATGGATAAAAGAAACGATTTGGATTGGATTGGAATGCTGGCATTTGTGTACGACAACGAACATCACCTAGGACTACAGTCATGTGTGGCTCGAGAGTGTGACCGGAGAGGATTTTTTCATTATTACTATCTTCCGCCAAGTGTTTTGTGGTGAGAAAGGCAACTGTGGGAGGCGGTAGATTCTTGTTCTTTTGGGAAATCGATGGAGAGCCCTGCGGAAAAAATAAATGCGAACAAAACGAAGTGAGATGAATGAGTGAATGAATCAGGAAATAGATAAATAGAATAGAACGATGCCTTGTAGACAATCACGTGAAAGACACGTGGTAGAAATATTTCTCTCTCTTTTTTTTTTTTTTTTTTTTTTTTTTTTTCAATCCAAACTAATTTTTTTTTTTCTTTCCTTCTCTGAGTTGGTTTTGTATTTTTTGGTTTTTTTTTTTCTTCTTTCGAAAAGCCTTCCCATCCCTACGGCTGTTCTGGGGTGTTGACCGAAACAAAGCAATTCAGAGTGGGAGAGAGGAAAAAAAAAGAAGCGACAGTTTGAGAGAGTTTGAAATGTTGAAATTTTAGAACAAAGAAAGTGCGATGAGATGAGATGAGATGAGATGAGGTAGGTTCTTAAAACTAAGACTGAATTAGCAATTCTTACAGTTAGGCAGTCGTGCGAGCAACCAGCGAAGTATAATAGCATAACATATAGACCGTCATGTCCCAAGCTCAAGCTCAACCTCTAAACTCGAACCCAGAGATTCTTTTGAGAAAGAGAAGAAATGCTGACCGTACCAGACTAGAAAAGCAGGAGTTGGCTAAGAAGAAGAAGGAACAAGAAGAGAAGCGCAAGCGCAGCAAGAAGAACAGATTTGTCAGAGCGGAGTCTATAGTTGCCACTTCTTTGGCTACCGAAAGAGAAAAGACTAGAATCAGAAGAATCAGAGATTTGGAAAACAAGAAGACCATCAAGGACCTGTCCCATGTGCCCTCAGACAGAAACTTCATCTTGCGCATCACAGAGAGGACAAAGGACTCTGCAAATGGCGAGGATGAACTTGTTGATGTGGATGAAGACGACGAAGAAGACGACGGTTTGTTGAGAGAAAAGATCGTGTATAACGGCGAACCAACATTGTTGTTTGTGATTAGAGTGAAGGGACCTACTGCAGTTAAGATTCCAGCCAAGGCATTCAAGGTTCTAACATTATTGAGACTTGTCGAGCTAAATACCGGTGTGTTCATAAAGTTGACGAAAGACGTGTATCCATTGTTGAAACTTGTGTCCCCTTACATTGTTATTGGTCAACCATCCCCAGCATCAATCCGTTCTTTGATCCAAAAGAGATCCAGAATAATGTGGCAGAGACCAGAAGACAAGGAACCAAAGGAAATTATTCTTAACGATAACAATATTGTCGAAGAAAAATTGGGAAGCGAAGGTATTATCTGTATCGAAGATATCATTCACGAAATTTCAACCTTAGGCGAAAGTTTCGCTAAATGCACCTTCTTCCTATTGCCATTCAAGTTGAACAGAGAGGTATCCGGTTTCAGTGCCATTTCCCGTTTGAACAAGTTGAAGTCCCGTGAACAGGACAAAAAGACTCGTCAAATCTCGAACGCAGCCACTGCTCCAGTTATTCAAGTCGACATCGATGCCATGATCTCAAAGTTGAACTGAAATACCTATTCGCTACTCTTAGTTTCATCTTTTATTTTAAACGCTTATTCATTGTACATTAGATTTATGTAACAAAACAGTCATTATAGTAATAATCTTTCTCCAAGCAGAATTCCCTTACCATTCCAGCGCCGTATCCTTTGTTGCTGGTTGTTACCTTGTTCCACTCAGCCTGCTGAACCTTTCAATCACGTGTACAAAAACTCTTCCATATTTACAACGGCCCGCTTTTTTCTTCTTCCCTTTCTCACGTCTTCAAGAGCGCCCGTAATTGATACTAGACCGGTTCCGGGCCTGACTACATCAGTTTTTTGAAAAAAAAAAAAACCCACTAGCTAGTTATACCTGATTTTAAGTTGAGAAGAGTCATATAGCCAAAGAACCGTTTACATGACCTTCGTGAAGTGCCTTGATGATCATAAAGGCATTTCTATCTCTTCTTTTTAATATAAATATACAAATATTGATTTCACTTCAAGGCCATAACTTTTAAACCGAACAATTTGTATCCTTCTTAACTTTAAGGGAAACACATTAGCAGTCCAAAAGCCCTAATATACTACACTCCATCAACCACATAATAAAACATGTCAAAGAATATCGTTGTCTTACCAGGTGATCATGTCGGTACTGAAATTACCAATGAAGCGATCAAAGTTTTGAACGCTATTTCAGAAGCACGCCCTTCTATCAAGTTTAATTTTGAACATCATTTGATTGGTGGTGCTGCAATTGATGCTACTGGTGTGCCATTGCCAGACGAAGCTTTGGAAGCTTCCAAGAAAGCTGATGCAGTATTATTGGGTGCAGTTGGTGGTCCAAAGTGGGGTACAGGTTCCGTTAGACCTGAACAAGGTTTATTGAAGATCAGAAAGGAATTGGGATTATACGCTAACTTGAGGCCTTGTAATTTTGCTTCAGACTCTTTGCTTGATCTATCTCCATTGAAACCTGAGTACGCCAAGGGAACTGACTTTGTTGTCGTTAGAGAATTGGTGGGTGGTATCTACTTTGGTGAGAGGAAGGAAGATGAAGGTGATGGTGTTGCTTGGGATTCTGAAAAGTACAGTGTACCAGAAGTTCAAAGAATCACCAGAATGGCTGCATTTTTAGCTTTACAACACAACCCACCTTTACCAATCTGGTCATTGGATAAAGCAAATGTCTTGGCATCATCTAGATTGTGGAGAAAAACAGTAGAAGAAACCATCAAGAATGAGTTCCCTCAATTGACCGTCCAACATCAATTGATCGATTCCGCTGCTATGATCCTCGTCAAGTCTCCAACCAAGTTAAATGGTATAGTTATTACGAATAACATGTTTGGTGATATCATTTCTGATGAAGCTTCCGTCATTCCAGGTTCATTGGGCTTACTACCATCCGCTTCTTTGGCCTCGCTACCAGACACCAACAAAGCATTCGGTTTGTACGAACCATGTCACGGTTCTGCACCCGACTTACCAGCAAATAAGGTCAACCCAATTGCAACAATTCTATCTGCAGCTATGATGTTAAAACTTTCCCTAGATCTAGTGGAAGAAGGTAGAGCCGTTGAAGAAGCCGTTAGAAAAGTTTTGGATTCTGGAATCAGAACTGGCGATCTAGGCGGTTCCAACTCTACCACGGAGGTTGGTGACGCTGTTGCAAAGGCTGTAAAGGAGATTTTGGCATAAGGCTTTGACTCTAATATTACACCCTTTTATTACGAAATAATTCAATGCTGATACGCCCTTTTGATGTTTAGCTTATATACAATGCACATAAACTAGGTTCCGGTTATCCTAAGATCATGTCATATATATATATATATATATCTTTAAACAATCACTCTCAAAAAGTAACATTGCAGATAATCACAAATTAATAGAGAAGATATCTGTGGACATAAACAGGAATATAATATAACATTTTACAAAATCGTTATTAAGCGTATGCATATCTTATATCGAGAATATAGAAGGGTGGATAGCCAATTTAAACGATTGCTAATGCATGAACAAGCGATCGCATACCCTCTATTATTTCAAAAGATAACATGACTAAACTGAATCATGAGATGTTTAGTTGTAAGGGGAATATAATCGAAAAGGGGGTTGTTCAAGGCAGAGAAAGGCTTCCGTCACTGAACGAGAGAAAAAAAACAACAACAAACAAGTAACAAAAAAAAAAAAAAACAGAGTATTTAGAAGCTCTGTTTATGGTTTTTTTAATGACCAGACCATTCAATAGAGTTCAAGTCAATACCTTCTTTCACCATTTCCCACAATGGAGAAAGTTCTCTCAAAAATTCTACTCTTTCTGTAATTGCCTTGATCACATAGTCAATTTCTTCCTCAGTTGTGAATCTACCAATACCAAATCTAATGGACGAGTGAGCTAGTGCATCATCTTTACCCAATGCATGCAAAACGTAAGATGGTTCCAATGATGCAGAAGTACATGCGGAGCCAGAACTTAAAGCGATGTCTCTTAGAGCCATTAGTAATGATTCACCTTCAACGTATGCAAAAGAAATATTAACACAGCCTGGGTAACGATGGTCAGGTGAACCGTTTAAGATAGTATGGTCGATAGACAGTAGGCCCTTCATTAGTTTGTCAGATAGTCTCTTGATGTGAGCGGAATCATTGTCATATTCCTTCTTCATTAGCCTAGCAGCTTCACCAAAGCCTGCAACTAAAGGTGGAGCCAACGTACCGGAACGTAAACCTCTTTCTTGACCACCACCGGAGATCAATGGTTCCAATCTCACTCTTGGCTTTCTTCTAACGTAAAGGGCCCCGATACCCTTTGGACCGTAAATCTTATGTGAGGAGATAGACAATAGGTCAATCTTCATTGCATCCACATCGATTGGGATTTTACCATATGCTTGGGCAGCATCTGTGTGGAAATATACTTTGTGTTTTCTGCAAATCTCACCGATTTTGGCCAAGGGTTGCATAACACCGATTTCGTTATTGACGGCCATGACGGACACCAAACAGGTGTCTGGTCTGATAGCCTCTTCCAACTCCTTCAAATTTATCAAACCTTGTTCGTCGACATTCAAGAAGGTGATTTCATATCCCTCGTTCTTCATGGCTCTAGCAGCCTCCAAGACACACTTGTGTTCCGTTCTTGTGGTGATGATATGCTTTCTAGTCTTCTTGTAAAACCTGGAAACACCCTTCAACGCCATGTTATTAGATTCCGTCGCGCCAGACGTGAATATAATCTCCTTAGGATCCGCACGGATCACGTCTGCTATATATTTTCTTGCCGTCTCAATCTCCTTATTGGTCTCCCACCCATAACTGTGCGTGTTGGAATGTGGGTTCCCGTATAGCCCAGTGTAGAACTTCAACATTGTATCAAGCACTCTAGGATCCGTAGGCGTCGTGGCCTGCATGTCAAGATAGATAGGCCTGGTACCGTAGTCCCCAGACTCCCGGTAAGCGTGCTGCAAAGACGTAACCCCACTCTCCAAAACCTCAGGGTGCGCTGCTGCTCTCTCATTAGCCTGCTCGATAGCTGCTGCCTGTGTGTCTGTATGTGTTTCTAGCGCCAAATCATCCTTCAACGCAACTTTCGCACTAGCATACGTCCTGACGTACTTCTGCAACCCATTCGCTCTCCTCATCGCATAGGGAACCCTACCACCCAAAACGGGTACTACTCGCATCATACCAATATTCCTCAACATTATTTACTCTCTTGGCTTGTTCAATGGCTATACCTGGTCCTCTAGCACTGAAATCACCTATTTAGTCTCTTTCAAACACTAATACCAAAGCTTATTCTCTCTTCTTTTCCCCAAATTTGCCTATTAGTCAACTCTATCTTATGCAGCTTTCCAATTTAACTCACTTTTTGTTTTCTGAATTTTATATTTCATGGAATATTTCAAATTTTTCAGAAAACCGTCCCTAGCGGCCGAGGAACCGGACTTAACTCGCAAAACCATGGAATTCGCATTCGCTGCTTCGAGATTTTTTTTCAGCATTAGAGAGAGCTCTCATTAGTTCAGAATATGATGCGAAATGCACCTGTATCTGCGATTGTGATGGACTAATAAAGGTGAGTTAAGGCTCTAGAGGTGTTGTATTTCTGGCAATTGAGTGGCATCAGCAAAGGTAGTAGCGGTAGTCGAATAATAGAGGGCTGAGGCTGGGGATCATTGCGTGGGATTGAGGTCAAGAAGCAGCGGAAATAAAAAAAAAAAACAGAGATAGAAGGACATAATGGACTCGCATATGTTTATTGCATCATTGGTGAGCGGTGCCGCTGCTGGAACCTCCACAGATCTTGCATTTTTCCCAATTGATACTTTGAAGACAAGGCTTCAGGCAAAGGGCGGGTTTTTCGCGAACGGTGGGTACAAAGGTGTATACCGTGGGCTTGGAAGCGCAGTTGTTGCGAGTGCGCCAAGCGCGTCGCTTTTCTTTGTTGCTTACGACTCCATGAAGTGCTGGTCTCGTCCAATTATCGGGAGGATGTTGCCGGAGGGCGATGAACAGTTGGCAGACACAGTTTCGCATATGTTTTCGAGCAGTGTTGGTGAGATTTCTGCGTGTATGGTGCGTGTACCAGCGGAGGTGATCAAGCAGCGAACACAAACACACAAGACGAATTCGTCGTGGCAGACTTTACAGGAGTTACTCCGGAATGAGAATGGGGAAGGTTTGAGGAGAAATCTGTATCGTGGCTGGTCCACCACTATAATGAGAGAGATTCCGTTTACGTGCATTCAGTTCCCACTTTACGAGTACCTAAAGAAGAAGTGGGCGCAAGTGCAAGGCAAGGATCATGCGGCTCCATGGCAGGGGTCTGTATGCGGGTGCATTGCGGGTGGTATTGCCGCTGCAGCTACTACGCCCCTTGACGTCTTGAAAACGAGAATCATGTTGCATCACAAGTCTGTTTCAGCGCTGCATTTGGCTAGGAACATGCTGAAGGAAGAGGGTGTTTCTGTGTTCTTCCGTGGTGTCGGACCTAGAACGATGTGGATCAGTGCCGGTGGTGCCATTTTCTTGGGTGTCTATGAAACCGTGCACTCACTATTTTAGCCAGCATTTTCTTGTTGTTCAGACATAGGCCATTTAATAGACAGTAGCAGTAGTTGTAGACATTAATGACAAACACACAGAGAAAAAAGCATATTCATTAATTGAGAGTAAGAACAGTAATGTTATTATGATGATAAAAACACGATTTTTTTTTTTATAATTAATTAACTAACGAAATGTAATAACGGTACTTAACCTTCTGCACCACCTTTTTACCTTGCACTGATTATGAATTTGTTACCAACTCTTTTACGTCTAGCGTATTTCATAACAAACACGTCCGGTTTCAGATTCTTCGTATTTAGCTCTTGAATGTAAGGTACCATGTCGTCCAGTTCCCATACACTTTGCCAGTGAAACAATTGCTTGAATCGTTCTTTAGGATCTGGAGATAGAGTGTCCTTTGAGATATATCTGATTTTGTCCTTAAGAGGTCTAACAAAATAGCCACGTAGCATACATATGTCCAGATCGCAATGGAAATACGGTGGGAACTGGGCCTTCCATTGTACCATAAATTCTTGCTCCGAGATTGGTTCTTTGCTAGCATATATTTTAAGCGCAGACACACCATACCACTTGGCAACTAGCGGCATATTAATCTTGAAATATCCGTCTTCGGAAGCAGCTGGTGAACTAAATTTTCTGATCACTGTGGTGATAACATTTTTAGTGTAAACATTGGGCTTTCCGTCAGTTGTGTCCTTTTGCAAAGCATCTACTACTTTGTCTATGCTTAATTCATTAATGTCAAAACTCTCTGCCATGCAAGTAATTAGAATAATGTGAAGAGCCTTCAGCATGAACCGTTCAGAAAGAAGGCATGCCGAACCATCAACCACGCAACCTGCAACGTCAAACCATTTTTCAGTAAATTCTTTCTCTGAGCATGGACACATATTTTTGAATTCTTCGAGCGATAGTTTACGCGTCAATGGCACATCCGTACCATCATATATATCCAATTGAGTAACATCAATGCTTCCACTGACTAGTTTTGGCTCAAGTTCACTGTCTAGAGTCGTGAACCCTGCCCAATCTGCAGTAGGTTTTGGTAGCCCAAATGTGTTGACCTTTTCTGCTACTTCCGCCTCTATGGTAGCATTTGGTGCAAATTCTCGTAGTAACATTACCGTATTAGAATGATTTCGTTGCTTCAGCAGCCATGTTTTATCTTCAGAACACAATACTACATTGCTATTCTCATTGGAAAGTGACTTAAACTTCACAGGTCCCTTCTCAAAAGCCTCTATAAGATCATTCGGTAGTTGCAACAGCTTATAACCGTTTTCAGAATTAAGCTTATTGTACAGATTCACACTCATCGTCTACTCTAGAGATCCCTGCACAATCCTTAGATCTCCTTCCTTATCTTCTCACCAACTTTACTTCGAAGTATTAAATTGCGGTTGCACTACTTACCATATTAGAAGTGACATTATTACACGTTAAACATTTTTTCAACACTAATAACCGTTAATTAAATAATGTCGTAGCAAAAACTATATACGAATACCCTACACACGCACCAGTATACTTTAACTTTGACACATTCTTTTGAAGGGGCACGCCACTGAATTTCTACACTTGAACAATCACAATTTTCTCACTCCATATTCCTCTCTCGAGTAACACACAATGTGTAATTACACTACCTGTACGGTATATTTACTTATCTGTATCGGGTATTTTCTGAACATTTGGTGTTTATAAAAAAAAACACCAAGCATCAAATCGAAAAAATGATTTCAAGAAAAGTTGTAAACAAAGAATTAATCAAGATATTAGTTATAATAGTTAATGTAAACAAAGGGATATCTAAAGGAACAGAGAGCATAGGAAGCACGCCACAGGGGGATTGAAGGATGGAGAACGTGGATCAGAACAGTGAGAATTCATCTGTATATCAGAACGATGAATCTGACTGGCAGATAGAGATTCCATTGAGTTTGGTACGTGGGAAGACGAAAGATGCGGATTTCAGCGAAAAGACTGATGAGGAATGGCTGAGTATTTTTGAGAAGAGTGTGTTTTTTCAAGGAAATGACCCACTGTTATGGGGCCATTACCTTGCATGCGTGTATCTGGATCCAGAGACCAATAAATTCGGGGTGTTTTATTTAGATAAGTTAGGAGTAACGCATTTCAAGCATGTTAACTTGAATGAAAAATCGGAGTATTATCCAGCGGTGCTCAATTTGAGTGACGAATACAAAAAATCCAATGTCCGCAAAGTATTAGCTTGCTCCCTTTTGCAGAAGTATGCAACGTTAGATGAGATAGAAGTAAAAAAAATAACTAATGGCGTGGCACTGAAGTTCGATTATGATCAAACACATGCGGGCGATTTGGCGAATGCATGCAAAATCGTGGAGTACTGTACACCTAAGAATTTGGGGAAAAGTCTCATGCTACATGGATTGATGCATAAGAAAGCGGTGCAATCTCTTATGGTTGATGTGGTGTATGAGAACAAACAAGAAACAATAGATGCGAACAATGAGCTTGTTTATTATTTGGGCGAACAATTGGAACAATTATTCGATCCATTGACGGAATACTCTCCGGAACAAACAGAACGTGTTTACATATCTCCGGAATACTCTCCCGATCAGCAACAGGAAAAGGACGAACCACTCATCGATTCTATATGTCAGGAGCTTTTGACGCTTCAGTCAAATTTCACCCTTTCCATAATTGGCTTTCTACAGAAATTCCTAATACCGCTAAGAATTGATGTGCTAAATGAGGATATACCTGGATTATCAGCCGCTAAACTCAATAGATTATTCCCTCCTACGATTGATGAAGTAACGAGGATCAATTGTATTTTCCTCGATGCGTTAAAATCAGCAACACCGTATGGTGCGGTTGAAGTGCTAAAGGCCTGCAGCATCACCATTCCATATTTTTATAAAGCTTATTCAAGACATGAGGCGGCTACAAAAAACTTCTCCAAGGATGTAAAGCTATTCTTGCAAAAGTTCAAAGATGTCATTCCTAACCGTAACATATACACGGAAATTAAAATAGAAACTATTATCAAAGGACCTCAGGAAAAGTTGATGAAAATTAAGCTGATATTAGAAAGGCTGTGGCAAAGTAAATCTTGGTCTACACCCGAAAGTCAAAATGAAGCTAAAAGGGATTTTGACAATGTTATGGAAATAATTGACTCATTTGGAAAGATGGATGCTACAACTATGAGTGCTTACAATACTCGTGTTTTCACTCCTTCAGGAAAGATTCTTACAGAATTAGCTAAAGGTTGGCCTTTAGAATTACAATATAAATGGTTAAAAAGACGAATTGTCGGGGTTTTCGATGTAATTGATATCGACAACAACAAGAAAAGGGATCTTATTGTCATCTTCAGTGATTATATCGTAATATTAAATGTTGTAGACGCCGAGAAATACTACGTGGAAGCAGAAAACAAGCCACTGATATCTGATGTTCTGATGAATTCTCTAATAAATGAAGTCGCTCTTCCTCCAAAAATTCCAAAACTGCAAGTTGTATCTCATTGTTACATCAACAAGATATTAGTATCAACAACAACGGAAAATGCTATTTCATTTACTTTCATGGATGAGAAGAACCCACAACATTTTGTTTATAAACTGGCATCTCCAAAGATGAAAGCGTCCTATATCGAGGAGTTATGCACAAAAGCTGCTATTCTAGACAAAGTCACAGCTTTCCATCTCTTTAAATCATCATCTAGTAATTTTAACATTTACTTCACTGCTCATGAGCTGGAAGCTTACAAGGACGAAAGTATCAAATCTAGATTTACACTATTCTTAAATCATCCACCAGATATAAGCTATGTTGAGGAACATGGTATTGATTTAGCGTTCTTTGCCAGTCTAATCGACGGAAAGGTAACATTGACAAAGATGTTGGCCAACGGGGAAACGGATGAAGTTGAGATATCAGTTGATGAATTAGTAACTGTTCTGACAAAGGAGTTAATTGATAACTATGCTAGCCGAACGTATTCTTTTAGCTCGCCATATTTTAAAGATCTGATGAGAGCAAATGAACAATTAGCAAAGCAACTAGGTCATGGGTTTAATTTAATTGATATTCCCAAACCAGCGTCTATTATAAAGCATGCTACTCAACCAGATTCAAATAACGGATCTAATGCTATGCATAAGAAAGAAAAGTCGTATGGGACAATAACAACGTTTAGAAGTAGTGTCAGTGATCTTAAAGATATACAACCTGTCAATACAAATGCCAAGGTAACTAAACCCCCTCCTCGTAAAATGATGGACAAAAGGGAAATAGTTAAAAATACTCCAAAGAAGGCCCAAAAGAGAAGTTTCCTCGCAAAATTGTTTTCCGTATTTAGGAAACGTAAACCGGAGCAACAGAAACAACGAGCAACCGAGACTAACCAAGAAACTGAAATTACGACTTCAAACCAATATCCAAAAACATCTGCAAAGAAAGTGGTAGAGCAGAAACCAGAAGAAAGAATTGGATCTGTGGTTCATAACAAAAATATTAACAACCAGTACCATACTGCTGCTACTGAAAATCCTTATGCAGAATCGATTACTCCTCCAAATTCACCTTCAATTGCAACCGCACCTTCTTCCATGGAAATGGAAAATGTCCAATCGCCTGTACCATCTCAGAAATCGGAAACTGAATATCATGATGGTGCCATTTATAAACAACAGGAATTAGCGAGACAAAGTCAAGTCTTTAACGATGACTTATTCGGAGACGTTATCGGCCCACCTGTCCCTCCTAAAGATAGAACTGTGACTCCCGTAATTGTGCCTCAACCAGAGAAATTTAATGAAGAACAGAATGTTGAAGTGTTGCCAAACACCGTCAATGAGATGGTGGAACAAAATAATAGTTATTCAAGCCTTGAACCAAACACAAGGAATGTTTCCGAGGTTTATTCGTTACCAACATCAATAACAGATATCGGCAAGAAATCTGAGATCATAGGAGAAGAAGCGGACATGGAAGTTAATAATGCTGTGAAAGAAAGTATTGCACCTATATTCCCAAAGATTGATAAATTCGAACTTCCTAAAATCAACTTCACGAAGTCTCCATCGTTCGCAGAACTTTTCCAAGAAATGCGCTTAGTTCTTGACGACTCTGATGAGACTGTTAATTGGAGAAGATTATCTAGCGAAGTCTCCTTAAATGAGAAGTATGCTATCAATAAGCCTAAGAATGACAATTGCAAGACTTCAAAGCCGTTAGAAGTTCCTGCAGAAGTGCCAGAACAAGAAGAACCCACTTTGAAAACTAATCATATTCCAGTTAACTTCCAGGAAAATATAACCCTTCGACCACAAACCTCGAAAAGCCCTAGGAATTCCCCTGTTTTCAATGTGATTAAAAGCTCCCCACCGAAAATAGTGTCAAGAAATGATTTAGGCAAAGGCGATGCATCAAGATCTATTAACTCAATTAACGATGTTCCAAGTTTTTCCCCTCTACAGAACAATGCTAATACGAGATTAGTAGAGCTATCCTTCCATTCTCAAGATGACGTGTCAGAAAATCCATTCTATACTCCAAGGACGGAACCAGTAATGACCTTTGAGTCATTTGAAGAAGAGCGTCAGAAAGAACCAGAAAAAGAACCAAGGCAAACAAAAGATACGAATAAAGCTATAGAAAAAGCAGTTCCAGATGAAAAGGGACAAGATGTGGAAACTACTGCCTTATCAAATGGTAAAAATGTCCATTCAGCACCTCTGTTAGATGAGCTAGAATTCAGTTTCTTTCATATGTCTTTTGATGATACAAATAATACATCAACTAGAGAGTCGACCACTGACACCGGGGACATATTTGAAAAAAACAACATCACATCTCAAAAACCATCTGAACCTATATTCTACAAGTTCGATAACTTCAATAAGTCCGAAAGTTCATTTTATTCTGCTAATGCAGCAGTGGACTACAATGTTGCAGATGTGAGTAATGAAGCAATATGGGTTTCACCTAGTAAACTACAGATATACGACATTACAGAGAAATCAGATACATTCTTCAGAAGTTTAAGATCTCCTACTTCTAAAAGGGTTGGTAACCCCGGGAATATTTTCAGCAACCTGAAACGCAATACTGAAGTTGAAAAAACCGATGAACCTTCATTTTTAAAGGATTCCTCTTATAATTATCTGGGAAATTTTGTTGTTGAAAAAGAAGAGGAAAAGAAATCTACGAGACTAGAGTTCAAGTGATAAACTATTTATATGGTATCTTCACTTTATTTTGTTGAAGCTAGCTTGTATAATTAATGTAGTATTTATGTGAGCACTAAATAAAACAATTTATTCATAAAGTTATGTTTTTTTAAAAATCTTTTTCAATACCTGGCATACGATACTTTTAGCTCATGATCACCATAAGTATATTTATTCAATTTTTCAACGCACACCTCTGCATCTTCCGCGGTTTCAAACTGACAGACTGAATTTCTTGTGAAATCACCCTCTGAGTTAATTTGCAATTGTGCTTTAACAACAGGAGCTATACTTCCAAATAGATCATACAAATCCGACTCTGTAGTCGATGATGGCATATTTTCACAGAATACAACAGAATTTTTATCACCTCCACTAACAACGGTAACAGGATCAATGTCTAACGGAGCAACTTTTGGTGCTGGTGGAGTATTATTTGCTGGACGTGAAGGAATATAAGTGTCCCCACCGGACACTGGTGTACTTGTAAATGTACCCTTTCCAAGCTTTACATCAAGTACGCGTCCTTTATATTCGGTACCGCTCCAACGACGGATTGCTTCCTCTTGTTGCTCCTTAGTGGCCATATAAACTGTACCGAACCCTCTTGACTTACCATCTCGATCGATTACAACATCAGCATGCAAAACATCACCGCAAGGTTTAAACATATCTTTGAGCTCTTGCCAGTTAACTGAGAATGGTAATTGTGCAACGAATACTTCATAACCCTCATCATGAGCCCGTTTTGGAGGTGGTGGTGGACCATTATTACTTTGGCTTCTGCTCATTTCACTTGGTGGAGGATTATCTTGTCTGACAAATATGGCACGGCCATTTAATAATGCACCATCGCATTCTCGAATTGCAGTCTCCACATCAGTACTGTTGTTAAATTCCACTGTACCCATTCCTCTATGATGCCCTCTAGATGTAATGATATCTGCTCTACGCACTTCACCAATTTTACCAAAGTACTCTTTTAGATCTTCTGGAGTTGTATTATAAGTTAGATTACCGATGAAGATACTGTGTGCATAGTTTCTGTTCACTTTTTCGTCATATGGAGAATCTAGTTCTCTTGCCAACTTTGGACCATAGTCGCCCTTTGCAGCAGCTTGGTCATATCTAGAATGTCTATTGGAACCATATCTTCCTCCTTCATGAGTGGAATGGTGCGCCGTATGACGAAAATTGCTGCCTTGGCCATGTCCGTATCCTTCTCTGTCTCTGTCTCTGGGGTAAGAGCGATATCCACGAGCCCCAGACCTGCCTGCGTAGTTGTCTCTACCTCTCCCTCTGTCTCTAGGATACCTTTCTCTTGGATGGTCATCAGACCTCCTTGGATCAGAGCGATAGGTATTAGATAATCTTCTATCTTCTCTGATGCTACGATCTGGGTATCCCCCTCTACGAGGGTCCTCTTGGCCTAATCTACCAGCTGGAGATCTTGATCTCGATCTTTCATTAGTCTAGCAGTAATCGTATTTTTAAAATAAAAGCCTGTTAGTATCAATTAGTTGTTAACATTGTAACTATAGTGTGTTCCTTCAAACTGTAACCAGTTCCTGTCTCCGTTCACACAATGTTGTAACGAAATTTTGACCATCCAGCATATCAATCCACTTCTCTGACTCTTGTAAACATGATAGAAGCTCATCAAACAAATTTTTCCATCATTTCAAGTTTTAACCTTCCATATAATTCATTATTAATTGTACCAAGACGTAACAGTATTCTTCTATGCACTTAGAAGCCTCCTTTTACAGCTGATAATTTCATATCTAACCATCTTGCAACAAATCGAGCCTCCAAACGACTACAAAACTGAATACATTTCTCAACACCCATCAACCAAAAAACATACGTATGAATCCATATCAATACCAGCCTTCTTTACACGCCAACAGCTTGATATATGACCTCACAATTGAAATACCTCTATTATTCCATCGAATATATTTCTAGTGTATCTTTCTATTCTTTGCATCATTTCATCAGCGAACTGCTTTACAACATTTTTTCAGAAATTTCTACATGTGGGTTGGTGACTAGAAAAGACATTATGTCATGTGACTCAACCATGAAATGAGCCATATTGAATGACATCTTCTCTAGAGCAGTGACTCTGATGAGAACAAATTGGATATAGTGCGTGTCCTGGATATCGATTGCAGATCGGGACTTAGGTTTTGCGTTTTTAGGTTAAAATTGTGTTGAATGACGGGTGAGTTTAAAAGACAGAAAAGGAAATACTCTAAGAATGGATGTGTCGAATGCAAAAGACGGAAGGTGAAATGTGATGAGTCGAAGCCAATGTGTTGGCAATGTGCACATTTATCGAAGGAATGTGTTTACAAAACCAAAGAATTCCAGTTTCTGGTTTCTGGGGTGGAAGGGGGACTTAAACGTCACACTGATGATAAGAGATCGGATGGACCCTTCAAGAAAAAACGGCCCAAGAATAATATTAAAATTGACGACGATAACGATTTGAATGCGCTGTTGAACGATGCGCTTGTTTTTGCCAATGATTTGTTTTCAAGGATGGGGGACAATGGAATCAGTAGTGACAGTGTTGTTGTCCCAGTTTTCGACAAATGGGAGGAAATTGAGCTAGCACTAAGCAATGTGGAGAGGTCGGAGCTTGAATATTTGAAAGTGTTTTATGAGAAAGTTTCCTACTGGTTGATGCCTCTGGCATATTCGCCGGACTCTAATATTTGCAATCACATCTTATTTCACCATCTTATAAGAGCGAATCAAAAGAATGAAGGAAACAGAGAGAGGTCATTCTTACAAAGCTCGATGGTATCGATAAGCGCGAAATATATGTATAATGTGCATGGAAATGAAAAGGACAACACTGTGAGACGGCTCTTCTTGAAGAAGGCTTTGCAACAATTATATCAAGAATTCGAATCGTTGTCACAGGAATCAATGGGACTTGCTCAAATTGACTCATTGAATCTCTGCGTTCTAATGCTCACTTTAGATAGCTCTACATTTGGGACACAAGAATGGAAATATCATCTAAGAGGTGCTAAGAACTTGCTACTTAAGTATCATTATAACCATAACGATATGGAAAACAAAACTGACACACTTACTGACACTAAAAATATGGACCATATGGACACGAGGCTATTACACGAACGCACAGTTGCGTTGGCCAGAAACTGGTTCTCTGCTATCGCGATAGTTGCGTATATTGCTAAGGATTCCCATTTCTTCAACGAATCTGAAATGGAAGAGATGTTGAGTATGGGCTCTACGGAAGACTCGTCAACAAGTGTCCTTCTAAAAGACATGGGATTCATAACTGAAGACTGTCAATATAACATATTTCTAGGGTACTCAAAAGAAGGGCTGGAACTTCTGAAAGTAGTCATGAGAAGCATGGACTCGGATATCAGTAAACGAGGATATGGCTATGATGAAGACAATGACAATTTTCTTCGGGTATGTAGCCTTCTACAAAAGTCGAGAGAGTTCACTTTCCACTCTAACGTGTATGGCAGAGTGAGTGATGAAGCAGTGGAATCATTAGTATACACAAATAACTCCAAGGATGCGGCATCCATAGTCTTTTACAAAAAGAACGCGTATTCCCTTTATGATACTATCCAGCAGGTTCATCTGGAAGTACTATTTGTTAAATTTCTTACCAAGAGTGTAAAGCTGGACGAAAGCTGTACATTGGTCCAAAACTCCTGCAAAAGAGCTTGGAAGATGGTCGAATGGATGTTTTCTGACTGCGATTTAACAGTTACAGAGATCAACGCCTTCATCGAAAAGATTGAATTGGGCGAGATACAAAACTATTCTACCTTAAAACAAAAATTGACCTTTGATCTAGTTTCCAGATGTATCATATCACCACTGCAACAAGATTTCCGGTTGATGATGTTCCAAACGGGTATGGTCTTGTGTGCAGGGAAACTGACATCTTTTGATCCACATTCGCTGAGACTGGTCAGATGCAAGATCCTTGCCTATTTTCTAGCAATGGCCGACAATCTTGGAACTGAGTCGGCAAGAACTTCAATGGAATACCTCATTCGGAAATGGTATCCAAATGCTAATAGAGGCGTAATTGCTAGTAGCTTACAATCAACGCCTGATAACGACGCTTTGCCATTCTCTTAGGGGGCACAAGGAGTCTTATTGACAGAAGAATTGCAATTACAAGAGCTGAAACTCATAAATGCGTATTGTCGGCTTTCTTTCTTATTCATAGCATTCTATATATTTATTATGCGTGTCTTTTGAGCTTCTACGGGGTTCCCTTAGCATTACAGTAAAGATGCGTAGGATCGCCATACCCTATTGCGCTTGGACTTGCTATAATAGTAATTAACTGTCACATGACTTCTGTTTAAAGTCAAAAAAATAAAATGCAGAAAGGTGACTAATAGCCATTTTGGGAGCTGCCTCTGATCTTTGACTAGACTGTATATCAATAACAAGAGGAGGGTATACGTATTAGAAGGGGCTAATCACATGGCTATCGTATGCCATTCCCTAAGGCAAATACCCTATACTCTCCGGTTGAAGAATATATATGTCACTACTGTCTACTAGCCCTTCTTCTTCCTGGATAGTGTGATTTATTCGATGTGCGTCAGGTTTTAACTTTGTATTTGATTAAGCTTCGATCTTTTTTTTCTGACTTTTTTCCAAAAAAATGCAAGTAAATACATTAGTAGTTAAATATATAAAGGAATCATGTTTGATGCGATGAGTAGGAGGAGCACTAGAGAATAGTGGGCCAAAAGATGGTATAAATAATTTGTTTTACTAATCTTATGCTAGGGAGAGCAATCAATCAGATATCAGTAATAGACAATCACCTCAAGTGAGTTGTTTTTTTGATTGCAGAATAATATGACGAACCCGAACGCAGAGTCAGATATTGAAATTGTGTCCAACCTGAATTCAGATTCAGGCAGGGAAACCAAAACTGAGTTAGATGTTGAGACCAAGGCAGAAGTTGAAACCAATACACATCTTGATGTGGGTGATCAATCGTTTTTCCAGTCTCTTGTGAGAACGGCTCGTGAGATTTCTCGAAAAATAGATGCCTTGGGTGTTGAAACGAGAGGTATCCAACGTATCGAACCGTACGAACGAGAACATCAATCATCGGGACAGTTATTGCACATTATTGGTTTGTGGTTAAGTGCGTCTGGTGGGCTATCATCGATGTCATCGTATTTTCTTGGACCTATTATTTATGAACTTGAATTCAGGCAGGCATTAACATGTGGTTTGATATCAATGTGGATTGGATGTTTTTTCGCTGCATATTTGGCTACCATGGGTCCACAGTCTGGTTGTAGACAATTAGTTACAGCACGTTACCTATTTGGATGGTGGTTAGTGAAATTTGTTGGGCTAATAGCTATTATTGGAGGTATGGGTTGGTCTGTTGTGAATTGCGTTGTTGGCGGAGAGATGCTTGCAGCCATTAGTGATGGTAAGATTCCAATATGGATTGGTATCATCATTGTAACTCTGGTTTCATTTTTTGTTGCTATATTTGGTATCAAACACGTTTTAAAAGCAGAGACGCTTTTCTCAATACCTGTTCTAACAAGTTTCCTTTTATTATACATTTCTGCTAGTGATAAATTCAAATATGCGAACGATTACAAGAATGATTTCCTTGATTCTCGTACTTACACAGGGAATTATCTTTCATTCTTTTCCTTATGCTATAGTATCACGTCAACATGGGGCTCTGTAACTGCAGACTATTACATTTTGTTCCCAGAAGACACACCAAAGATGCAGGTTTTCATGATCACCTTTTTAGGTATTGGTATCCCAGCAACCTTTGTCGGTGTTTTAGGATTATTACTAGCCTCTTGTGCGATGAGCTACCAACCATGGATGGATCTCTATGACTCTTATGGTATGGGTGGACTACTACACGCTGGCTTTGAAAGATGGGGTGGATTTGGTAAATTCTGTGTTGTCATTTTGGTCCTCTCCTTAATCTCCAACAACATCTTAAACACGTACTCTGCGGCATTTTCTATCCAATTGGCTGGTGAAATCTTGTTTAAAGTACCCCGTTGGTTCTGGGCGATAGCATGCACTGTGTTCTATTTTGTATGCGCATTAGTGGGAAGAAACAGCTTCTCAGATATCTTAGGTAACTTCTTGCCAATGATCGGCTACTGGGTGAGTCTATATTTCATCCTACAAGTAGAAGAGAACCTTATTTTCAGAAGCTTTTTCCATCACTTGTACACAAAGGAATTTCCTAATGTTACCAAACCTGCCCAGCGTTGGAGCCTAAAAAACATTCCAAAACGTACTCATAATTGGAATAACTGGAATGATCCAAATGTTATTACAAGAGGACTTGCAGCAACCGCTGCTTTTTGGATAGGTGTTGTAGGTGCTGTGATGGGTATGTGTCAAACGTACTACGTCGGTCCAATATCTTCCAAAATTGGTGACAATGGTGGTGATCTTGGCTCGTGGTTGGGCATGGCGTTCGCATGCGTAGTATACCCTCCATTACGTTACCTTGAACTAAAAAAATTCGGAAGATGATGCGTATCGCATAATGATGGATATGTAATATATAGATACACAGATACTCTGGTCTTTAAAATAATGACGATTAATCTTAATAAAAAAAAACAATTTCGTTTACTGTCGTTATTCTGACGCTCGTCAACGTCAGTGGAATTGAGTAACGTTTGAAGAATGAGGAAAATATAGAGATTAATACCAAAATTAAGCATGTGATCACCAACCAACCAAATTCAAGATTCAAAAACACGAAACGGACCGTTCTAGAATCCGTTACCCGGACAAATGTTCCGGTCGCATAGTACGAACATTTCTTCCAAATTCCTAGAAACAATCGCACTATGTGGACACTACGAAAACAAAACAAAAAAAAAAATCAGAGACGAGTTTAAACCACGTTACGGCTGTTTCTGTGTCTGCCTCCCTCCAATCAGAAAAATGAAGTGATTTTGTATAATTCGATGAAATATTTCAGAATTTATTAGAAGCGATAATTTTCTAAGGATAATCTTGATAATTTAACATATATATATGTTTAACAATTATTTCAGTTGTAAGGAAGGATTTGATTCTGGGGGTATATTTACCAGTAAGTTACGCGCTTTTATTCGCAATTAATAAAGGGTCTAATCTTTTCCAGGTCACTGTGTTTAGTGGAATACTTATAGAGAGTTACTAAGTTGCACCAAAACTAAAACCAAATATAATATAAAGAATAGAAGTCATGTTGTCTCTACGTCAATCCCTATCGAAGTTGTTCACTCCAGCTGCCAGAGTTTTCTCTACCACCAAGGTAGCAGGTCAACAACAAGTTGTTAAGACTGCTCAAAACTTGGCTGAAGTTAACGGTCGTGATTCATTGATCGGTCCTGGTGCTAAGGAAGGTGAAGTTCCAACTGAATTGGAACAAGCTACCGGTTTGGCCAGATTGGAAATGTTGGGTAAATTGGAAGGTATCGAAGTTTTCGACACCAAGCCTTTGGACTCTTCCAGAATTGGTACTATGGAGAACCCAATCATCATCGAATCTTATGATGACTACCGTTACGTTGGTTGCACCGGTTCCCCAGCCGGTTCTCACCCAACCATGTGGTTGAAGCCAACCAAGGACCAAGTCGCCAGAGATTGGGAAACTGGTACTGTCTACAAGCTAAAGGTTGTGGGTGTTCCTCAAGAAGGTCACCACTAAGCGAATTAGTGTAAAATAAAAATAAAAATAAAACTACAATATCACAACCACGTACTGCTCACGGCTTCTTCTTGCGGTTCGTGAGTAAAACAGGACCAGAGAAGCAATTCTCAAACAACCAAGTATTAAATTACGATTTCAATTACAATTCTGCACAAGTTATGCAAAGCTATTATTCCTCTTTTGTGAAGATAACATACTTTTAATATCCCAACCACATTATATTTAAGCAATAAGCAACAACAATTAAAAACTAAAATGAGAACGCTGTACAGCTGCTTTCTACTTAAATTCAATAAGTTTCTAAGTTAGTAGTATATCTATCAATAAATAACATTCGTCAACATTCATCGGGCATGGTGGGATATGGAACTAGAACGTATATGTATTTTGAAAAGATAAGCTATAAGCTAATAATGTATGAGCGTGGGAAGTATCGGCATCTCATCAGAATATTCGGTCTCATATGTTTAATGTTATGGGACTGTTTTACACCCGTACATCCATCAACTACTACTAACTTCATTCTGTGTCGTTTTTATAAACAGGATTGTATGAAAATAACTCGATTCCTAAATAGGTAATATATTGTTCGAAAAATACCTTACCGTATGATGACAGAACATTGGCGTACTACCTGGCAGGTTCCTTCCGTTCGATTCTCACTCAGTCTACGGCGGTGGTGGGTAGGTGCTCACCCGCCTTGCCCTTGCTCCCACCAAGATGGAGGCTGATCCTAACCACGAACCCGGGGCCAGAGCTAGGCAGAAACCCCTCTCTAGAGGGAAGCAAAGGTGCTGACAGACCTGCCTGGATGGATGCTGGGTACGCTCCCTAGCTCCTCTGGATCTTGTTTCGTAACAGGGAACACGCTTGCCGAGGTTTGGTGCATAGACCTAGCCGTACAACCATATTCTTGCTGCTTTCCATATCCTATCCATTCTGTTCTCTTCCCCATTACGATTCTGTTCTGTTGAGCTTGTGGAATTGGTAGTGAAAAGTTTCGATTTTTTAATAAACTTATATTGATACTAACTGTTGTTAACTAGTGTTAAAGGTTGATACTGTAGTTATTCAATCGTAAGTCTAGCGTAACCAAGACTAGTATATTCAAGTATGTTGACAATATGTTAATAGAGGAACGTGGGAATACGATGCGATGATAATAGTTGAAAGAGATATAACCCTTGCATATAGAATTCAGAAAGAGCGAGAGAGAGAGAGAGAAAATTACCTTCGAATAAGTCAAGAAGAATAGTAGTAGTATTGCGATGAAAAACTACATGGATTATGCGCTATTGAGAAGATACGAATAATGATGATGATGATGTTTTCATGAAATATTTCGAGTATCAGAGTGTATTAGACAATGGATAACAAACTGCTGGAATTATTTCCACCACTAGAGGATACAACATATCACACCTTCCGGATCGTTCCCCTCATCAATTCAAGACGAGTAATGTTTACTAACAATCAATAATTGAACCGATACAAACTTTGTTTGTTTGACGTTTAAGTATTAATTCAGAATGCCAAAGAAGAGAGCTTCCAACGGTAGAAACAAGAAGGGTAGAGGTCACGTCAAGCCTGTCAGATGTGTCAACTGTTCCAGATCTGTCCCAAAGGATAAGGCTATCAAGAGAATGGCTATCAGAAACATTGTTGAAGCTGCTGCCATCAGAGATTTGTCTGAAGCCTCTGTCTACGCTGAATATGCTCTTCCAAAGACCTACAACAAATTGCACTACTGTGTCTCTTGTGCTATTCACGCTAGAATCGTCAGAGTCAGATCTAGAACTGACAGAAGAAACAGAGCTCCACCAGCTAGACCAAGATTCAACAGAGACAACAAGGTCTCTCCAGCTGACGCTGCTAAGAGAGCTTTGTAATTTTAACTTTAAGCAATTTTTAAAGTTGTTATGAGAAGCCTTTTCTATAGCACTGTTTGTTTAACGTTTAAATTTGTATAGTTTTATATCAAATAACTAAGACGCACTCCATCAATAACCGGTCTTCGTATGCCTGCACTGCATTGTGCCTCTAAGAAATGTTCCCCAACTTGTTGATGCCTATAGGATACTATATGTTGGTCACGTGTAATGTTACACATATCACGCCAAACGGTACAAGTATTCATTTTTCAGCTTCTTCAATTTTTAACACTTCTGGCGAACATTAAAAGTCTTTTGATATGTAACTAATAAGTTGAATCATATACATGAAGAAGAAAAGAAACACTCTTCCGCTGGATCGCTTTTTCATTACGGTGTGCAATCACGTTCTCGTATATAATTTCGGGTAATATAGCCATACCAAGTGCCAAAAATTGGGTTTGAAGCGACTGTATATTACCGAGGTTTTAACTTATTTCTCCATTTGCCGGAAAATTCTTTTGTGATACACTAAAACCATCGATATGCCTACTATCTCTGTAAACAAGAAGCAGTTATTCGAATTGTTGGGGAAGAACTACACCAATGAAGAATTTGATGAACTATGTTTCGAATTTGGTGTTGAATTAGATGAAGACACTACCGAAGAAGCTTTGAAGAATGGTGAAGAACCGGAATTAAAAATTGAAATTGGTGCTAACCGTTATGATTTACTTTGTATTGAAGGTATCGCCCAATCTTTAAACGAATTCTTGGGTAGAGCTGAAACTCCTGAATACAAATTAAGCAAGCCAACTACCAAACTCTACATCGAGGAACCAACTTCCCAAATCAGAAGTTACGCATGTGCTGCCATCTTGAGAAACTTGACTTTCACCGAAGCTAACTATGCTTCTTTCATTTCTCTACAAGATAAGCTTCACTCTAACTTATGTAGAAACAGAACTTTGGTTGCTATTGGTACTCACGATTTGGATACTATTAAGGGTCCTTTCCATTACAGAGCTCAAAAGCCAACTGACATTAAGTTCGTCCCTCTCAATCAGACCAAAGAGTACAATGGTGCTGAGTTGATTGAATTGTACAAGCAACCAGAACAAAAGAATAACTTGGGACGTTTTGTTCATATCATTGAGAATTCTCCAGTTTACCCAGTTATCTATGACGATAACGGTGTCGTTTGTTCTCTACCACCTTTGATTAACTCTGAGCACTCGAAGATTACTTTAGACACCAAAAATGTCTTCATTGAAGTCACTGCTACCGATAGAACAAAGGCTGAAATCGTGTTGGAACAAATTGTCGCGATGTTCTCTCGTTACTGTGCAGAACAATTTACTGTTGAACCAGTGGAAATTGTTTCTGAACACAACAATGAATCAAGGATTACTCCAAATGTTAAGCCAAGAACTATGGATGTTAAGGTGGACTACATAAACTCTTGTCTAGGACTCACTCTTTCTCCAGAGGAAATTTCAAAATACTTGAAAAAGTTATCTTTGAAAGCAACTCCATCCGCAGAAGACAAGAACATCTTACATGTTGACATTCCAATTACCAGATCTGATATTCTTCATCCATGTGATATTATGGAGGATGCTGCTATTGGTTATGGTTACAACAGTTTGCCAAAGGGTAACCAATTGTCTAATGCAAACTTTGTTGCATCACCATTGCCTATCAACAAAATCTCTGATATTCTAAGGATCGCTTCCTCTCAAGCTTCATGGTTAGAAGTTTTGCCATTAACGCTTTGTTCCCATGATGAAAACTTCAAAAACTTAAGGATTGAAGATGATAACACAAAGGCTGTTAAATTAGCTAACCCAAAGACCTTAGAATACCAAGTTGTGAGAACTAGTTTATTGCCAGGTATCCTGAAAACTGTTAAGGAAAACAGAAAGCATTCCTTGCCAATCAAGGTCTTTGAAACTGGTGATATCGTCCTAAAGGATGATAAGCTAGAAAGAAAAGCTTTCAATCAACGTCATTGGGGTGCCATTTACGTTGGTAAAACCGCGTCGTTTGAAATCATACAAGGTCTACTAGGAAAAATCATGCAAACTTTCAGAACTCAGTGGCTTCCTGATTACGGTGCAAACTCAACAGGTAGAGGTTATTGGATTGAAAAGGATGAATCATTGAAGACTTACTTCCCAGGTAGAGGCGCTAAAATCATGTTTAGACACAAGGAAGGTGAACAAGCTAAGGAAATTGGCCACATTGGTGTTTTGCACCCCGAAGTTATGATTAATTTTGATATCCCTTATGCTGGTTCTTACGTCGAGCTTAATGCTGAGGCTTTCTTATAGATCATTAATATAACGCTCATAAAAATTTAATGTCAATTCTATATATTTTGATATAGGTGTGAAAATATTTATATCGAGCAATCATTCAGAAATTAATAGATGTATCAACTCTGTGCTTCATACATTAATATTTTCATTTGGAGAATGATCTCTATTTTTCTGGGGTATTTCTGCCGATTCTGATGATTCTTTTTCCAATTTGTCATTGTCATTGTCATTGTCATTGTCATTGTCATTGTCATTAATTGGCTCTTCATTAGACGAGTTAAACTTAGCTTCAGCATTTACTCCCACTTCTGATGACTCTGTAGTTTTATCCTTCAATGTTTGCTCATACATTTGCTGCCATTCGTTCTTGGGTGGCTTGAACCATGAACTTCTGGAATACCATTTGTGCTTCTTCTTCTTAGAGTTGGATTGGTCAGAAAGTTTTTCCTGTGCAGATTCAAGCTCTGCCACTAATTTTCTCTCTCTGGCAACCTGTTCTGGATCGATAGGATCATCGATTTCCACGAACTCTTCACTTAACACAGATATTCCGACAGATTTTAGAATTTTTGGCATCATTTTTCTATAACTCATATGTCCATCAACAAATTCGCTGCAATCAACATTTTCAATGTCCGGGATATTTTTGATAGGTGATATACCTGCAACAGTACTTAATCCTCCACCAGTAGCTCTGAAAAGATACCCTAAAATCCAATCCCTGTTAGAATATCCATTGATAAAACGCCCACTAACAACTGAACGAGCTAGAATCATTTCATCTCTTTTATACACTACAGGAGATCCAAAGAGGTAAACATTTTCTACAATTCCTATAGCGCCATGTTTAGCCAATTCAACTAAACAGGAGTAGATAACACGAGAACCTAATGAAAAGCCAACCAAGGTTATTGGTCTATCACCTAGGTTTTTTGCCATTAGGGTATCTGCAAGAACCAGCCCAGCAGCCCATGCTCTATCGAGAGAAACGTTCCATGGATTGTCAATTAGGTATCCTAATTTAGAAAGCATATTGGGTAGAGTTATAGCAGCCATTAAAGCTGTCAAAACTGTAGCACCCAAAATTTGTTGGATTGTTTGTGTAACAATCTCACTTGCTAAAATACTCATTGTTTGACCTGTTGAACGAAGCATGTCTGGCTCCCAGTATAATGAGTACAAGTCCCCATTAATGGGGTCTACGGTACTAAAAGGTAATCTGACATCATCTTCGTTACCGTTCATCCAGCCTGATACAGATATGATTAAATTTAAACGACGATTGTTGTGTAAAGGTCTAAATTCAAATGTCCTCACACTTCCCATTCTTCTTTGCATGGCAGAAGTACCGATTTTAGCACCAATAGCAGTACTTGACACCGCAACAACAGTTGTCCCTCCTGCCCCAGTAAGAAATCCTGCTGCACCTGTGATACCAATGGTAGATAGCCCTGCTGCAAAACCCGCACCAATGACAGGAGCTAACAAACCACCACTCAAACCTAAAACTAATGATCCTCCTAGGGTTGCCAATCCAATATAGCACATTTTTTTACGTTTGACAGCTTTCCTTCTTTTATCCATATGAGTTTTTTCGTCCCAAACTTGATCCTCTGTGCACTGCTCTAGTTCAAGAGCATCGATTATCCTTTTCTCAAATTGACAAATCTCTATAGGTTCTATGTTCAAAAGTTCGCCAAATCTTATTAGTAAACTTCTTGATCTAGCATCATAATGGGAATCCTGTACTAACAATAGGAAAAGATCACAAATAATAGTCCAAGCCACGTCAATATCTAAATTCTCAGAATTCATAATACCCTTATCAGACTGTGATTCAGTTTTGAGCTCTGGAACTTCTTCCGCCTTGGGTAAGGGATTTTGAATGCGCTGAACGACCTTCAAACACTTGCATAAATCAGAAAGTTCAATTCCGTCATTAGATAGTCTTGAGAGCATTTTGATTTCTTCTGGATCAACATCTAAATGTGTGTATAACCTATTCAATATCAATGATTTCCAATGACCCATATTCTTTTGTAATACTTGTAATCTCTTAGCTAACTTCTTTTTAGACGTAACATTATTGGATGATAAGGCTATAGAAACAAGCCAAGTACACATATCATTAATGAGAACAGTAACGGAAGCAACATATGCAAATTTTTCCTTTTCATTCAATAGTTCTTTGGTTACGGATAATTGCTCTGAAGTTGTGATATCCTTTGTGTGAATTGCCTCTTCTTCGTCATCCTCTTCGTCGTCGTCAGAAAGAAGTTTGAGATCAGTGCTTGCAGTGCTCTTGGTCTCCGAACGAGGAAGTGAAACATTGGATCCTCCTAATTTCTTATGATTAAACAAAAAGTCTGTACGTTTATTAGTCATAAAAGACCTTTGGGCCTGCTCTTCGCCATCAACCTTGGTATATCCAAATGTACTATTCGGTGTCTGTGGTGGTTGGTTTTGTTCATTTACGGATACAGAGTTTGGGGGTTTCGTCATACCCTCCAAAACAAGATTTCCAGATTCATCATATATATCATAAGAGGCTATTGTGGTTACAGGCTGCCATTCGAGTGAGCTGTCGGATTCCGCACCTGACTCAACTCCTTCGTCTTTAACAGACTGTTCGACAGTCTCAGTGCGTCGTAGCTCTGTGCTTGTTGGTTCACCAGTCTCCTTATCTGACGTAGTATCATTACTAAGTTCAGGGATATTGTTATTAGTCTCTATTACGTCCACGTTGGGACTCTCTTGCGGGATATCAACGGATTTGTGCCTCCTTGTGATCTTGAGTTCTTTTAAGGCAAATCCAAGATCCTCCTCCCCATCCTTCTCTTTGCCTTTAGCCATTGAAAGTGTGGTTATTTGTTGCCTGTAGCTAGTAATGTCCCTGCAGTATTCCTTTTCTCTAAATGGCGCATCAAGAAGGCGTTGTACCCGAAAATACTCAATGTTATTGTTTAACGAACAGCATCGATGCTTGCTTACATACAATACAATTCATATTCAGTAGCGCCGCCTTTTAAGGTCGTGAGGAAATTAAGGATTGGACTCGTGGGACTGTTTCATGGTGTGTTGATTCTTTAGAATGTTTTTAAGTTGCACCCATACATCCACAATTCATTTTAACGTTTTTTAATTATTTTCATTTTAGGAAATATTAAATAGTTTTTGTTCATTTTTCACTTGTTCTTGTACGTTTCATGAAACTCATCGTTCATGTATGAATTGAAAAAATCCAAAGATATAGAGAAACATTACAATTCATTTAGGTTTCCCGTATTCATTTCAATACTGTTAGTTGAATTTTAAAGGAATTCATAAACCAAGCACAACCACTGATACTCAATAATAACAATGGCTCCAAACGTATGTGCAAATCAATCTGTCTAACAGACACTTGTTTAAAGTGAATTGGTTCTTTTCTGCTAAATTAAAATAATGCTCCAAACACTGAATGAAAGATTCAGTTCAAGACGTCAATATGACGTTTTTAGAAATTATGGCTATGCTGTTTTTTAATTATTCATTCCTCATCAATCGTCTGGATGATTGTTAATAGCAGTAGGCTGGTTTATTTTTGTACAAGAGTTTTCAGGGGATCGTTGTTTCTCTAGCCGAAGGATAATGTTTTCTTTGGCTAAGCTACGTTCGAGACCTTGTCTGACATTGTTAACAAAAAATTATGTGCCCAATGATACTAACAAGTTTAATTTTTAATTAGACCGCTAGAAAGCAAAAGATCACCAAGACCTTCACTGTTGATGTCTCTTCTCCAACTGAAAACGGTGTCTTCGACCCAGCTTCTTACGCTAAGTTCTTGATTGACCACATCAAGGTTGACGGTCACGTCGGTAACTTGGGTCAAGCTATCACTGTCGAAGAAGATGGTTCCGTTGTTACTGTTGTTTCTACCACCAAGTTCTCTGGTAAGTACTTGAAGTACTTGACTAAGAAGTACTTGAAGAAGAACCAATTGAGAGACTGGATCAGATTTGTTTCCACCAAGACCAACGAATACAAGTTGGCCTTCTACCAAATCACTCCAGAAGAAGAAGAAGAAGACGAAGAATAAATTCTTTAAAAAGGGATTTATAACTTTTGGGCTTTCTTTATTTCTTTCTTTTCAATAGCATTTTTGATTCATGACCTTACTGTCGAGGTGTTTTATCTATCATTATTGTGAATGGCTGTAGACAATTGCAGTGCTTGGCTTATTCACAATGTGTTTTGTACTATAAATGTGTAGTTTAACGGCAGTTCTTTCGTGAATTTTAATTTTTTAGGTTTTGTATATTAATTTAATGACTACTTCAGGTTAATAAAATCAATAAATCAAGTCCTAAATGTTGCATTAAGTACGTATCCTAATAGGAGCAATAGCAATGTAATTGATTGTCAAGAGAGGACTGGTTGTATTTATGAGCATAGAATACAGGATTTTTTTTAAGTTTTGGTACTGAAACTGTAAATTCAATTTAGAAATTCAAAAATGACGAATAATATCTTACTCTATTTTACAGATAGACAATTCACTATAACAGCGCCAAGCCTCTTATGGTACGTAGAATTTATAGAATAATGCACCTAATACTATTAAGTGCAGGATTTTATGGGCCTAAAGTTACACTTCCGTTTTCTCAACTTCGGAGCTAGTGTTTTGAGAAACGTCTTCAACTGCTGCAGCATCTTGTTTTCTGGACTTTTCCACATCTTCTCCAACATATAGCACATTGTTACATCTGATAAATATATCCCCTACTGTACCACTTGAAACATCATTGACAATCTCTTCTGCATCTGTCAACTGAAGATTGAAATATGTATCGACTGACACAAGTTTCCCTTTATATTGCATCTTGTTGAACTTTAGACTTACTATCACATCTTTGTCTATCAGTTGGTGTAAAAATGGCTTTGGATTGATTGGTTTAAATTCATCGGAGTCCTGGTTAATAGAAGTATCAGAGGTTAGTTAGTTAGTAATTTGTTTTATAATTGTATTCTCATTACCCAAGGTAAAAAACCCCAAGAATGATGCTAAATTTATGAGAACGAAGAGGAGATCATTCACAACATACCATTGTAATTATAATGTGTTGAAAACTGTTTGGCGAGGAGAACTTCTATTGCACTCGTCGCTATAGCTATAACCTTCTAAAAGCATTACGAATATTTCTTATAATTTGATTGATACTTCGTTATTCTCTCTTAATTCAAGTTTAACGATTTTTCAAACAATGTACACACGACATGCTTAGAAAAATAAGTAACAAATATAAGAATAAAGATCAAAAATGAAGATAAATTAAACAGTTCAACAAGGTGTTTGAAATGTTGTTATGATCCTAACGATTGTATCTACGATATATATATATATATATATATTTATTTATATGCTAATCTTGGAAGAAGTCTTATATCTGGGTCAGTTTCAAAGATAGATTAGGTTTGCCAGAGTCGTATTCAATTCTTAGCATCGCCCATACCAAGTCGACAAGCACAGATGCAATTGCCAAAGCATAAACTAATGAAATAGCATAGAAGAAGTTACTGTTACCTGATCCCAGTCCGACCCATAGATAATAAAATGTTGGGGACAAGATGATTGCATGGATAAATAAGAGCGTTGAAATAACTGGGTATCTTAAGTAGCCGAAAAGAGGTTTGAAAAATGGCACAAAGCTTAAGAAAAACCCACCATCACCCAAAGTTGGGTAGCCCTTAGTTAGTGTTAGCCACCCCAAACACAAAATGAATGCATATATAGGTTGTTCGTAGAATCTAATGGTGAATGGGGGAATGAATGAAACGACGAAAATATTGAATACTGATTTGAAGAAGGGAATGAAAAACTCAAACATCTCAATGAAAAAGTACCACCACAAGCCTAAATTTGGAGTCATCTTGCTAAATGTTATCATAGCCCAATATGTGGATGTGACATAGTTCCAATTGCCATTGTTCAGCTCAAAACTGATCAATTGCAACAGAATAGAAATAAGTATGCTCTTCAGAACTACTCCGACGTAATTTGATCTACAAATACTGGCCAACGGAATCAGAAGTAAGTACGCATATGGAGATAAGTAACCAGCAAATGCGATAAATATCGCTGATAGCAATGACTTCTTTTGTATTGCAAACAATAACGACGAACAAATTGATAAATTGACGAAAAGAGACGTTGACTGCGAAACACACGAGAGTAAGACCATTGGGTTCAAAACATACAAGATACCAGGAATATAGCTATCCATTTTTAGCTGCCGACGATATATTCTCGCAATTATCATTAGTTGACACGCTATTAGTGTGTCCATAGCAGCAAATAAAACCGGAACTAGAAACTCCATTGGCTGTAAAAATGCCATAAAGGACACTAAAATTGGAGGGTGGTGCACAACACCGCCATTATAAACAGGTAATTGATGCCCCAACAAATAGGCACCCTCTTTCAATGATCTGTAACTGGTGACAGGTGTAGAAAACTCCACCGTCCTGTCCAACTGCTGCTGCAAAGACGGAAAGAGGTACGACACAGCTAACCTAGATAAAAGGCATACCCATATTACCTCCCATTCGTGCGATACCATTCCACAATATCCTCCTACCTGTAATCAGATGTAGACCCAGGTACCAATATCTCATAAGTTCCTCTTCATTAATAAAGATGTTACTAAATAACACGATTAGTATTATGCACCATTATGTACCAGTGTCAGGTTTTTACACTTACAAACCGTAAACAAAACCAACTATTCCGTCATTACCCGGATATTACAGTAAATAAGCCCACGTGACTTACTTTATGTGATTTGATTTTTTTTTTTTTTTTTTCATTTATTCCCTGAACGAATCGGGTCGACGAGCATGGAGACCTCGAAAGAACAACAAATACAGTAATTAAGAACAAGTGTATTTATTAATGTTTATTTGGAAAGATAGTTAATTAAAGGTGGTTTTTCTTAAATCAAACAGCAGATTTTTGAAGCGAGTGGCTTGAATTAGTAAAGAGTCTTGGAACAAGTACTCAATTAATATGGATTTCGAAGAAAACGAAGATTTGAACGGTGTGCGTTTTTCCTGGAACGTTTTTCCAGCATCCAGAACGGACGCCAACAAGAATGTGGTTCCAGTTGGATGTTTGTACACGCCTCTTAAGGAGCGTGAAGATCTAGCTGTTGCTGCCTACAACCCAGTTGTGTGTGGTAACATCAGCTGTAAGTCGGTTTTGAACCCATATTGTGAGATTGATGTTAGATCCAATTGTTGGATATGTCCAATCTGTAAGACCAGAAACATTTTGCCTCAACATTATGCTAATTTGACTCAAGACAACTTGCCCTTAGAGTTGACGAACACTACTATTGAGTACATTACCAGTGTTCCAGTCCAAGTGCCACCAATTTTCTTTTTCGTTGTCGACACGACTGCGGAAGAGGAAAACTTGCAGGCCTTAAAGGAATCCATTATCACTTCATTATCGTTGCTCCCAGCTAACGCTTTGGTTGGTCTGATCACTTATGACAATGTGATTCAATTGCACGATTTATCTTCATCTACTATTGACAAGTGTAATGTCTTTAGAGGTGATCGTGAATACCAATTGGCTCAAGTTGTCGAAATGTTAACTGGTGAGAAGATGAATGCTGCCCAAGCTGTAAACATTAATGCTCCAGCAAAGGTGACTCCATTTTCGCTAAATAGATTCTTCTTGCCATTGGAGCAAGTTGAATTCAAGTTGACTCAATTGTTGGAGAACTTGAAGCCTGATCAATGGGACATTAAATCCGGTTTCAGACCTTTAAGAGCCACTGGTTCTGCTTTGAACATTGCATCTTTGGTGCTAGAAGGCTGCTACAAGCATGTTGCCGCAAGAGTCATCTTATTCTCCTCTGGTCCAGGTACCGTTGGCCCAGGTCTTGTCGTTTCTCCTGAATTAAAGGATCCATTAAGATCACACCACGACATCGACTCCGACTCTGCAAAGCACTACAAGAAAGCTTGCAAATTCTACAACCATTTGGCTCAAAGGGTTGCAGACAATGGCCACACAATGGATATATTTGCCGGCTGTTATGATCAAGTTGGTATGTCTGAAATGAAAAAGTTAACAGATTCCACAGGTGGTGTTTTGTTGCTAACAGACGCCTTCTCAACAGCCATCTTCAAGCAATCTTATTTGAGATTCTTCTCAAAGGATGAAGAAGGCTACTTGCAAATGGCTTTCAAGGGTAACTTGTCTGTTAAGACTAGTAGTGACCTAAAGTTGCAAGGTTTAATTGGCCACGCATCTCCAGTTAAGGCTAAAACTGAAGCTTCTAATGTCAGTGATTCAGAAATTGGTATCAGTGGAACATCAACATGGAAAATGTCCGCTTTATCTCCAAGACATACGTATGCTGTATTTTTCGAGATTGTCAACCCTGGCGCTTCTGCAGAAGTCATTTCTGACAGACCAAAGTTGGCATATACTCAATTTATCACCTCTTATGAGCATGCTTCTGGTACAAACCGTGTCAGAGTCACTACTGTGGCTAATCAAATGCTACCATTTGGAAACCCAGCCATTGCATCCTCGTTTGACCAGGAAGCGGCTGCAGTGTTAATGGCACGAATTGCCGTGGATAAGGCTGAGTCAGATGATGGAGCCGATGTTATCAGATGGATCGACAGAACTTTGATTAAGCTCTGCCAAAAATACGCGGACTATAATAAGAATGACCCTTCTTCTTTCAGATTATCACCTCAATTCTCATTGTATCCTCAATTTACTTACTATTTGAGAAGATCTCAGTTCTTGTCTGTCTTCAACAACTCTCCTGATGAAACTGCCTTCTACAGACACATTTTCACTAGAGAAGATACAACTAATTCATTGATTATGATTCAACCTACACTAACATCTTTCTCTATGGAAGAAGAACCACAACCAGTCTTATTGGACTCTGTATCTGTCAAACCAAATACTATCTTGCTATTGGATACATTCTTCTATATCTTGATTTACCATGGTGAACAAATTGCTCAGTGGAGAAAGGCTGGTTATCAAGATGATCCTCAATACGCTGATTTCAAGTCTCTATTAGAAGAGCCTAAGCTTGAAGCAGCTGAATTATTAATAGATAGATTCCCATTGCCAAGATTTATTGATACAGAAGCAGGTGGGTCTCAGGCTAGATTTTTGTTATCAAAGTTGAATCCATCAGACAGCTACCAAAATGGTGCTGCTGCTGGCTCTACCATTGTGCTAACTGATGATGTCTCTTTGCAAAACTTTATGTCTCATTTACAACAAGTCACCGTTAATGGGCAAACTTAAGTGAAAAGTCATCGACACAGATGAAGTATTGGTCTTCAATGTACAATATATATAAAATTACATATATATACATAATTATCCAATTTTACATCTTAATTATATTATCTCAATAGGCCATAACAAGATCGAAATAATTGTTATTGTTGCTAAATATGTTCTGTCTTTGGAAGAGAGTTGCAACTATAGTTCAAATACCCACATATCTAAAGTTACACCATCAAAAACTACAAAGTTATTCAAAGGAGACTGTCGTTTTCCAAGGACGTTAATAACATCTTGCGAAAGAGCACCACCTATAACTGCAGCTACTGGACTTAATTCCACAGAAATTTGATCAATGAATTGTTTAATAGTTTCGGTCGAAACCTCTTCAATCTGCAACCCTAATTGCTTACAGGTAGAGTGATATTGGGAATGAAAGGTTTCCAGATCTAAGGAATCGTATTTTGTGTCTTGTTTCAATAATGTTAGAGTTAGAGGCACTTTAGGTGTCATGCGCTTTAGTTGCCTTCTAGATAGCTGATTAGTTAAGATGGCGGAATGCAGTAGCTCATCCAAAGGCTTGAACGTGTGTTTAGTGGTAATAACTTGATAAACCACATTTTTTTCCTCATCTTTGCGCTCGTCTAGTTCAACTATGACTTTATTGGGGCTGGTTTGGCCAAGTTCGGCCGGCCTTGCACTTTTAAGTTTTTCGTCAACCGATAGGAACTGGATCAAATCAGCAAATATGTAACCGGAAAATCCGTTAATTCCAGCAGCATAAAGTGGTACTTTTACATCTCTGGTCTTCTTATTCAACTCCTTGATTTCAGCAGGGGTTAAATCTGTTGCTACTATCAAACTAAACTGAGAGAAATACTCTGTATCCTTTGATAATACATTGTCCGTATCTATGGACAATTTAACTCTTGGATTCATATCCTCGATGTGAGGTCTGGCTGCGTCCAACCTTTTGGTACCAACATCCTCTTTTCCAATGAAGAACTGGGAGCCTAAATCCTCCTCAGTTATAACGTTAGAATCCAATATAGTTAACGAACCTATACCACTGAGAACAATGTTCTTGGCAACTTCATTACCAATGGCTCCTAAATTGATTAAAAGAACACTAGAAGACCGCATATTAGCCTGTGCAGCCATACCCCACAACCTAATTTGTCTGTCATATAATGCGATTTCGTCTATACTCATTTATATTATTAGCTTTTCTGTTAGTAAAACCATTCAATGCTATTCAATACAACGTCATATACGCTGACGAATTGATGTTCAATGTATACATACCTGCTGTCAATCCCTCCGTAGTTACCATTTTAACGTTTTAGAGTTAAGTTACTGATGTCTAATTGGTCTCCTTCTATTTCGGTTAGGGCCCAATTCACTCAAATTAAAAGTGATATAGCCGTTTGCTCATATCCTTCGTACCGTGTTTTGTTTTCGGAAAAACATACTAAGCAAAAGGTTCAAAAACATCAACACTTCAAATATTTTTATGTTACAACAACGAAAGGTAAAAACACGGTATATGGCAAAGACAATAACCATACACGGGTACTGTCGGAATTAGCAACAGTGAGTATCAAATTGGTATTCTTCAGGTAAAAATTCTTTCAGGGTTTCTATTCTATTATTTTTGATATTTATTCCTGGTGTTCGTGTTGTAATTCAGTATGGATTTGTTAAAGATTTTAGACACGGCTCCAGATCCGGCTATTGTTGATGCACAGACTATGGGTGTTTCGGGAGACACATCCGGTGACTATTGGTTGCCAGCTCCTATGTGTCTTTACCAGAAAGAGCTAACAGACCAGATAGTATCCCTTCATTATTCCGATATTCTCAAGTATTTCGAGACGTCAGATTACAAAGAAGACATAGTTATTGGCTCGATGAAATCTATGTGTTTGAATAGTGAGTACGTCGCGACACATCCATACCTCTTGATTGATCACTTTATGCCAAAATCTTTAATCACGAAGGACATACCGGGGCATCTCGCTGAAACGTCTGGGAAATTTGCTGTTTTAAGAGATCTTATGTCATTAGTACAAGAATACGAAACACATACGCTAATAATGGCAAGGCCTGGGCGAACTATGGACTTGCTTGAGGCATTACTATTGGGAAACAAAGTGAATATTGTTAGGCACGATGGCCAGACAATCAAGACAAAGAATAAACCAAAGAATTTCTCATGCACATGCCACCTTGTATCTTCGAATAACACCAGAAAAATGCCAATCGAGTTCCCAAAAAATATTACTGTCGATATGGTGATTTGTTTAGATCCAACTTGCGATCCGGAGGATCCAACCATAATGAGAATCAGAAAACAGAATAGACCGAAAAGGGGCACTGATACCTGCGCACCGGCTATTAGACTTACGACTATCGATTCTATTGACCACTGCGAACTATACTTTGGAAAATACTTAAAAAAAGACTCACGAGAATATTTAGTTAAGGTTGCGGCGGCGGTTGTGGTATTACGAGATATTGTCGGAACATTACCTCCTGATTTAAGACCAATATATTCTCAGAATTTGAAATATCTTTCAAGCTGGCTAGACAATCCAAATATGCCTTGGCCATTACCTGATGTTTATCCAATTAGTGAATATACCTCTATGGATGTTGAAAAATCCTTACTGACAGAAGTAAGCTACAGTCAAACTGGAAATGACCTAAAAGAGCAGTTTATCAACGACAGAAAGCGCAGAAATAGAGGTAACCTTAAGGAAAGATCTTCACTTTTATACTATAAATCAAAAAGAATCAAAAATGATTATTCGACCAACCCTTTGAAGCAAGATATGGCAGTACTAACGTGGGTGTCCGCTTCTGGTCAACAGAAAGGGGAAATAGATTACCATTTGGCTACTGACATACTCACCCATAAAATGATTCAATCAATTGAGAATATTTACGACAAAAATGAAAAGCAGATTCAAGAGCTGAAGGATTTCGAAAAGATGGAACCAATACAACAACAGCATTACGAAAAAGCTAAACAAGATTATGATGACATTAAAGGAAAACTTGATAATTGCGAACAGAAATTACGTGATGATGAATCTAAAGTTAAAAATTTCCTTGACCAAGCAGATATTAAACACAAAAAGATTGAAAATATTAATTCGGAGATTAATGATCTACTTGAGCAGTTATCATCGAAATCAGAATCGCATAAAGAACTAAAGACCCTCCTAATAGATATTGCAAATCTAAATGAATCACACGACAAAGAACAAAGAAATCTTGATGCAAAACTATCGGAAAGGGCATATATGGAGAAAGAGATATCTAGAGCAGAACAAGCGATTAATGATAGCAAGGTTGAAGAGAGTAAACTACAAGAGGAGATCAAAAACTTACAAGACCAAATCGAAGAAAAAATGTTAAAGAATGAAGAAGAAGTGAAAAATGCCAAGCAAAAAGTTGATTTGCTTCAATCGCAAATAGAGCAAGAAAGCCACAACTTTAGTGTGTTACATTCAAAATTAGGATATATAACTGACAGGCTGTCAAAAATTCAACCGAGCAGGGGAAGACAGGTCACAAATGGAAGATCAAAGAAATAGTAAGATGGCGATAGTTGTTCATCGTTAATACATAGGAATATAAGTATTTAGATAGACCACAACAGATCGATGCATTTCAAAAGCTCCATTTATTTAACGAACGGTCCCAGCCAGCACTATATATATCAGAATTTACAATGTCGACAGACATAACCTTATCAAGATGTCCTTCCAAAGTTTTCTCTTTGATCCAATTTCCTCCATTAAATATGTTAACCTTTTTATCATAACCAGAAGAAACAAGGAAATCGCTCCCATCACGACTAAAGCTTACTTGTGATACAAGACTATTGTGTGCCAATATAGTCTCTGCTTTCTCTTTCTTTCTGATATCCCAAATCTTTATAGTGCCATCACCACTACCGGATGCTAGTTGGTACCCATTTTTAGCCCAGTCCAAAGAGTATATAGGTTTTGAATGCCCTTGAAGAGACATAATGGTTTTTCCGGATCTTAAATCCCACACCAATGCAACTGAATCTAATCCACCAGTGCATGCCAGAGATCCATCTGTATTAAATACAAGGGAGAAAACTTCATTAGCATGTCCTTCTTGCTTTAAGAGAACAGCTTTCTTTTCAGTATCAAATAAGACCCATGTTTTATCAAAAGAAGTACTTCCGACAACATTGTTACAAGGATGATATCGTATTTTTGCAAATCTAACGTTATTTGAATGTAATATATCAACAGTATTTTCAGAGCTAGTATCGTACATCGCTATTTTCCCATCATAAGTACACACTACAATATTTCGGTCATCCGCACTCCAATCCAATCCACTAATTTTCGTGCCCTCCAGTGCTTTATTAACATACGCTTTTTCCATTGAGGTTTTAAATATTGACAAATTACCTGACCAACTACCGCAAGCAATAAATTCTCCATTTGAAGAGGATCTAATCTCAGATACAGGTTTCTCGTCAACTACTTTGGTCCCATTCAAGGAATATTTTTTCAAATTACACTCTAGTCTTCTTCTCTTGGAGATAACATCTTTTACAGACTGAGTGGAGAGCTGTCTTCTCTCATTCTTAACTCTAAGTTTAGCTCTATTCAAAGAAAATGTTATCAAAAACTTTCTAAACGCAATCAAATTCTCAGATGCTGGTGTATAGAACTCTTCTTCATCTGCTATCGAATGTTTGTCTTCGATATGGGTATCAGAGGTTGATGACATATATTTGACAATCTTGTCTCTAGCTTCATCACTTTTGAGTATGATGTCAGCCAATCGGTCTCTACGTGCATAGTCATCTTCTTTATCAATAGAACTAGGCTGTCCTAAAAGTTCCAATGCATGTATAACATCTTCTTTTAGAGTTGGCACTAGATTCAACCTTTCTTGTCTCTGAAATTCTAATCTCTTTAGCGCCTCTCCAACATTTTCTCCATCGTGATTCTTGTAGTCAATATCGACGCGTACATTATCAAGGTCAACCATCACAGTATTCTGAGTTTGTGAACCACCTCTTGTCCGTTTATTCTTATTCTCATATTGTATGCTACTTTTCAATGTATTTATGTTATAAGACCTTTATATGAATTTATTAACTACAGGTTTTTAAGTCTGAAAAGAACAAGTTATGTTACAGAAGTAAAGTAAGAAAGGATAGTTATCTGATAGGTAAAAGTAGGAAATCAGACGAATCTGGCAATGAGCGAAAAAGCGTTGCTTCGTGAGAAGCACATTGAGTATGTTGCTTCTTTAGATGAGAAGACGAATGATCTTGAGTATTGGCTCTCAGAACACTTAAGGTTAAATGGTGTATATTGGGGATTGACCGCACTTTATTTACTTGATTCCATGGAAACCTTCAAGAAGGAAGATGTTATAGATTTTGTTCTTAAGTGCCGTGATAGAAAAAGTGGTGGATTTGCAGCATTCCCAGGCCACGATGGTCATTTACTTACGACTCTTTCGGGTTTACAAATTCTAGCAACATATAAGGCTTTGGATCGGTTGTCCAACGAAGACAAGGACGAGATAGTAAGGTTTATTTTATCCAATCAGAAAGAAGACGGGTCGTTTCAAGGTGACAAGTTCGGGGAAGTTGATACACGGTTCGTATATACTGCATTAAGCTGTCTTTCAATTTTGCATCGCCTAACAAAAGATGTTGTAGAACCCGCCGTCAGTTATATATTGAAATGCTACAACTTTGATGGAGGATTTGGGTTAAATCCTGGCGCGGAGTCACATGCTGCCCAAGCATTTACATGTGTAGGTGCACTAGCAATTGTGGGAAGATTAGATGCACTAACTTCGTCACAGCAAAATAATATTGCTATGTGGTTATCCGAAAGGCAAGTTCCAGAAGGCGGCTTAAATGGTAGACCAAGCAAACTTCCAGATGTGTGCTACAGTTGGTGGGTTCTTTCCACTTTAGCTATTCTTAAGAAGGCAGATTGGATAGATTTTGACAAGCTCACAGAGTTTATATTGAATTGCCAAGACCCTAAGAAGGGTGGCATTAGTGACCGGCCAGATAATGAAGTTGACGTTTTCCATACAGTATTTGGACTAGCAGGTCTTAGTATAATGGGATACGACTCATTAAAACCTATTGATCCAGTGTATTGTATGCCTTATTACGCTACGGAAACATTCCAACGCAGCTGCGACAGTTAAGCTTTGACCGTGTTTTAAGACTAGTAATAATAGTGATATTAGTAAATACTGAAATGCTATTTAAAAGGGTATTTCTTCTTCCACTACGGCCTTAGTAGCCGGATAAAACTCTACGTATTTGGCCATTCTTTTGTGAATAAATCTGCCCGGGTTAATGGTTTTGCAACCATTATAAGTAACATCAAAAGCTGGTGCACTACTGTCACATAGCATTATGCTCGAAGGAAGCGGAGACAATTGTAAAGTGAAATCAAGATCCCATATGGTGGGCCTGATTCTGCTCGAAAATGGGGAAAGATGTTGTTGATCCAAAAGTGTCTTTACTAGTTTTCTTGATTCCAATACATGTACCGGTAAGTTATTCTTCAATGCTATTAACTGACCCACAGAAACATCCGGGTTTCTGGAATATTGCTCTTGCAGTTCGACGTTTTCCATGTACTTTTCTTCTTCCATCGCAGGGAAAATAATGTTATATCTCTTAAATCTATTTGCGAGATCATCGCGTGTAAGAACAATTTCTTGAGATAGGTATGCAATACGAAGCGGATTGGATCCCCAGTGTATTTTTCTGCATATCCTGTTCATTTTTTGTACAAATGAAGAGGGTATCTCCTTTTGAGGCCATAACGTTGTGGTACCTAATCCAACCATTGAGGACCAAGGGTCATTGGGTCCCGGAATAAATATCATATGAGTATCATTAATTAAGTTCTCATAGTTACTCAAGAGTGTCGCCAACTCATCAAAATTATTCTTATATGATACCGTCGCACTCACATTTTTAGACGTTAGGCTTGGGTGTACAGGTACAGACACAAATGAACCATTGAATACAATGGCAACAGGAGGGTCTCTATTGAGTTTATCAAATGTCTTTTTTAGACCATCCATTGTGCTAGTTTCATCCAAGAAGATATCACCGCCTAGTAAAACAAATTTGTGATCGCTAAGCTCTTGCTCGAGATAGTGCATTCTGATCTTCAAGTCATCGTCCAATCTTGCAGTGTAATTTTCATTTGAAGGATTAAAAGCTCCCAACAGGTCTAAGTTACCAATGGCCTCCAAAGTTACATCTCTTTTTTCGCCTGGTGGATGTGTAATTGACGAAACCACGAAGGTATTGTTATAAGTGAAATAAATTCCTTCCACCAGGACTATGCACCCTGGTACGTAATAAGTTCCTTTGGTAGGAATAGCCTGTTGAATATCCAACTCAATAGTACCACTTGGGTCTTCTAAGCTCCAATTTCCTTTCGAATTCCGATCTAATAAACCTAGAAGCAAGAAATTCTTACCGTCATGTCCCAGTAAATTCTTTATCTGTGTAATTTTCATGTACGTAGCTGAATTGAGTGCTGAATTTTCTGTATCGCCCAATTGTTTTCCCATCTCCACCACTGAAGACATGGGATTAAATATATCATTGTTCTGAAAGTTTTCATTCCGCAGTACTTTATCCTTGACAATGTGATACCTGGTAGTGAATAATGATACCTGGGATTCAACGTTTGGAAGTTTCAGTTTCGCCATTGTTAGCAAATTCTTATGGCTTTCTGTTGTTTGCGGTACGTACACGTAATGTCTTTTAACATGGTCATATGTAAACTTTTGTTGCTTGAAAGTACTAATAACCTTAAAGTAATCAGTCCAGTCTAGTTCCGATCCCACATTTGTGTAACCTGTTATGGGGTGATCACCTGCGGAAGATTCAGAATCTGAGTTCAAAGGGGATCCCTCTTCGAGAACGTTTGGAGAATTTGAAGCAATGGAGCCCTGAGAGAGCACTTGAGCTTCAGCTTCCGTGCCAGGGCTTTTAGACTTCTTCAGAAATGCCTCAAGATTATTCTTCCTTGCGCTATGGTGCGATTTCTCACGTATCTGGCTTTGTTCTGCCTTCTCACGCTCTTTAATCTCGCTGATTACTTGCTGAACGTTAATCTCATCTACAAATAAACCTCTGCCCTGTTCCCGCCATATTGCCGCAAATTGTTCCAGAAATATCGTAGTCTCACTATTCTGCCTCCAATTAAGCCCAAAAGTAGCACCGATGTAGGATGCCAATGCTGCTAGACCATCAGATTTTATATTCAAACCAAACTTTCTAGTTAATATTCTGTATGCTAGAGGCCTAAGCAACTGTGGTTGAATGGAAGCTGGTAAGACAACACCTGCCATATTAAAAGTATGGTGGAGGACTTTATCACTAGATTAAGAAGAAGATTATTCTTTAATGATCGTTCACCTCTCTACACAATGAAGTTTATACTGTTCTTCTTTTAATATAGCGTAATGAGCAGTGTAGTAGCAGAAGAAGCTATTTTCTTCTTACCAAACGATGGCATCTCTGACGCGTCAAGTAAACGCGTCAGTCATATCCCACGTGACCAATATGAAAAACAAAAAATAAAATAAAATAATGATTAACTCTTTAATCGCTAATAAAAAAAAGAAGGTAAGTATACTTACCAAATGCGCCTAGTTTTTAATCATTGATAATGTCAAGGCAGTAAAGCAGAGGGAGGAAAGGAATTCTCACGGATAAGCATTGTTAAGCAAGTGGCTTTATGAACTAAAATACTTCTCAATTTGTTCCCAGAAACACACAAGCGAACATGGATAATCTAAAGCAGTATTGGAACTCATGGTGGTATGAAAACGATGGCAGAAAGTACGAAGACTACCCTATAAAGAGGAACCGATACCAGCCAACTAAATTACCCGAAAGGTACAGAGTGCAGAAGCCCAAAACTTCGCTTCGCTCGGTGAGAGTTCAGCCGGAGAGAAAACGGGAGCGGGAACGTGAACGTGAACGTGAACCAGAGGTTAAAGAATACAGAATACCCAAAACAAACGTAAATGTCCGTTCAACTTGGGAAAAGGTCAAATCCCTATTTGAGACTGACAAGCGTGATTTGAAGCAGATGAAGCAAGCCTACGTAGATTACAAATTACCATCAACAGAGGCCAACGCAACCCAAGAGGCAATCAATAACGTAATAGCGAATGAACGTTTTAAGAAGAAGCTCCTGGAAAGACGTTACGAGAAGCATATGCTGGATGAATTAAGACGCGGGAGGAGAATGCACAAGAGAGGCAGGTCGTCAGGAAGAGGTGTGGCTGATGATGCACCTCTGTACGAAAGGACCATTAACCATGCGGACGAAGTTATTCTACTGAGGAAGAAGATCGACGAGTTGGAACAAAGGCTCTCGGACACGATAGAGGAGCTAGTGATCACCAAGAAAAAGCTTGAATTTTCACAGGAAAAGAACGCACTTCTCGAAGAATTGTTCGATGATGGGAACATGGAAACTGAGTATGTGAAATCAAGACGACACATGGCGAATTTACAAAACAGCTCGAGGAAACCGGAATTAAAGCAATTACCGCGTTCGCCGTCGCCAGTGTTACATGTGAATCCGATGTTCACGTCGAGCCCCATACGCGCCACCACGACTACGGCAACAGAAGGCCAACAGGATAATTTTTACGAAAAGTACCCTCGAATTCCGGAGACGGAGAATTTAGCGAATTACCGCTCCCCAACTCCAGCCAACGGAAACGACCATAACGACACCTCGCTTTCCCCGGTAAGAGTAGACTACTCCAAGTACAGCAATGGTTTGTAATATTACAAAATAAAACTGAATGAATATAGTATTGTTATTGTTATCATTATTATTATTATTATTATTATTATTATTATTATTATTATTATTATTATTTAATGTTATTGAAAATATCAAATGTTATGATTATTATTAATATTAATTAATATTACTATATATTACGACTATTCGTCAATCATTATTATGCTTTACGATTAAAAATTCAACATGCAGTACTTAACATCAAAGAGACAGAGAAGAAAACACGGTAGAACAAGCATTCCGGTGGCTAACATCGGCAAAAAAAGGCGCGTGTAGGATGTATATGAGAATGTGTGAATGGGGGCGAGGGGTGCGGTAAATATATACAAGATTCAGCAATCGAACAGAAGTAGAATCGAATCATCCCATCTACTTCTCATATATTTCCTCCTCTATCCTAAAAACCTGTGTGCGTGCGAAACATAAATATATACACACACACAAATCTGTCCTGCCTCAAGTAGAGTTCTTCCTCTTGACGGGGTACTTGTTGTTGATCAAATCCGCCCTTGTTACGACTATTGGCGGGCTACTGCTCTTGAACGGATTTACTGTGTCAAAGAACTCCTTCGTTCCGTGAATCCATGGTGTTATCATACAGCTCATAGACATTGTGCAATATTGTAGTGCTATACTGTAGTGTAATGTAGGGGTAGCAGTCTTAACGACGGTATACGTGTGTGTATAAAGCTATGCGAATGCGAACAGGGCTTAAAAAGAAACAAAGAAACAAATTAAACGAATATCCTCCAGACGTTCAACTATCAACTTGACCGATGCTAGTTACTCGTGTTAGTGCTTGAGATTGAGTCTGTGCTTCAGCTCTACAGCTGAAAAAATACCAGAACACATAGCAACCCGCTTCCCCCAAACAAGTCCGGTCTCACTCGCCCCAACTCTTCACTATATATACTTTACGTACAAAACCTCACATTTATTAGCATCCCAACTCTCATCAGAGATGCATTACAAATCTTACGAATATACGTACAACAAGGAAACAAACAAGCAAACAAACGGCGCACACGCACCGTGAGACATGTGTGAAACCGAATGAACAGGAACAATGAATGAGCATGAGCACAAGAACCCCTGCATATGCAAACAGCTCAAACGACAACCAAAGCCTTGATAAAACTGCAGCGAGGCTTTAAGCAATATCTCTCTATACGCTCTTGTCATTCCATGGTAACTACTACTATAGCAGGCTGTAGTTCCACCTCGCAAAAATACGGCAATACGTGCGGACGCATATTCGTATGTTCGAATAGCTGCTAGGCTAACTAAACAGCGGGTAGGAAAAACGGGGGAAATGATTTGTAAAGCAAAAAAAAAGGAACAAGAAAAAAAAATTGGGACGAATGTAGAAATTAAGTTTCTACTATAAGCGGAAGGGATTAAGGGCAGGGCTTAGTATGGGGGCTCAGTAAGTTTTTGTCATGAGTTTGTTGTATATTTTGGGTTTTGTTAGTGGCTTGGGAGTGCTCGGTTGGCACGTTTGTTTACAACAAGACAGGTGGTAGAGGCAGTGTGTATCTATCTCTAGAGTGAACGTGAGTACGAGTACGAGCGTTATGCATTGTCAGTACATAGGAAGTTTGAGGCTGAACCAAGCCTACTGCGCTAGTGTTTATTTTTGGGTATCTTACAATTAGTCTATGTGCTTTTTTTTTTTTATTTTTAAAAGAACCCATTATTTTCTTGAGCTAGTACCACTACTGCCAGAGTGGAGCAGACACAGGTAATATCTAAGTAGCACACCAGCAACGTCGGTGGAAATGAAGTAAATGTAAATGGGTAGGTATTATTAGTGTTAACAGTAGCTAGGGTTCAGGCAGGAAAAGAAAAGAAAACAAAAACAAACACAAACCAGTCCCGAGCTAGCGGTGTTAGATCAGGCGTTTAGTAATTGCGACTTCTTCTCGTATCTCCTTCGTGCTCTTCTACGAGAGCGAGCGAGTTCTTGGTTTTTATTTTTTTCTTGTGGTTTTTCTACCTATGCAGATGAAGCCCTGTCTTCGAACCCTATGATCATCGGATTTAGTTTTCCATTAGGTTCTGCATGGAAGGAAATAAGAGGGAGGAGGCAAGCTCTTTCCGCGATGTGCACAGTGTGTTCCGCGGAGTGCCCTAAAGTGACCGGGGGGAAATCTGAGGGTCTGAGAGACAGCCATGCGACACGCGGGCAGAACTCCGTGCGAGAGCTGTGTGTTCGCGTTTAAGCCGATGCATCCGCGGAACCTTGGCGTTGGTATTCCGCGCTCGCGCGCTTGTGCTTGTGCTTGTGCCTGTGCTGGTGCTCGCGCTTTCGTCCATGCACACCCCGATCCCGTCTCGGAGGATTTCGGATATACGATTTCTAGGTCACATGACCAAGTCACGTGGACGTAAATCTTTTTTTTTATTATTTTTTTTTTTTTCATGGGGCAGGCAGGGTGAGCGAGTAGAAGAAGGGACCCTCGTTCGATACCTATCTCTGGGAGGATTTCAGGAAGAAGAGGGTAACACCTGGAATGCCAAAGTATTATGAATGAAACTGTGGAGCTTTCTTTGGCTACCAAAAATTGTGGTGGTGGTGGTGGTGGTGCTGATGCGATAGGCGATTTTGTCATTTTTTCGGTCGATAATGATGCCATTCGGTCCATGCACGCAGTTTCAGAGAGAACTAGCGCCAAGTCTGGCGCTAGACTTGATAATTGAAATTGTGAAGAGCCCACACAGTTCCTTTCTGAACTTGATCAATTGCCCTAGTTTGTCCCCTGTATCGCTCTTCTTCGCGTTTTCCTGCCTTTAGTATGGATTTTCGATGGACCAAAAGGTCTTCTTCATCTATTTTTTTTTTTTTTTTTTTTTTTTTTTCCTCATCATTATCTATCTCTATCACCTGAAATTTTCATGCACAGAGCAAGTAGTCATTCAGTCATACTGCAATTAAGAAACATATACAGATATATAGCATTTGAAGTATGTTATATAACATTGCAATGTTTTTTAACATTGGGAGGGAGAGAGATTCAGTGGTGGTTTAGCGTTGAATCTTGAACTCCAGAGTGACTTTTTGAATCTGTTGTCTTTAAGGTTTCGCGCACTGTGTGTTGAGACATAGGTAGAGAGCAGAGCAGAAGCAGAGACAATGTCTGCGACTAGAAACTCATCTTTTTCGATATCTCAGCAAGGCCAAGGCCAGGGCCAGGGCGGTGCCAGAAACAGGAAATTCTCATTCCAAATGGGACCGACATCTACGTATTTGGGGCGTTCATACGTTGGGTCGTTCATTTCTCCCCCATTTGAGGGCAGCAACGAGATGTACGAATCGAAACTGCCCATCTCTGGCGACAGCCCCGCTAATAGCAGAATGATCCACGAAACGGGCAATTTACATAAACAGACAGCAATGCTTTCCAATACTTTTGATGCCGGAAGCGATGGTGTCAATGAACTGTCTGTGCTTTCGCCGGAAGAACAAGAAGAACTCGATCGTCAGGCATTGGATATCGACAAGACACTTGATGGGCAAAATCGCGGCGACATGCTCCAGGATTCAAGACCCATTGTATCGGGTGATGTGGATGATGATATCAATTTCTCTTCCAGTTATATGCAGGATGATACATCGCTGTTGGAAATGTCTGATACAGGCGAGAACTTGGCATTGCTTCCCTCCAATTCGCACAATTCCTTCTACCTTGAGTATGGAACTTATGATGAAGAGAGCCAATCCCAGGGCATGGGAGGCCACTATGTGTCGTTGCTTCCGGATGGACCAAATACAAATTCTGTCCAGATGGGCCGTAGTGCTAGGTCACATTATGATGCTGCAAAAGACCTAACTTACCGTATTGTCCAATACACTCCGGCTGTCGGACTCGGTCTTCTTTTGAACATTTTAGATGCGTTATCCTACGGTATGATTATCTTCCCAATCACAGAACCCTTGTTTTCACATCTTGGACCAACCGGGTTGTCGATGTTTTATGTGTCAACTGTGATTTGTCAACTGTGCTTTTCTCTAGGTTTATCCTCATTCCCATCTGCCATCGGGTCTGAAATGATTGAGATCACTCCGTTCTTTCACACAATGGCCATTTCTATTATGAATTCTATACCTGAGGGTAACGATGCAAAGGTCATCTCAACTACAATCGTTTGCTATGCTCTAAGTTCCGTTGTCACAGGTATAACATTCTTTTTACTAGGTAAGCTTAAGTTAGGGAAAATTGTCGGATTTTTTCCCCGTCACATCTTAATAGGTTGCATCGGAGGTGTGGGTTATTTCCTTGTTATAACTGGCTTGGAAGTGTGTACCAGGGTTCCTGAGTTCAAATACTCTTGGTCCTTCTTGGTATCATTGTTCACTGATAGTGATATCTTGTTCAAATGGTTGACCCCAGTTATCTTAACGCTCATTTTGATCGCCGTCCAGTCGAGAATTCACAACTCTTTGGTCTTACCTTCATTCTACATTATCGCATTACTGCTATTCCATTTCATCGTGGCATTGATTCCAAACCTCTCCTTGGATAAGTTGCGTGACTCAGGATGGATTTTCCCCAAAGTTAGTGCAAAAGAAAACTGGTACGACTTTTACAAACTTTATGACATTAATAATATCGAATGGGGACTTATTCCAAAACAGATACCAACAATGCTTGCTTTAACTTTCTTTGGTATTTTACACGTGCCGATTAATGTTCCAGCACTAGCCATGTCCTTGAATGTTGACAAATATGACCTTGATAAAGAATTGATTGCCCACGGCTACTCAAATTTAATATCTGGGTTAATGGGCTCCATCCAAAACTACTTGGTGTACACTAATTCCGTTCTATTTATACGTGCTGGTGCTGATTCACCTATAGCTGGTATCATGTTGACTATTGGAACCTTCATAGTCATGGTTATTGGACCAGTGATCATATCATTCATTCCTATTTGTATTGTTGGATCATTGATCTTCCTGCTTGGATATGAATTAATCCAAGAGGCAGTTATAGACACATGGGGTAAATTGCAACCTTTTGAATATTTGACTATATTGATCATCGTTGTCACAATGGGTGTTGTGGATTTCGTCGTCGGTATCATAGTGGGTATTCTTCTAGCATGCTTCTCATTTTTGGTAAACTCCACAAAGCTACAAACAGTCAATGGAGAATATGATGGTAAGGTCGCCAAATCCACAGTCTACCGTGACTACATTCAATCAAAATTCTTGAGAAACATTGGGGAACAGATTTACGTCTTGAAACTCCAAAATCTTTTATTCTTCGGTACCATAATATCAATCGAGGAAAAAGTTAATAGTCTCCTTGAGAAAAGTGATGCCGATGCATCTAAGAAGAGAATTAAGTACCTAATTCTTGATTTCAAGAATATCAGAGCTAAGAGCATTGATTATAGTGCAGCAGAGGGTTTCAATAGGATCAAAAGATTCCTTGAGAAAGAGAAAATTTATTTGATCATAAGTTCAATAGACAAAAACGACCAAATCTATATTGCATTCGATAAGATTGGTTTACTTGAAAATGTTGAGCTATTTAATGATTTAAATGGTGCCTTGGAATGGTGTGAAAACGAATTCTTAGCTAGATATCAAAAGCTCAGAACCAAGACAAGGGCAAAGAAACTGGCTCAGATGAAGAGAACCCAAAATAGGCTTAGTAAATTACCCATCAATACTCCAAGAAACCATCAGTTCGTTTCCGAAGTTAGAAATATCTACACAGAAGAAATGGAAATTCAAAAACTAAGTGCAAGTGATAGCAAAGAACGCCCACACTTCCTCTCTATATTGTTAATGTCTATCAGGAAGTTTAGAACCGACATTCAATCTCAGGATGAGGTCAAAAGAAGAAAAGAATTGGATCTTTGGAAACGTTTAGTACCATATTTCGAACAAAAAAAACTCCCCCCACATACTCAAATACACCACGAGAACAACATGTTCATAGTTCTCGAATCTGGTGCTCTCAACTTAACACACCATTTGACTCAGGGTGAATTCTATGAAACGATGTCTTCTAAAACAGCCTATGGTGTCTTAAACAACAATACTCAATACGATCCTCAGGCTGTTACAATTACCACAGACACTGAATGTGTTATTAGCTTCCTAAACTCCGAGACTTTATCAAAAATTAAATCTATGGACCCCGAGCTATACACTGAATTGATCTTACTAATAATGTCCATTTATAGAGAAAGATTCCGTGAACTACTTGGTTATTCTTTAATTAGCATGTGACTGATATTTAATTTAATTCTTCAAAGAAGAGCATTTTCATTTTATAATACCAATACAATATATCACTAGATAGACACTAATAGAAATTTACATTACCAGAGTTTTCATCCAGTGAATCAAGTCACCTGTCAGGCAACTAGCCAGCAATGCAACCTGGACTGGAGATCACCATGTTTGCTTTTTTTTTTTTTTTTTTTTTTTTTTGCCTGAAGCCATATTGTATTTGGACCTGATCTTCATATATAAGGAAGACGAGGTAACGACACTTTAAAGGAAAAAAAGGGAAGAGAAACCCTTTTAGTACGCTAGCCCCACCAAGCAAGCAAGAAATTAAGGACAAAAAATACAAGTATTACAAGAAATAATAATGGCTTCACACAGCAATTCAACTTCATCCCCTGTGTCAAAAGTGGTTACCCCACGAGATGTAGAGGAATATGTAAAGGAAAACGCATTAATTGATGACACTGAAAGTGTTACCTCATTAAAAGCTTCTAATATAGACCTGAAAAAGAAAGCTATCCCCGACTTTAACCAGCCTGCCATCGATGGGGCAGAGTTCCCAGAGGAGTATGAAGTGGAGACAAGGACAGGTTTGGTGAAAGTTTCAACTTTACATAAGTTAAATAGACAGGATACCAGAGTTACGCAGCATTCGTCAAAGAAAGGCATCGAGAAGGAACATGAGCCGCATGGCTATAATGCTGAGAAACTCCAGAAGCGTATCGAACAGAATCAAAAGGAAATAGATAACTACCACAATAGGTCTGGATTCAAAAAGTTGTTGGACAAGATATTTGGCTGAATGTTTCATTGTTTGCCGTGCATATCTCTGTATTATTTCTTTGTGCTTATTTTTAGTCATTAATAACATATACGAAAGACTATAACGCATACTTAATTATTTGTACCCTTTAAAGTGGTTGATACGTTTAAAAGAGAGAAAGAAGATAAGGTTCTGCTGATGACATAATGTGTATCTTATTTGCAACTACAGGGCACCCCGATTATAAGCTCATCGTAATATCTAATCGAGATGAATTTTTCGAACGGAAGACTCATTCCACATGCTGGAATCACGATAATTTTATACTATCACCATATGACTTAGCAGTTGAGAGAGAAAAGCATGGGTATGGGACCTGGCTAGGCATCAACAAACGAGGCAAAATAGCTGTAATACTAAATTCCAAGCTGAATCAGAGCCAAGAGCATGCAAAAGAAACAGCAAGGAAACGCCTTCGGTCAAGAGGTATTGTCCCCATCAAGTTTTTGGAAAAGGAAGAAGACGGTACATCTTTTGAGGACTGGGATTCTTGGGATAAATTCAACTCGCATCATAATTATTTAGAGCATACTGGACCTTTCACGCTGTTCTATGGCGATATCAAATCAGAAAAGTTCAATGTTATCGACTACTTGAAACATTCGACGAATCCTTTCAATGATAATAAACACATGGTGGTCTCTAATGATATATTTTATTGTTCAGAGGGCTTGCATAATGCCAGGTGGAATAAAACTAAACAGGGTTATGAACTTTTAGACAAATTAGTGAGGAGTACTCATGGTATCTCAAGAGAAAGTTTGGTCGAAAAGTGTTTTGAACTCGCTTCTAATAGCCATTATAATGACGAAGCAAACATAGATGAAATTACAATGTCTAATGTTTATGTCCCACCTTTAAAAGTGGTGGAAAATCCGGATGCTATATGTACTTCAATACCGATTGGAAAGTACTATGGAACAAGATCACAGATCGTTATTCTAGTTGACAAGGAAAACAATGTAACATTCGAAGAGCATGTGCTTTTTGAATCAGATAGCGACCAGGTGCATTATTCCGCAAATAAACCAAAAGAAATTATCAAGTTTCAATTCAAAATCGAAGAATGATGTTAAGTGGGTTATGATTTTATGCACAAATAGTTTTTTTATAAGAACAGCTACACAACAGTATACAACTTTAGCAGTCTAAATATTCTACTGTGTAGGCAGATATAGGTTGTGTATTGGCTGAATGTGAGGATGAACTATTTTTATTATTCATGTAAGCGGCATGCCTGGTGTCATTATCTAATAAATGAAGAAGTTCAACATTTTGCTCCACCTTCGATACTTGCCTATTGACGAAACTGGATAGCCTTTCTAAATATTCGTCGTCTAATGAGAACAAACCAATAGAATCTATAATCAAACTCATTAGTTGGAATATTTGTGGTTTGTTGAGTTGTAAATCTGTTTCTTGTTTTTCCGAATTCAAAATCATATCCAAAATATTTGTAATATCGATTTTCTCGAGCTTTTTGATACCTAGTTTAATAGATTCCTTCTTATAGTCTTGCAAGACTCTTCTAGTGATATCAAGACATAATTCTGCATTCGTTATGTTGAATAATTCTGTCAACAAATCATCTAATGGAAGATTTGGACATGTCACAATTGCCTGTTTGAAAAGTCTTGGGTTATTTTTTAATCTTACCAATAGCCCTTTGGCATGGGCCGGAGGGAATAATGGATGTGTTAGAAGGTATGTAAGAGCCTTGGGGTACTCGTCTTGGAATTTGCTAAACAAGCAATCAATAATTTTAGTGAGTAGTTCAGAGTCGTTCAAAAATCTGTCATTATCTGTGTAGTATTCTTTATTCAAAGATAACTTTTTAAAGAAAATAGCATCGAAATTGTCCGCTTTTTTACAGGCTTTCAAAGATTTAATAATATCCTCATAGTCTGGAGAAGGTAATTCAGCATCATCTTCATCATTAGACTCGTTAAAGAGTTTTTGTAGCCTTTGTTTTTGCTTGACCATGAAACCCTTTCCCATGCAATCCTTCAATGTACCGGTTCCCACATCAATGTTAATAACATCAAGATAACTGCTTGGATTAGCGCCATTTTTGGTAGAGACACCTAGTGCAATTGTCTTTCTGTTGGAATCAGAGTTTTCAGCGATAACTGCAGTTGATAAAAGCTGAATACACTTTATGTTTCTTAGCTCCTTCTTGAATAAGATCGCATTGTATAAGAGGTCCACTAGATATATGATATTATCAGATGTAATCAACACACGGTTCGAAGAGACTGGTTTGATTGATACGATTGCACCCTTCTCAATAAATGGAAGTTGGATACTTGATTGAAGTTGTAGGTGAGGAAGTTGGTAAATGGAAAGCTCGTTGGAGTCTTTCAACATATATAATTTACCAAATTGGTAGCACAATTTCGCATCTTCTAGACTGTTATTTTCCAAAATTATAGAGTTTAGTTCCACACATACTTTTGAATCATTGACTTGGAATAGCTTATAGCATATCTTGTTGCTCTTCAATTGACACAACACAAACAAAAACTCGCTTCCTTTGCCGTCCTCAAAAAATTGAACGAATTCCAGGTTATCATAGGCTATGTCAATGGTATTCACTAGTTTCAACTGGAAATCGAATGTTTGAATCAACCCATTCTTTAAAACCACTAATACCTTCTCAGCTTCTGGATATACCTTGATACTGACTGCCTTGTCTTGTAGCTTGAACTTGAATTGTGCCGTGATATCAGCATTTGAAGACGACATAGCGTCCTGAATAACAGGCTTGATAGCAAGATGTAGATGCGAAGTTTTGGTAGCAAGTGCATAACACCACACCTCTTGATCATCTGCTATTTCTTTTACATCACACGCAGTGATAATGTTAGTCGAAGGAATAGACAAGTTAAACACTAGTTTTGGTGTTGGGTTAATAAGGTATTGTGATACGCTTGATCCAGAGATACCAATATTTACCTTATTTGCAGAAGGATTTAAACCATCAATTGTCTGTAAATATTCCTTGTTACTAGCATAGTTGCCCAAAGATGGAATCTTAGGTAAAGCTGATAGCCTGAAAGGTTGCGAAATAGATGCCATTCTCACAGTCGAAACTTGGAACCAACAGTAAGTAGCGTTCTATAATTACTAGTTCGATTTCAAATGCTCACGCAATGATTAACACAGTTTAATGTTTGGAATTAACTATACTATCTTGTACCACCTCCTACCTATCTCTTAAGCAAGCTCATCGCATATCTCATCTCATCGCATTCAAATGTTTCAAAATTTTCAGTCTTTCCTTTTTCTTCGGTTTTATGTATTGCGGGTAACCTTGATTTTCTAAGAGATTGATATGAAATAACCATTTTAAGGTTAGGCTGAATAACTTGCGATGAGCTCCAAATATATAGAAGGAACACTACCTACAGGGAGACAAGGGCTGCTTGATCAATACCATATAGATATGTCGGAAATAGATGAGTTAGAGAGGAAACTTAAACAGTTACAGAAACAGAAGAAAGATGTTCTTCTGAGAAATCAGAAGGCTCTATTAGCTGATAAAAAGCAGAATTCTGGACAACGAGTACATGGTGTTGTAGATACAGAGGAGTCGATTAAAAGTCAAAATAAAAGGTACCAGTTGGGAAACCTCTCAGAGAGTGCAATTAATTATTCGATAAGAGAATATGAAGAATGGGAAACTAGAACTCACCATTCACGGAATAACAGAGCAGTTATGGGAGATTTCCAAAGTATTGCGAAGAATAGTTATAAGAAAGAAGTACAGAATCTACCGAAAGGAACAGCGCATGAGCTTCAAGGTACAATAACGGAAAAAGGAACAGTAGTGGTTGAAGATAATCCTGAACTGATAGACAATATAGCCAAGTCCCTTAACGAACAAGCTAAGAAAAGGTACATGGTTAGGAAACAAAAGCTTGAAAAGCAAAACAAGGTTGACATTAATGATGGGTTCGTGAACGATAGCAATAAAAGGTTCAACTTAAAGTTGAAGGATGAACTAAATAAATGATCGTTATAATATTGGTATAAAAGTATTCTTTTTTTAAATTTTAAACATGACTTTAATTTTCGCCAGAATCTAGAGAGTTCAAGACTTCAAGATTTTCCTCTAAACTCTTAACACATTGTTTATAGTGCAATAGCTGGAAGTTATGGAAAAGCTTGACTAAGGAGATAATTTCAGTGCTGTCTGTTAGCTCACCAAGGAACTCCACAGTTTCTGAGGTTACAGACACGAATTGATCCTCGAGTTCTTCAAATAATTTAGAATCTGCATCTTCAGTTTCTTGGACCTTTTCAGATCCCTTCTGTTCAGTTGTTTGCTCTGTTTCTTTTGATTCAGCTGCCTTCTCAGGTTTCTCTTTTTCTTCAGAATTTGGCTCCTTAGTCTTTTCCTTAGTCTCTTCCTTTGTGGTTTCTAGTTCCTTAGCCTCTTCCTTAGCCTTTTGTTGGGCCTCCTTTTCTTGTTCCTTAATCTTGATTTCGTGGCGCAATGTGTCGAACTTTAATCTAGCATCTTGGACCTTAGCACGCAATTCATGTCCCTTTTTGAAATCTTCTTCAATTAATTTGGTCAACTTAGCGTTGAATTCCTTCACCATTAAGCTGTCCATCTCAGCCTTACTTTGATCCATTGACAATTGGCATTTAGTCCACGACTCAAATACCTTTATTAAAGCCTCAATGTCTTCGTCATCTTCGTCATCTTCGGCATCTTCGGCATCTTCGGCTTTGTCGGTCTCAACATCTTTCTTTGGAGTTTCTGATTCTTCCACGTTGCCTGAAGCTTGCGATGTGGCAGTAGTTTCGTCAACCTTCTTCGATTCTTCCTCCTTCAATTGCTTCAACACTACTGCGGAGTCTGCTGTAGCCTTTGATAAGGCTTGTGCAAAAGATCTTGGCAACAACCCATTTTCGGCCCCTTCTGCCTTCGCCTTCTTGGACGCAGCTTCTTGCTTCTTCTTACTAAATGAAAAGAAGTCCTTGTTACCACTCCACCAATCATTGAAAGACTCCGTTAAATTAGGGGGATAGTCATAACCTTCTACTTCAAAAGTCTTTGTAACCATCAATAACCTCTTGCAAATCTTTTCAAGCGCGTCACTCTTTTGCTCCAAAAACTTATACTGTACTGGGAGTTGACTGATATCATGAACGGTTCCTAAAGTCTCCTGCAATTGATGTCTCCGTTTCAGGATAGACAATCTGGTCTCTGGGTCGTCAAGATGAATTTTTTCAATAGCAGAAGAGAACTGCTCTTGAGTACGATGTGCCGCATTACTGATTGAATCTGTAATATTATTAAATGATAGTTTACTGAACATGTTTCTTCACTGCTTAATAGTTTATAATTCCAAGCCTTGTATAAATTGGTGCAAAATAGAACTCCAAAATACTCCAAGGTTTCCTTGTGCTCTTCGCTTTAATAATATATAAATATATATTTTTTTGGACATTTAAAATGGTACGTTCATATCGGATCGTAAGTTAAAGGTATCCTTTTATTTTAAGAATCTACCTTTTTTCAAGTTTAAAAGAAATATTTCAAACATGGAAGAACTCTCAATATTGAAAATTTTATTAAAATAATAATCAAGTGTAATACAAGAGAACGAAATAAAGCAGAGATCAAGGAGACCTAAGCACTCAAGTAACACCTATCGGTGGGAGATATAAATATAGTCATAAGAATAAAATGTTTTCTCGTTCCAGTGTTGGCTTGAGGCTATTTTCAAGTACTAGGCGTATGGCCAATAGCATTGATCAAAAGCTTTTAAAAGATGGTATGAACGGATCCAAGACACCAACTGTGAAAAAGCTAGAAGGTAAATTAATCAGAAACTTCCAACCGGGAAGTGTGTACAATCCATTTGATTTTTCTCTGGAAAGAATACGTCTAGATAAGAAGTATGGCGTTCGTCCAGGATCTTACGATCCATTTGACAGATTGAAGATTAACCCATTGGACCTATACACAAACCCAGAATTTTTATCCAAGTTCGTATCTTCTACTGGTAAGATCCTACATAGAGATGTTACTGGTCTATCGGCAAAGAACCAGCGTCGCTTGGCCAAGGCCATTAGAAGGTGCCAGGCTATAGGATTAATGTCCAAGGTTCATAAGGATGTTTCCATGCTTCCTCAAAGAACAATGACCAAGAATTAAGCCGATTAAGGGCAACATGTGCGCTCCATGACAGGTATTTTGTAAATATAAAATGTCATAATTTGAAACTTAATTGAATAAATAAGTAAAACTATTATATACTTTGTAAATAAGGAAGAATTCTTCATCTCACGAAAAGTTTATTTGAGGGTCCTTGTAGTTTGATGTAGACATCCGTGCCCCAACCCCAAAGAGACTGTATATCTAGAGTACCGTTAAATAGCTCAAGATATGCTTTGCACATTGGCAAACCAAAACCCATACCAGCGACATTCTGCACTTCTTGGCCAGGCAAAATGTATGCACTCATTCCGGTGTCTTTGGCGTCCTTTTCCGTGGTAGAAAAGGAATAATCAAATATGAGGTCTTCTACTTGCGGGTTAATACCTCCACCAAAATCTCTTATTCTAATTTCCAGCTGTTCGTAGCTCTTCACTATCGTAACTTCAACTTCTCTTTCGACGTTGTTTTCGATATGGGCCCGCGAGCTATTTTTCAACACTTCTTGGAGTACATATTCCAAATCAGTGGGAATGTAGGAAAACTTGACGTCTGCACCATCCATAATCTTGACTGGGACCGTTTTGTCATACTTGATAAACGTTAAATCGTTGACAAATTCATTAGTCCTCAAAACCAAGTCTGAAATATGCAAATCTTTGTGAATAACACCAATCTTATCACGCGTATTCTCATCTTGTTTTAATAACTCCAGATAATTGGTGGTTAGAAGTTTCATTAGAATCCTATCGTGCAAATGGTTATTCAAGAACTTGAATATTTTTTCATGATCATAGAAGTTGCTGATCTCCTGTAATCCGTTAGAGAGCGTAAGCAACGTGTCTTGATGATCGTTTAGGAACTCTTTTGTCAAATTTTGCATCTTGGCAGTATCATATAGGTCATATGGATACTCTATCGACAATAACGACTCCAACGTTTTCAAGTAAAGCCGATTCGACTGCTCAATATTAGGATTGACTAACGCGATATACGGAAGTTCCTGCAATGCTGCTAATCTGTGACATGTTAAGGTCAATAAGATATTCAGAGTTTTGATTGTCAGAAAGTACTGCTCATTGTCTTTTAGCGGAGGTTTATGCTGCATAAGAAATGCCCAGTCAATTTTAGGGACGTCATATGACGAATAGTCCTTAATCAAATGCTGAATATTAGAGCGAATATCATACATTTCTCTAAAGCTCAGTGCTGCCAGTTTGTGATGGTTGTTAGTGTGTTTAGCGGACATAACGCAATTATTAAAATTGGAGAAAGAACGGTATCCATTTTTAACCTTCCAAAAGGCTTCTTTACGCAAGAAAAGTCTAGCAGATGCCATGTTGAAACTGTTAAACTTTACTGCACCTTTTGTTCCACAACGTAACAAGAGCTTTTTCTGTCTCTGGTTATCTTTTAAAAGCTTCTTCCTGTTGCTAGCAATGGCCTTTTTGTACAGATGACTCGTAATTTGATTGGAAAGGCTGCGTCCTTAATTTTTCATTTTTTTACGCAAAAATAAAATATCATTTTGTATATGGAAGATGTATAGGTGCCGACAATCATCATACTAAATTTCTGAATTGATAAGTAGAGAGATTAGCAAATATAAAATCCAGACAGTCATTGCTACACATTCGGCATATTGTAAACACATTATGAATCTAACCTACATAAGTTCACTACCTCCCATTGTCCCAATCTCTCCTAAAAAAAAAAAAAAAGAACACAGACATTCTAGGAATATTGGTGCTAACTTCCTGTCATTTATTTATGTCCTCTGTCTAATATTCTACTCTTTTCTCCGTGAAATGTTACTTACAATACACTAAACTGAACTGGACAAAATACAATTATTCGCCTATGTTATTTTCCGTCCAAACCGGCATAATTATCGTCAATTGGTCATCCAAAGAGGAACAAATAACTTAAATTTCGGCGATGATCTTCATAGCACTGTTTGGGTATATACACTTACTATCTAAAGTAAAAGAGCGGTGTCTTACATAATGAAATCAAAGAATTCCCAGTTCCCAAAAAGGCTTGGTGACAGTTTTCACCGAGCAGTTCTAGTCTGCCTAAATACTGTGTGCCGAATATAGTAGCCGAAAACAAAATTAAAAAATGAATAAAAAACGGGTCGTATTGTTTGTTACCCGAACAACGTAATCGTCTCACTTTCCCTCCCTTTCCGTAAAAGCCTGTTCTGACAGCGATAGTTATTAGAGGGAGAAAATGGTAGTTCGAAAGAGAATGTCAAACAAGATGAGTTTACAAAAAAAAATGCGTGGCTTAGTGAACAGAATCAGAGTTTCTGGTTATTTTGGGCAGTTTTTTGTTGTTTGCAGTCTTTTATCATTCTTTTTACTAAGGAGTGTACATCTCTGACCAATTGATAACGAATCAATAACCGTCAAGAATACTGATCTAAAGAGGAGCGTGTTTTTCCTTTCAAAAGAGTGTAACAAATCAATCAGCGAACACCAAAAGGGCCTTATCATTGATCTAATAACTAATCACTAGAATCTGCAATGTCTCAATACTTTGGTACCTTTTCCAAAAAAGTTCAGGAACTGTCTAGCTCAGTGTCCCAAAAAGCCCAAGAAGCTCAATTAGACCAAAAGTTTAAGGACTTGAAGACCAACACTTCTCTCTTTGCCAATTCCACACAACGTCTGATCCAGGAGAAGTTAGGCCAAGTCACCGATATTTCCCAATTGCCAGATGAGTACACGCAGCTTGAAAACAGGGTTGACAAGATCAAGTTGATCTACGAGAACTTTTTGAAAGTCACCAAGATATACGAAAATGAGAGCTATGATTACCCAGGAAACATTAAGGAATCTGTCGATGAGTTTTCTAAGACTGTAGGCGGTAAGTTGCACGAATTATCCAAGGCTACAAACCGGGAACAAGCTCAAAGTGCTCTATTGTCCTCTCAGTTGAAGGAGCCAAAGACTCTAAACTACGCATTGAGTAAAGTCGCGTTGACGAGCAGCGAACACGTCGAGGATGATGTATTGGCTAACTTCTTGGCTAAATACAGCGATGTACAAACTAAGATTGCCCAATTGAGGCTACAACAGGACACCATGATCCAAACTAAGTTCAACAAGGCAATCAAGGAGAAACTAGATCAAGAAATTGCTGCATCCACCAAGGCTCGTAAATTGGTCGAGCAAAAGAGATTGCAATACGATGTTGTTAGATCTAACAGATTGAAGAACACCAAGCCAGAAAAGCAAGCTGCTTTACAAGTGGAGGAAAGCACTTACGAAGAAGAATTTGCCAAGGCCACAGATGATGCTATCATTGCAATGAGCAAGGTCGTAGAGTTAGCTGACTTCACTACCAACTTACAAGAATTAGTCGCTGCTCAATTAGCTTATCACAAGAACTCGGCAGAGCTCTTGGAGGAGTTAGTGAATGAGTCGTAACTCATTTTCTAGTCTTATCCCTTTCAATAATGACAACTTTAGTCAATATTTTTTTTTCGAACCATTTTTCAAATCCACTTCTCAACCGTTGTTTGTTCTAATGCTGATTTGCCCTCTCTTTTCTTTCTCTTTTAAAAGAGCGATGCAACTCCCTGATAGTTTTAGCGTCATATAAGATTTATATATATATATATTCACCTCAGCAATAGTTGAGCTTAATGTAGAAATGTTTTTAATATTAACAAATAACGTACTGTACCTCTTACACACAAAAAATAATATAAAAATTATAACATACAAAAAAAAATCGAATTGCGTCTCGATATAGTGTTTATTATCTATCATCGTTAATTCTTCTATCGAGTTTTAGTTTTCATCAACATCGTCATCATCTTCATCATCATCTTCATCATTTGATTTCACGTCCCATTGAATGGATATATCCCATCTGCTGGACTTGGCAGCCCAGCTAACATATTTAATAAACTGCAGAACATTTTCATCTCTTAAAACCAAGTTCAATGAATTCCAACTTGCTGGTTTATTGATCAAGACAGATTCACCAGTATCATCTGTTCTATAAACTGCCGCATCGTCGTCAGCATCTTCAGATTGATTGTTCATATATAGCTCGTATCCTCCAACTTCTCCTGATTCCCATCCCTTGGTAGGAGTTAGACACAATGTGCATTCCAATACAGCTTCCACAAAGCCCGGAACATTCTTCAATAATTCGTTGATCTCAGTAGTTGTTGCCAAAGTGAAATCTTTGCCTGGTCTGAATCTTCTAACTAGAATTTGCTCACTTAAGATAATTAACTTAGTCAATTGAACGATCCATTTCTTGAAAGATAAACTTTGTAAGAAAGTAACCAATTCACAAAGTTTGGCTTCACAATTTAGCTCTTTTTGATTGGAGATTGCATCCAGAGTTTGGTAAAAGTTTGGTAGTTCAGTTTTGTTCAAAGCTTCCTTAATGTCCTTCTCATTTTGGAAGTTTGTGTATGATTTACCATCCATATATAGATATCTCCACTTATGGGGTGGCAAAGATGTTTTCCAAGGATGTTTAACATCCTTGCTTTCATAAGGACACTCATAATTGAACTCTTTATCTTTTATTAATTGTAACAACAACTTAGAGTATTCCTCGTTCAAAAATGATTCAATATTGATGAAAGAGTTTTCCAAAAACTTATCGCTCAAGTTCTTCATTAACTCAGGGGTCAAGTAGTCTGGGTTTAAGAACTGAGATAAATATTTGGTATCCTCTTCAGTTAACAAGTCTTCTGATTCCACTAATTTTTTGGACTCGAAGTGGGACACTGGTACTTTTTCCACCTTTGGGAATTCATAGTCTTGCAAAGGACTGTTAACTAATTGCGACAAGGTACTGATGTTAGTGTCAATCCATTCCTCTTCTTCACCTGGAATATATCCTGGTTCTCCCTTCTGTGGAATATGGTACCAGCCTTGAATAGACAATCTGTGCTTGTCCACCTTGACTTCTTCGACGTCATGGAAAGAGAAGCCCGGTTGGACCTTGAAAAAGGCAATTTGGTTGAACTGAGGCACCAATTTAGCAGAGTGATCGCTATATGGAACATTAGGCACAATGCTTGGGAAAAGTCTTAGTGCACCACCGTAGTGCTCTTTCCAGACTCTTTCCGGCTCTGGTAAATACAAAATGAAAGAAACTCTTCTGGAGCCAATAACGTCATCGTGAGTCAAAAGGTGACACCCCTTATCGTAGGTATTGATACTGATATCCGTCTTGGATCCTGATAACTTACCTGATTGAGTCACATCTCCGATGAAGTCTCTGTATTTTTCAGAGTACAATAGCTCACGCAACTTCACCAAATTTGGCAATTTAGACAAATCCGAATCGTCTAATCCAGACAAATTAGCCAAGTCACCGGATTGATTTACCTTGTAGATATCGGTTTCCTTTTGAGTGAAGTGGATATATGTCTCGATTTCCCGGCGCACGTTCAAAAGCAGTTCAGGGTCCACAAGATCACGAATCGTCCCCCAGTTGTATGGCTTTGCATCGTGAATCTGTTGCTTTAAATCCTTTTGAAATTTCTTATCCCAGATTTTAGGGTTGAATGATGCAGAAGCAACTGCCCCCTTATTCAAAGACCGGGCCTTTTCCGATCTTCCAGAATGGTGATCTTCTGCTGGTCTCTTAGCTTCGAGTCTGGTCATCGCGCTATTACTTTACTTTTCTTTTTTTTTTCTTTTAAATCTTCCTCTAGTTTATCGCTTCTCTATACACCCTCTTAAACGAGATGAGCAAACTAAGCGCAAAGTTGATCAGAAGTATTTACGATACTGAGACTGAGACTGCAACAGGACTTTAAGTACTGAATCAAGCTCCTAGCACAACCTAACAAGTAAGTTATAGCAGTTCACAACACATATTTTTCTCTTCTTATTCCATTTTTTCTTTCTTTTCGCACATCAGTATTCTCACCTTATGTCTTCGCTTTTATATTTCCATATATTTGCCTGTAATTGTTCCAAACGACGAGTTTTAGAAGAAGTGAGCTCATCGTGGAAAGGAAAGAAAGAAAAAAAAAGGTACACACACATACATATTCGTACAGTTTGTACGTTACATAAGGTGACACTACTGTGCCCACCATTCGGTATAGAAGTAAGTTTCTTTCATGGGATTCTTTTCCTAAAAGCGTTACGTCTGCTGTGTCAGCAGCATACCGTATTTTGGGAGACGGTGGGGCTAAAAATGATCCACGTGATACTCACGTGCAACAAATATCCAGCCTTTAAAGGAAAAATCAACGTACCGTTGTTATATACCCCAGCACAAAGTAAAGAATGTGATGAGTGCGGGCAAGCGGAATCTCCGAGTCAGGTTCGTGAACGGCAGGTGTTGCTTATTCAACACATGGTGCATAACAATCTAACGATAGAGGACAGATGTCCACTATATAGGAAATGTTTGTGTAGAGTAGAGTGATGCATTATATGGATTGAGCTTAATGACTAATATATAGACAAAGGAATATGTATTGGATTGGGATTCAAATACAAAAAAAAAGAGAGGGAGACGCAGATACTAGCTGGTCCAATCTTCATTGAGTATTCAGCGTTTCTTCAGTGGTTCCACAACCAACTTGTCGAATGTGTACATGTTAGAGATGATCGATTGTCTTTTCAAGACACCCAAATCCTTCTCGGCCTCGGTAAGTAGCTCATTGACCTTCTTTGGATCTTGAACGTTTTTGTTTTCTCTGAAAGATTCCTTTGCTCTCCTCAAGAAGTAGTGCCTGAAGTTGTAGTTCTGTATCTTGTTGGCATTCCTGATGAAGTCTTTGTACATGTGCAATATCTGCGTTCTGGTAGGAGCTGGTGCTGACATATTTCCGTAGTTTAGTGAACTTTTCTTAACAGAGCGAAAAAGAGTGGTGTCGAGACGTGAGATGTGTGCGTGTATATTCAAAAGAAGGTACCGGGTATGTGACGTGTCCTTATTTCCAATTGCTGGCCTGCTGCTTTAGCTCTTTTTCTGGCTGTTTCTTTTATGTTCTCTCTGGATTTTCCGTTCCTTGCATAGTAGACTGTATAATGCTGTCTTCTTTTATGTGATATTGAATTGTGAAATATGAAATCGGGATTCAAATATATAGCACACCAAAATAAATTGATGATCAGCAAGACAAAAGGAACAAACACAGAAAGACAACAACTACACTCCCCGCACCGCACCCAGCATGGATCACTACGAAGAGTTTCAGAAACTACAGGAGCTGCTCAACGATCCCAAGTACAAGCCGTTTATCAATGTGGCTAAGAAAGTGGTGTACTACACATCAGTGTACCTGATATGGGCATTGCAGACGATCCAATCGATAGTACTCCGCTACCCGCAGATATCCGACTGGCTCGGATATCTGTTCTCATTGTACATGGTATACCAGACTCTCAAACGTACTGTTCGTATGGTCCGGTCTTCTGGATACCTCATTTTCCTGTTGCTCGGTATATACGTATGGAGAAGAGGCATTTCTCAAGTAGTCCTAATGGACATGCCATATCTTATTGACAGGCTCAAGAAGTACGTGAAAAATCTGCCAAATGACAGCAAGGTCCACCGGACCTTCGCACAGGATATCAGTTCCCCCGTGCTAGAGCTATACTACGCAATCCAAGACCTCTTCTAACTGTTTCTCCTCAGTATATACAGTATAATATAATATAATATAAATATAGTTTTTGGATATATTACATTATGTATATATGCAAATGCAAAAACAGCGTACGGGTAGACCTTAGACTGACTTTATGTCATCTCGGTTTCTCGATATATTTGCATACTGCAAGTCCTTATATTACTTATTAGAAATATTTGAACCTCGCACAAACCCCGGATCAGTTGATCCGATTGACCCGGGAGATTTTCCCGATTAAACTCACCACTTCTTCACGCCTAAAAGCCTCTTCGCATCGCCATATGTGTCAAGTATTTAGATACATCAAGAAATTTAATATCGAAAAAAAAAGCGAGTATTTTGCTTTGTCAAAGAAAAGAGCTTTGTTATTTATTTAAAGGGATTTTATTATGGAAACCAAATTGAGTTAAAGAGTTTGAGAAACAGTTCAGTTGGCGTTTAGAGGAAAAATAAGATCCACACCTGGTCAATCGAGCAGATATAAGCGTTAGTCGAGAAGCCTTGTTAGTGGTTTTGTGTGCGGAAATATGGTGAAAGATACGACTTATTACGATATTTTGCAGGTGTCATACGATGCCACACCGGCTGAAATCAAGAAGTCTTACCGGAAGTTGGCCATCAAGACACATCCGGATAAGAATCCGAACGATCCTGATGCGCAGACGAAGTTTCAGGAATTAGCGAAGGCCTACCAGGTGTTGATCGATGAAGACTCGCGGAAAAAATATGACCAATTTGGTTTGGATGAGTCTAATGGAGAAATACCTATGGATCAAGATCCTTATGAGATGTTAATGGCTGTGTTTGGTGGTGATTCTTTCACAGCATGGATTGGTGAGTACGGATTGTTGAAGAACTTCTTGAGTGAATCCGATCTGTTCCAGGAGGAGGATGAGAGCGAAGGCGACAAGAGTGATTCAGCAGCACCAGCTAATGCAGAGAATGGCAGCAGCTCAGAGCTGACCAAGCATAATGGGAAGAAGGCCTCTGTAGAGAGGGAGAAAGAAAGAGAGAAGGAAAAAGCCAAACGTGACAAGATGCGTGAGTTCGAAGAAAGAAGGATGGAGGATCAGCGGAAGCAAGTCGAAATATTGGTTAACAACTTGAACAAGAAATACGAAGAGTATACTGCTTGTATAAAAAGTGGATCGGAAGACGAGTTCTTCAACAAGCTACAAAAGGAGATTGATGATAACTTGAAGTATGAGAGTTTCGGTCTGGAACTATTGCAGTTAATAGCGTCCGTGTACAAGAGAAAAGCTAAGAACTTCATCATGTCCAAGAAAACCAAAGGGATCAGTAAGATATTCACTGGTACGCGTGAAAAAGGTAAAACCGTAAAATCAATGTACAAGACCGTCAGTGCAGCAATGGATGCCATGAAAACGCAGCAATTGACAGAAGATATCGACTGGGAGGCTATGGATCCATTCGAACGTGCTAATGTTGAAACCCAAATTCAAGGTAAATCCATGGGCTTATTCTGGGCTTTGAACAAATTCGAATTGGAACAAAAGTTAAAGTTGGTTGTAGATAAACTGTTGGATGATAAGTCCGTGCCTTCAAAGACTAGAATCGACAAGGCCAACTTCTTAATAATGCTTGCTGACAGATTTAGCTCTGCTAAAAGAAACCCTGAAGATATGGATCCAGTTATCTTGGAATTCGAAGAATTGGTCAGAAACGCGAAACACATTAAAGTGAACGCCCCATTAAAACCAAAATCTGCAGAAGTACATCCTGTTGAAAACACCAACCATGCGGGTGCCATTCACCCACCTCAAGAAAATGCAAACTAATAATAATAATAATATAAGATAGTTTGTGTGCCGCCCATATACTATTGAATTTATTTCTCTAACTAATAATGTATCATTCCTTCTTACAAACTAATTTATATTGGGAACGACCTCCTGACTATATAAGAATGGGTGTAGCGATGGAATTAATATGGAATAAGCGCTTTGATCTTTCATAATTCAGAATGCTCTTGAAATCGTAATTATCAAATACACTTTCGCTCAGTAGGAAAAATGTCTTATTTTTTTTTTTTTTTTTTTCAAATGATATTCGATTTGTATATATAAAAAAGAGATCTATAATAATACCTCTTTGAAATATTAGACAAGATTCACTCCAACGTGTGATGTACTGCACAGGACCTGCACCGTGTGATTGTTTGTTGAACGAAGGATAAATTACCTTAGAACAAGTTGATTCATGGCTCTTCCAAGGTTACTCAAGAGATTCACTCTCTTTCTGACTGCTGTAACTCTTATATTCAACATTTACATCTATACTTATCCTTCTATTCACCCTAAGGCATGTTCATGGAAATGTCACGAAGAAAGTGCATTGTCAGCGGATGAGACCAATCCATTGGTATCTTACTTCAAAGATTTGCTCTCATCCCACAAAGATAAAAATAAAGATGATATTAGGTTAATGGCTTTTGGTGATCCTCAAATTAAAGGTATTTGGCCAAGTACTCCATATATGACCAGACTAGACACATTTGGGAATGACTATTATTTGGGACACATTTTCCGTATGATGTACAACAGATTAAGACCTTCACATGTTGCAGTTATGGGAGATTTGTTTTCGTCTCAGTGGATTGGCGACTCAGAGTTCTTCAATCGTACAGTGAGGTTCACAAAAAGGTTATTCAACAGAGACCCTTCATGGTTGTATGATATTAAAGAAAAACATCATAACGATCAAGGCAAGTATGCTTCCGATTGGATTTCATGGGCAGACAATATGACCGCGATTAGAGAGAAGGGTAGACCAATGGACCTTGGTTTCGGTTACGAGAATGTATATAATTGGACTGCCTCTGATGATTATCTATTTATTAACATTTCCGGAAACCATGACATCGGTTATTCCGGTGATGCTACCTATCAGCATGTGGCAAGATACAATGAGCTTTTTGGTAAGGATAACTACTGGATAGAGTATGATGCAGGGACTGATCGTGCTTGGAGATTGGTTGTGTTAAATGATTTACTTTTAGAAGGACCAGCTTTACAACCGGAATTACTGGATATAAATTGGGAATTCTTGTATCAATTGATTGAAAGAAAGTTCGAGGGAAGCACAGTACTTCTGACACACGTACCTTTCTATAAACCGGCAGGACTTTGTTACGATGGACCTGAATTTAGATACTACCCAGATGATTACGAAAGGGAACCATACAAGGCCAAATTGCTAAGATCACAAAATCATTTAAGTGATTCCATTAGTAATAGAGTTCTCAACTTAATATTTGACCGCAATTATCCAGGTATAATTCTAACTGGGCATGACCATGAGGGATGCGAAACCTTTTACAACAAAAATGCCGAAGATGGTACATGGTCAGCATCTAGCACACCTTCATCAGATTCCCTCACCATTAAAGAAATAACCGTTAAGTCTATGATGGGACAGTACCATGGAAATACAGGTTTAGTAACAGGTCATTTCAACGAAAATACTAAACAATGGGAATGGCACTTTAGTTTGTGTCCATTCTCAATACAGCATATATGGTGGTTTACAAAAGTTGTAACCATAATCACTGGATTTTTATGGTCTTTGGCGTTATTCTTGTAAAATATATATCGATTATAACTAAAAAAAAAAAAAACCATGTTAGCAATCTAAGATCGAGCTTGCAAACTTCGCCTCTAATCCACCAATTGCCATGTTGGTAAACTACAATAATTGATACTTTAGGCTTTATGTCTCACGTGACTTTTGTTGCTTTCCTCTTCCCTTTTTCCTTTCCAAGAATGCAAACATGCATCAAAAGCCTTGTTCAGAAATATGAAGTATATTTAGTATCTATCAGGTATACACAGACTCAATATATAATAATGCTATATTGAATAATCCATAGTTTTTGAAAAGGTTTGGATATTTGAACTTTTAGCTGCAATGGAAAACCATGGACTACTAATGAAGTTTTCCAAGATTCGAAAGAAACCACAGCAGCCGCTAAATGCGTTGGCTGAGCTGTACTCAAGAATAGCAAATGAAACAATACACTATCTTGATTTGGAAAAGAAACATGAATATAAGGCTGCTATTCAAGGATGGAAAATCATGGCTACAGATGCTATGTATAAGCTCAACATGATAGATCGACAGTATCCAAATTTTGCATCTTACACCCCAGAAGAATTGAATCTACAAAGCGGTATAAGAGATCTTTGTGAAAAAGCTTTAAAAAACCTTGAAAGGGTGCAGTCACTCTACGAAGACGTAACGAAAACGGAAAGTTCCACTAACACAAGAACACCTTCGATATCAAGTAATGGAAGATTCAAAGTGCATACTCTTAGAGACGGAGTTCACAGAATGCGATACAACAGAGGTGGGAGTGGTCTGGGACTAAAAAGCGACAAGAACACATCGACATCGAATAATAATACTGTCAACTTCTCTGCATCAAAATCTTTACCAGCTGTGATAGTGTCGGACCCATTTGCAGATTTTGATGATGATGAAATGAACCTCATTGATTTATCTGATGCAGAAACTGCCCCCAGCGCACCTCCGATTCCACCTCCAGCTCCGCCTCCAGTTCCTCCTCGGGCGCCCACCTATGGTCATTCTCCAAAATCTACATTCAATATATCATCAGCTGAAATAAGGCAGCAGGATAATTATTTTGATTACATGGATATCAGTGAAGAGGATCTTACAAGATTAAAGACATTGGATAGTCTAAATGGAACAACTAATGCATTTTCTACACTTAGCCTCGATTCATCCGAGACTTCAGCGCAACCTCAGACCCCAAGAAGACCATCAGAACCTGTTCCACAGTCCCAGAGGCCAGTTGGTATTACTAGACCGAAGAAATCCACAGATAATATTACGTTGAAATCTCATAATTCGCCTCAAACGAAAAAGAATTATCCAGTGCAAAGAAGAAATACGTCAATAAATGCAGCCCTCGCTGCATCAAATCTGCAAACGAATAAGTTGAAAAGTAAAAGTGCGTCTTCCAAAAAATCGGCAGCTACGCACTTAACTCCATCTGCAAGATCTTCTCCAGGTACAAATTCCATACCTAAGCCAAGAGCAACGACATCAAAATCATCACCTTCTCTTCTCAACACTGCTACCACAAGATCAAATTCGCCAAGCAAGAGAAGGATGGGCTCAACTTCCAGTGTGTCATCTGCGAATAATACTAATACTAATACTAATAATTATAATAATAATAATAATAATGCATCGAGCCCACCTCCTGGCGATATTCAACCATCGGATCAAATTGATGTCGTTGCACAAACCAAAGAAGAACTTGAAGATGCGATCATCGATTCGTTGCCGGGTGTGGACAGAACAGCAGCAAAGCAAATATTTAGTGAAATTGTTGTTCATGGTGACGAAGTATACTGGGATGATATAGCTGGTCTCGATACCGCCAAGAATTCGTTAAAGGAAGCTGTTGTCTATCCATTCCTCAGGCCAGACCTTTTCCGAGGCTTAAGAGAACCAGTTAGAGGAATGCTATTGTTCGGTCCCCCAGGTACAGGTAAGACAATGTTGGCGAGAGCAGTAGCAACGGAATCCAAATCTACGTTTTTTAGCATTAGTGCATCCAGCTTAACTTCCAAATACCTTGGTGAGTCTGAAAAGCTAGTCAGAGCTCTCTTTGCAGTCGCAAAGAAGCTTTCCCCATCCATCGTCTTTGTCGATGAAATTGATTCCATCATGGGTTCCAGAAACAATGATGGAGAGAACGAATCAAGCAGAAGAATCAAGAACGAGTTCTTAGTCCAATGGTCTTCCCTCTCTAGCGCTGCAGCGGGCAAAGGCTCAAGTGCTACCGACTCAGATGATCGCGTTCTAGTCCTCGCCGCAACAAACCTACCCTGGTCTATCGACGAAGCTGCCAGAAGAAGATTCGTCAGGCGTCAGTACATACCACTCCCAGAACCCGAGACAAGAAAAATACAGCTAAAAAGACTATTACTACACCAAAGGCACACACTATCAGAAGAAGATTTCGATGAGCTGGTTTGCCTTACCGAAAACTACAGTGGAAGTGATATCACATCCTTGGCAAAGGATGCTGCCATGGGACCCTTGCGAGAACTCGGTGATAAACTTCTATTCACTGAAACGGACAAAATTCGATCAGTCAGCCTCGATGACTTCCGCAACAGTTTGAAGTACATCAAACCCTCGGTCTCTCAGGATGGATTGGCCCGTTACGAAGAATGGGCCGCCCAGTTCGGCTCTTCCGGAGTCTGATCGTTCAGATCCCATCCGGCTCTTCCCTATCTCTCTTTGCCCCTCTTATCCTCTCTTTGTTTTAACCATGGGGACCGGTATTGCCGGTACGGAACCCCCGCCTTTCCGTCCCCATTTTTGTGTCACCTTCGCGATAACCGGCGAACCCCGAAATTCACGTGACTTTAGCCCTGCATTACTTTCATACACAGATACCAAGAACCTTAATTTTCTTTGTTCTTTTCCAGTACAGATTGTTTCGATAAGATAACGGACATATCCTACAGAGCTGTAAGCACTTTCCGATGCGATAGAAAGGAAACTCAAGTTTCGCATTCTGTAATCATATCAGCGTGAGCCACTATTTGAGTCATTGTCATTAATTTTGTTTTAGAGAATATATAAATATGGGATCGACATCGAGAAGATTAGCATCGACATGTTTCTTGGTACCTGTATCTGTATCTGTATCTGTATCTATATAGGAATAATATGTAATACAACAAACAAGCAAACAGAAAAGCAGTCAGCTTCCAGCAGTCAATTGTAAAGAGAATATTTCAGACATGCCAGTAACCGTTACCCCATTAGAAGATAAGCCTGTCGGGGCCATAATCAACCTTCCAGAAGGATGCGATGATCCATCCACTTTATCTGAAGAGGACTTTAAAACTGTGTATGATGCGCTTATGACATACTCAGTTGTTGTGATTCCAGGCATGGAGAACTTGAAGCCTGAATCGCAATGGAAATTGACTACTATGTTTGATCCAACTTGTGATCAAACAGGGGCAGCTTATGGCCATGGTAAAGAGTTCCGTCATGAGAAGTCCGTTTTGAGGCGTGATGGTATGACTATCCCATACCAACCCCAAGTCCAGGTCTTGGGTCAGGGCAGCTGGCCAGCTGGTCACCACGGTATGGGTGAATTGACTTTGAGGCACCCAGTTCACTTTGATTTCCACAAAGATCCATTGACAGATAAGGAAGCCTTCGAAGAAGATAAGACCAGATTCTACCGTTGGCACATTGATTCAGCCTTGTACGGGCTTTCTCCTCCAGTGGCTACGACTTTGTTGGGTATCCATGTGCCACCAAACTCTAGAAAACAATATATCCATTATGATGACACTGGGGATGTTTTGGAGGTCACTCAAGGTGCTACAGCCTTTGTCTCCGGAGCCAATGCATTTGACCTACTCTCTGATGAAGATAAAGAGCGTGCCTTAAAAACAACAGTTGTATATGCTCCACATCCTTACATTTTCATTTCACCTGCAAGAGCTACCTCTGATGGGTTGACAATGGTGTCTGAGGGCAAAGAAATGAGCTTGGATGAATTGCCTCCATGGGAGGAATCTAAGATTAAGCGCTTGCCATTGGTTTGGACTAATCCTGTTACTAAGAAACATCATCTACAGGTTCATGGATGTTGTATTCATAAACTTGAACTTCCAGACGGCACTGTCTTGGAGCTAGAAGATGCTCGTAAAGAAGTCTACAGATTGATGAGACCTGCCATTGACCCAAAGCATGTGTATGCGCATTCTTGGAATAAGGGTGATCTAGTTATTTTCCACAACAGGGGAGTCTGGCACTCCGTCACAGGTCAATTTAAGGAAGGTGAAAAGAGATTGATGCACCAGTGTAACATCGCATCTGGTGAAGACCCAATTACAGTATTTTGAATTGCTGTCTAAGCTAAGCAGCTTTTTTTTATTTATCAATTCTAAAAGAGAAGAAGGTGAAGAAAGAAAGAGGGAAAAAAAATGCAACACGAGCATCTCTAAAAGGTATAGGATTTCATCATTAGTTATATAGTTCACAACATCTAAATATATATTCAAGCTTTAACTGATCATTATTTTTTAGTATTACGGCTTTTCTTCAGCTTTGCGTTGTTTCAACGTTTCTAGTAGTTGTTTTCCAAATGTGGGTACATTTCCTGCATTATCTTGTTCAGATAATTCTGCAAATGGCTCTTCCTTCGCTATTACTGAATAATCAAGTTTGAAGTTCAGTTTGTCCACCACAGTCCATATATCCATCTTAAATATTTTATAGTCAGCAATTTCGAAAAATTCATTGACAAATTTAGGCTCACCTTGTCTCAAGAACCAGCAATCTCCTGATGTCAACAATTTCCAATCACGATTCCTCAATAGCAGTCCGCAAATTCTTTGCTCTAAAGGTAGAATACTAAAGTAATAGTAGTAAAAGAGCGTGAAGGTTTCTAAACCTTCGAATTTTTTAGCTACATTGGCCAACGTGAGTTCATCGACATTTAAAGACAATAGAGTTTGGTCCCATTGTTGAACACATCTTGCCACATCCAAAGGTTGGGGAGGGAATACCGTACTTGGTATTTCGTTCAATCTACAAGGTTGGCATAAATCGTAGAACCTTCTGTAGCCACCTAGTTTTCCGTCATTTTTATAAAGTTTGTCTTTAGAGATCACTGAACCCATAACGAAGTCCTTTATACCAGCGGGAAGAGTTAAAAGCTCCAGGTCCGCACAAAGGTTGTTTTGGACATTATTCAACAACTCTGATTTTGAGGCCAATTCTTCTTTACTGATTTCTACAGGAACAGGTTCATTTTCTAATTCGTCATCTGTAGATTCGATTTCATAATCATCTTCAATAAGGTCAGGTTCCGATCCGCTAGTTGAACTCTGCTTGTTGTTGTTATTGTTCGTGAGATCCGAAGGAACTGGCTTCGTGTAATTTTGTTTTGATAGCGCTGATTCATTCAGTTTAACATTAGAAGAATTAGGTGTGTTACTCAGAGCCGGAAGTCCTGTGGAGTTTGCTGCTGCCGAGGACGAAGAAGCCGACATTGTTGGTGTCATAGGAACAGAGCCTAAACTTTTAGCCTTTAAACTGGCTAGTTTCTTCTCTGTAGCTAAAGCCCATTTATTTTCACTTACAGGTTTCACAGGAGCAGGTTTCAACGTAGTTGTAGTCAAACCATTTAGTGACTGATGAATATGTGTAAAGCCATGAGGTTGTGTTTCGTTGTTTGCTGTTTGAGCTCCAGTTGAAGAGGAGAGAATAGCCAGTTTCGACAGTGGTGTATGTGGTTTGGATGGTGCAGTGGTAGATGCCGTATTCGGAAGAGGAGATTCCACTGACCCAGCAGTAACTGGCGGAGATAGTGAAACACTTTTCGATGACGGTGGAGGAGTTTGCGTTTCTGGGACACTAGTATGAGCGTTCGATTCTGATTCGTCAGCATCGCTAGAAGCTTCCGATATTTTCTTTCCCGTTATTACAGGTGTAGGGTTGACATCTAAGACAGAGCTCTTTGCCGCAGCCTTTGCGTTTTTCTTCGCTTCTCTTTCCAATCTTCTCTGTTCCTTCTTCGAAAGTTTACCATCCTTTCCTTCTACATCATCACCACTTACATCACCTGCTGCTCTGGAAGCAAATGCTGCTGCCACTTCGTGAGCAATTGCTTCGTTGGATTGTAAGTCTAAACCTTCATACATACTGTCATCTTCGATAAATCCCTCTGTTTGGTTTTCTTCGACAAAATAAAGTATTTCTTCCTCTATATCTCTCACTTGTTGGGGTTCGAGCTCTTCGTTTGCAATTAACCTCAAAGCCAATTCCATTTGCTGTTGATGATACCTATACCTTCCCTGTAGATCTTTTAGACGCTGGAGTTCCTTTTCATTCTCAGGTGTAGCTGTTTTTCTTTTCTTCTGAAGCAATATTAGCCTGTCGACTTCAATTTCCAAAAGATCAAACTGTCTCTCAAGTTCTTCTATTTGCTGAGACAAGAAGTCTTCCACCTCTCGTCTCTCCTTTTCTTGAGGATCAAGTACATCGGAACGTTTCAAGCTGATATTTGAGTATGCCTTTTCTTTAGAGGCTTTCTCTACCGCCTTATACTTCTCCATCGCTACCTCTACAGACCGTCTGTAATTGAGTAGTGCATCTTTGTCTTTGACTTCGGGTGAACTTTGCCATGATTTGATTTGTTCCCTAAGCCTCTGAAGCTTTTTCACTTCTCTTTTGAGGTCGGATTCTAACTTGTCTTTTTGTGATGGATTGTTAATACAGTTCTCATGTCTTTCATAGTACATATCAAAGATTTCAAGACCCTCATTGATCTTTTTAAACACACGATCGATCTCCTGTTGAAGTTTCCTGTGCGCCATTATCGATAGTTATGGTGTCTCTTGAGAGATTAATGATGCCTGTTTCGTTATATTTTGGTTTTATATCCTGGATATTCTTTGTATCCTAGAGAAAGTAGACCAGCAAAGTCCCTTTTTTCGTTATTTCAAGTACTGAAATATGACAGTACTATCTATCGGATGTTTCCGAGTGTTCTTGGTGCAAGCAATGTAACCTATCGGACTTCTTTTGGCCTGTAAATCATATAACTTTGACCATTGTTCTCTATGTTTAATACCTTTTGTGAAAAATTTTTAAAATATTTAAAGGTCAACTTTGATCACTGCTTTTGTACATGCGATGAGCTTTGAAACGTGGAAGGTGATTGTCAATAATATGATTAAACAGATCTATGTATTTATATGATGATAGATAACGCCAGTTGGGCTAGATGTATGCATACCCATACAATAATGCTATTTTTGAACAACTTGTCTACATAACTTTTCAAAGGGAAAGTATTGGGACGTGAGGAACTTCTTCGAAATAGAGAAACCATTGCTGATCTTGATGACGTATTATTGATTTCGTTCAATGGTGACCATATGATATTCGCTAATTCGGATATATTCAGGAATATTGGTTCAATCTTTGTGATACTCGTCATGTTTTCCCATGGGACATAGTCAGAAATTGGAGAAGGTAAGGAGGAAACGATACTACTCATCTGAGCATTCCATCTATCCAAAGAAACATTCAACGTATTGTTGTAAAAGTCGCTTATTTGACTTTCAATGAGATCATTTATCTTAGAATCAAATGATTGGCAAATATCTACTAATTCATTGAATTCACCCGTCATTGAACGCGTACTAATGCTGCCTTCTCCATATCTTTTATTTACTGTTGAAAGTGTAGTAGAATAAAGATCAGTGTTCGGAAGTAAAGTGATAACAATGGACCATACTATTAAAATGAATAGTAAGAGATACCATTGCATTACACATGTATTTGTAAACCACCATATTAGTTTTGATATTTTGTTGTTTGATTCATTATTGTCATCATCTTCAGATGTATGTCTGATTCTTCTAATTGTCGCCTGAACTAGATTAAAAAACTTTGTAGTTATGGAGTTTTGAAATGACTCGCATAAATCCAACACCATTGGCTTCCATATATTATACCTTTCCAATTTATTTTTAGTTTCGGTCCACTCAATTAATTGTTGGTCTATCGTGGATAATGTCAATTGCATTCTGATAACGTGAGAAAACCATTCAATTATCATCACACCAACAATAAGAGCTGGGTATATACAAAGGAAAATAACGGTGAGATTGACGAACTTTGAAGAAGGTTTCTTAACTTTTCTTTCCGTCGATAAGCTCCTTTTTTGCTTGTTATTTTCTGGTAGCTTTTCCGAAAGCTTTGAGTTTACATCAGAAATGAAAGACTCGATGGGATCTGATTGCAAGCTAATATTGAATTTAAACCTTGTAAAAGATATATTTGGTAAGTTCAAATTTTCTCGTGTTTTTGATGAACCATTTAGAGATTGGCTCAACTCCGTAAAATCGGCGTTTATTCCACTGTAGTCTAAATAAATGTTGTTTAACGCATCTGTTTGGTCAGAAGAAGAAGCCACTATTAGACCTGACTCCTTCAATGTACTTACAGATTCATTTAATCTTTTTGCTTGTGTGTCCAAACTATCAACTATTTTATTTTTGAGTTGGTTTAAGTCGTTTTCTGCATTATTCAATAGACTTCGCACATTTATGAACGAATAGTTCCAATTTTGAATATAAGATTGTATTAATGGAGTAATTCTTTGTGATATGTCCTGGTTGATCAATTCTTGATTCTGATTTAGCGTAGAATTGATATAGAATTTGAATGTTGCATCAATAGTATTTGCATCAAGCGTATTGACTGGAGTAGAGATGGAAGATGTAGTAGATGATGTGATTGAAGCTTCAGCAGTTTTCGTGATTGTTGAAGATATGGTTTTTGTTACAGTAATCTGGGGGGTGTTGGAGTTTTCCAATATTGATTCTGTAAATAAGTTGATAACGTGCATGAACCACACGATGAATATCACTGTCAATGTCGGAAATAGAATAATAGGATCTGTAACACGATGCAGGAGTCTCACTTTTAGTGAAACAAATTTTATAGGTTGTACCATATTAACTTGTATGCTGTAAATGTTTTTCCTTTCGAAGTCCGTAATGATATTTATATATCCTTAGGTCATTACACGTTTTTAGTGAGTCTTCCAAGTAGTAACGGAAGCCCCAAGTTGTTTCCCCCTGATATTTCGCAATGATCCCATGCTGTTAAGAGTTGTCATGTTGCAATTGTTAAAAAGAATCGCATCCAATATATACTATACTTTTGGGTTCCAAGGCTTTGTCGCTTTCTAAAGACGATAAAACTATACTGAAACACACATTTGTCATAGGCGACAGGAAACGTAAGGGGAAACAAAACAAAACCGAAAGTAAGAAAAGAATTAGGGCAAGAGTGGGGATACAGCTCGAAAAAGCTCAAGTTGAGTTATGGTAGAATAGATTCACTTTGCTAGTCCGTCTAGTATTTCGTTTCTGAATCGTTCTCTGGATGTTTCAAACTGAAACGTCCCCAGGATCGACGATAAGATCGGTTCCTTGGTCAATTCCATCAGATCGTACTTTGACCACGAATGCAATACTTCATTGAGCAGCTCAAACCTTTTCCTATCTAGTGTACAGGTTTTCAATTCGTTTATCAAGGCGTCAGTTTTCTCGTTGGGCTCGGGCAAGGCAGTATTCCGATCAACTACCGTATCCTGAGTCTCGTCTTGTTGCATTTCCTCTTCGACATGCGACTGTTGGGATTCCATTCTTTCCCTCCTGGAACCAAGATCATGTATCTGTACAAGCTCTGGCGTGGTGGAAGGTAATCGAATCCAAATACGCTTCCTAACGAATCCGTATCTGCCCTTCCATTGTCTGGATTTGAACGACCAACTGTACATCCACCCTTGGTCATCCACGTCTGAAACTCCGTGCTCCATCATGACGTACCACTCCTCGCCATCCCGTGGGTAATGCGGATGGTAGTCCCTACTTTCTTCGAGACCATTATCCGCCGTATTAGCAGATCTCGTAGATCTCATGCGCGACCGCACAGCCTTGTTCTCATCCCCCTCGAACGGGAGCGGAATCATCTTCCGTAGATTCTTAGTATTCGAGTTCCCGCGCTTGCCATGAGGAATCATCACGGGCAAGGACTTGAACCCATCCTCCTCATTCCCAATCATAGCCAAAAACCGAGGTGGATCATACCCAGGAACAAGCAACTTCTCAGAAAAAAACGGGTATCCAAACAAGCATACTCCCCTTTGATGCTCTATCACACGTTCCTGGTCTATGCCATTTAACATTGTCCCAATTTGACGCTAATCAGATATTCCAAGCCCCTGTTTCGTCCTTTCGACTACAATACGTTGTGTCGCTTATGCGGCCATCTCAAAGTCCGTAATACAAAAACGATGTGATGTGCTCTTGTGTGCTCGAAAAAACAGGGGAACACATACAGAGAGACAGAGCGAGCAAGAGCTTGGTGTCACGTGCCGCATTTTTTTTTTTTGTTTGTTGTTCATTTTGAAAGGCGGAAAAATACGAAACAAAAAAAAAAATATAAAAAAAAAAAAGAAGAGCATCAGCAGAAGCAGAAGCTTCCTTACGTAAGCACTTTTTTTTTTTTATTTTATATTTTTTTTTCTGCTCTCCGACCCCTTTCCAACACCAAATCACGTGTCTCCTCCTCCCCGCCTTCACAAAATGACATGCCACATCGCTCATCCCACACACCACAGCACAGGCGTAAGCACTAGCACAAACACAACGCAGCCCAACGCAGCCCAACACAATAAATATAATATACAACACACCACTGTGGATCGGTTGGAAGAAACGCTTTTTCTTGGGCCGCAGAAAAAAACGTAGCAACCACTAACAGAACGGTTAATTACTCAACCGCAATGTGTACTCTCTTTTCAAGACAAGACAAATGCACAGAACGGCGCTGGCCTCCATTTCAAAGCAAGGCGAAACAATACAACAATGTCAGAAACCACGAACCATCACGGCTGCTGCTGTCCAGCAGCAGCAATATCTCACGATAGTTGGTGGACTTTTTGCCTGCCCTGGTGCTGCTGCTTTTCTGCACGTCTTTGTCTGAACGGTATTTAGATTTTAGCTTTTTTCATTTCTTTCTGTCTGTCTAGTTAGATTACTGGATTTTCACTAATTATTAAATAGCATTATTACGATATTAAAATGGGAATGAACAATAGAGAGACAATAACGGATGGGTAAGAAGAGCTTAAGACTGAGTAGCACTTCAAGTCTAGGTATAGAGAGTTAAGTAAGAACGGGTTTAGCGAGCTGTTATTATTTGATATTTTGTGGAAGAGAAAGAGAGAGAGAGAGAGAGAAACAGAAAGAGAAAGAGAAAGAGACAGGGTCGGAAGAATTAGAGTTGAGTTAGTGATAGAGTTTAGTAATTGTAATTGGGTTCTATACGGCTCTCTTTTTGACATCGACATACGGAAACGAAACTTCAGAATAGTGTGTAGAAGAGTGGTAGGATGAATTCTGATAATAGAGACCCTTTGATTAAAGTTGAGATGGAATCGTCAGGTCGTCTGAATGGAGCGTTGGGTTCTGTTGATGTGCCCATTAGTTTTCCAGACGACATCTTGGGCGGTGGTGTTGGGACCGGGTCGACGAATTCGCCGGCAATAACTGATGCGATTCCTTCTGCTTCGGCAACAGCACCTATTAGTCAAGTGGGCAACAGAATAGTGAAGAATGGTGAGGACAACAGCAAGCAACGTAGTGATGTGGATGGTAGTAGCGGAGTTATCAGTCCAAATGCGGCAGCTGTTGCAGCTGTGGTTGCCAACTCCTCAAACTTTGTGACTGGGCCTGGGCCTGTGCCCAACTCTGCGCCTCCGAATTTGAACTTTGGCACTTCAGATGGAATGGTGGTTGATGAGAATACAAAATTTGCCAATAGTAGGATGACAAATGCCAACTTTGCCATGTTCCCATCGTACATGCAGGCTCACAGCCTGATGGATCCCTCGATCCAAGAGTCTTTATCGCCTTTTTTCCAACCCTTTGGCGTGGACTCGTCGCACTTCCCTATGACGAACCCTCCGATCTTCCAGAGTGCGTTGGCCACGGATTCGTTCAACCCAAGAAGAAGGAGAATATCTATCTCCAACGGTCAGATCGGTCAGTTGGGAGAGGATGAAGATAACGTAGAGTCGATATATTACAGCCAGCCGCCTCCCATGCCTCCCATGCGCTCGTCTCAAATGCAAACTAACAATTCGAGGGTAAAGATGGAATCCCCACTTACTCACGGTAACAGTAATAATAACGATAACAATAACAGTAACAGTAATAGCGGTAACGGAAATGACAACAGAAATGTCAGTAATAGCGGAAATAACAATAACAATAGTGATGGAAGGTCGGTAGCATACAACATGACATTAGGTGCAAATTCTGGTAATTTCGCACCTTCAACCTCGCAGCTGTATGCATCCAAGATGAGTTTCCAACAACTACAACAGGAATCCAAATCCTTCGGTCAATCCGTGGAAGAACCACCTTCCGGCCCAATGACTCGCGAATTTGGACAAAATAGCGCTTATGCTATGGAAATGTCAACACAGGGAAGCGACGCCTCTTCAGTGAAGTCGAATGGATCACATAAATCTTCAGATAGGCATGCACTACCAGGAACTGCAGCTTGGAAAAGAGCAAGACTCTTGGAAAGAAACCGTATAGCGGCTTCAAAATGTAGACAAAGGAAAAAAATTGCTCAGGAGCAGCTGCAGAAAGATGTCGTTGTATTAAAGAATTCGAATAAAATCATGAAGAGTAAACTAGAATTCTATCAAAAACTGGTTACGAAATTCAAAAGGTTTATGGAATTACATATGGAATCATGTGGTGGGAACAAAGACGGGCTTACTATGATTGAAGAGATGTTGAAAATTGATCATGATCTGCAGCAAGATGATCAGGGGAACCTGGTGAAATCAAATTCCAGTTCAGATTCACATTCAAACACAAACACAAACACAAACCCAAACACATATTCCTACAAGAACTGATCGGATAAGCAATTTCGTCTTTCTCGACCCACCTGATTTTCATTTTATTTTTATTTGGTTAGAATTTTATGGTCATTTCTTCTCATTTCCATGTAACTTAATCGAGATTATTATCTTCCTCCTCCCAGCATCATAGACTATCCGAACATACGCACACATGCAAATCGTCTTCCTTACTAGTAGAGATCCTGTCAGGATAATGACTATGCACATATGAACAGGAAATACAATTCTCCATGTTGTTGCTGTTGTTGTTATTGTTCAGATTACCTGAAAGGAAGCCACCAAATAGGGTTTATTCCATGTACTATCGGCTATAACAAGACAACTATCAAGTATTCACTGCTCTTTTTATTATTTTTTACTTTTGACCTCTTCCCGTGCTGCTTTCGGCTTCTTTGTATTTTTAGTTATTCAAACTCTCTAATGTTGTGCTTCTATATATCTGTTCTACTGTGCTCATATATATGTGTATATATTTGGCAAACCCTTATTTAAGAAACATTTCAAGATCATTAGTTCTAAACCTTGATAACCTTTTCCTATAGCTCCCTTTTCGTCATTCTTGAAATCTCTTTTCCTCCCAAGTTATATTTCAAAACTTGACACATTCAATTATTACCATTTGAAGACATAAATGAGAAACGAATCTGAGATCATCTACAAATAGTTAGAAGCTTCGCTTTGCTCCCCATGAATATTCATCACAACATTATGACACTTTCTGAAGCAGACATAAATTTGGTAAGTAGTAAAAACACTACAATTTACGATGTGACGTTGAATCATACCTACTAACAATACTGTGATATACAAAAAAGGCAATTGCACTGGTGATAATAAAGTACAGGAACCCAAGTTGGGATTGGAAAGAGTTACAAGTACTCTCTGTGAATTATTCTGAAAATAAAGAGGTCCCTAAAATCGAAACTTCTAAAACTCATCCTTTACAGTCAAATCAATTGACTGAAACCAAAACTTCGGCGGTTATCATTGACATCACTGAACTTATTCCGAAAAGGGATAAGACAGTACTCAATTCACCATATCTAGACGATTTGAAACCTGCATTTGAATACCTCAAAACTAAAGGCATCAATCTATCTTCCCTTAAAGAAAACCTTCATTTGTTCGGATCATTTGGTGAACGAATGGACCAATCGACCATTCAATGGATTGGAAAAAATTATAAGAGATACAGATGGCTATTGGGATTCACTAAAAAAGTTGAAAAGGGCTACATGAGACTATGTGACTGTTTTCAATTAATATTGTTGTCTTTTTATACAAATCATTGTTCCTATAAGCGTACTCAAAGATATTTACAGGAGTGCTTATTCGACCCCTTCGTTACTAAAGAAATGAGCAGTAGAGACATATATACGAAACCCTTGAGAGTCCAGGCGGAAATCAAAACAACGCGGTATCACCTACCCAATGTTTGCTCATATCATGCAAAATTAATAGTTAGGTTAGTGCTTCTTCTTAACAACGATTCAGCAATAGTCAAACTAATTTGTCATGTCTTATATATGATGGAATTATTGATAAAGGAGAAATTGCTTGCGTCACAAGACTTCAGAAAAAAATATAACGAGGGTGAGCCAGATTCTGCATTTGAGATTGAGTTCAAAGCAAGGTGGAAATATCTTCTAAAGCTCAAAAATCGAAAAATAATGGGTGGTCCTAACTATTTCAATATTACATTCAAGTTTTGTCTCCAAATATTATCGCCTTTGTTGGAGCATTTGAGAAATTTGGGGGAAACAGATTATAGTAACATTTTTCAAAGTAAAAGATATGTTCAGAGTGAATTACTAATGCTTAAAGACAAATCTTTTATTGCTGAGTTTCAGGTATTGAATTGGGATAAACTATTAAACTGACTCCGAAGGCCCGCGATATTGCATTTTTTCTTCTCTTTTTTTGGGTTATTAGCATATCATCTACACACTGTTCTCTTACCGTGAAATAATAGAAATACAGATTGATTCGGTCAGTCTTTCATTGTTAATAATATTACTATTAATAAATTCAATAATAAAGGATTACATCTATGAAAACGAGTTAGTAGGAATACTCGTTGTTTCTAATTGGAGCAAACCATGGGTGGGCCATTGCTTCTTTGCATGTCAATCTCTCCTGGTGGTCATAACGTAAGAGATTGTCAATTAAGTCGATTATTTCATCGTTTCCACAGAGATGCTTGTTTGCATCGTTAACAAACCTTTGCCAAGGTCTTCTGATATATTGGTCCATGTCAACAAATTCGTCTGGAAGTGTTATTTGGTACTTCTGTAGGTATTTTTCGAAGTCGTCGCTTCCTAAAACACGTACAATTTTTACTAATTGGTCAGTATTACTTGATCCATAAAAGAATGGTTCCTTCAGGAATACCATAGATGCTAACATTGCTCCGAATGACCATAAATCCAATGAGTAATCGTACATTCTATAGTCTACTAGAAGCTCTGGTCCTTTGAAAAACCTTGAGGCAACACGTACGTTATATTCCATCGAAGGATGGTAGAACTCTGCTAAACCCCAATCGATTAATCTCAACTTGCGCTGTTTGTGGTCAATCATGACGTTGTGTGGTTTGACATCTCTATGCATAATACCCATGGAATGACAGTAATCCAATGCTTTTAGGAGCTCAAACATATAGTATCTAATATCAAGGTCTGTAAAGGTAGCATAAAGCGTACGGAAATCGGTGTTGTTGATATACTCAAAGACTAATGCAGGGGTTTTGGAGACTGGGTCTCTGACAACATCCAATAATGTGACGATATTCTGGTGTCCATCGTGAGGAAGATCATATACAGCGTCTCTAGCATACTTTAGTACTTCCTCTCTTTTGTTTGTATAATATTTCTCCCTATCAAAGGGTTGAGCTGTTGGTGGGTTCTTCTCATTTGAAAGATTCGCAAGAATTGTAATTTCTCTCTTGATTTTCTTCTTCTTTACCGGTTTCAACATCTTTATCACTATTTGCTCTCTAGTCGATAGCTGAACACCTTGGAAAACCTCACTATACTTGCCTCGGCCAACTTTGCATTCAACTTCGTATTGAGAGTTATTTGCCTTCCATTCTATCGATGTATTTTCATAATCCCAGTACCTCTGTCCACGCACTTCATTGGCATTGCCATAAACTCGAGCCTCGCTCCAAACTTTAGACCTCATGCTCCTTCTATATTCGAATGACTTTAGCCTGCCTACTCCTGTCTGCTGTCAAATAGCTTATTAAATAGGGTCTTTATCAATTTCCAGAATTGGAGAAACGAGATTCAATAATCTGGAAGATGTGCGAATAATAAAATTCACTTGCAATTTGCAATAAGGATTGTCTTCGATGCTCTGGAGCCAAAACCATATTCATTCTAAGTATCAGAATTGAGCGGTGCTTCAGCATTCGAAACTGGCTTTTGGTTTCTCATGTTCGATGCTGGAAAAATTTACGGGACAGGTAAAAAGTGAAATACGGGTAACATCAAAAACCAATGTAATGAATACAGAGTAAGCGAGGGAAATGACTGACTAAACTGGCTGAACAGCACAGTTGTATTTGCATTAGGTGCGAAGTATGAATAGTATATGGACATAAGCTATCTATTTATTTGAGAACTAGAGCTTTTGAAGATTTTCGATCAACTCTGAATGCTGTTCTTTTTGCAGCTTTTCAGACTGGCTAGAATTCTCCCTTAAAGCGTTGTAAATGTCAAGAGTCTTTTCGAAGTAGACAACTTCAAGCATTGATCTTAGTTTTGATTCAATGTCCTCCACCATGGACCCCAAGTTTGCAGAGTGAGCATTTACTATCTGTTCAACAGTAGTAACGTTTCTCATTTTGATGGTCTTCGAGGTTTCTCTTGTCAAGTTTCCAGACAAGGACAATTGCTGTTCTTTGGACATATTTTCCAAATGCAAGATAACTGTTGTTGTGATAGAGTAAGTAACTTCGGTACCATCTTCATCGTGAGTGGCTGAGATGACATGAATACTGTCCCATTTGGCGTCATCAGATTCGGCCTTCTTGAAAAGAACAACACCAGCAAAATCAGTCGATTCATCCACGTCCCATAGATAGGTAGAGGTGATACCACCTTCATAGTATAAGTCTCTGTATAACTCAAAAGAGTCATTGCATGTGAGTTCCAGCTGTCTCAAGGGCTCGCTTGGGAAAGGACTCTCTTCCAAATCGGTTGCACTCAATTCCGGGAAATACTTGTTGGACCATGGCGATCTATGAGAATCAATATCACGGTTGTAATCACAGCATAAGAACTCCTTATTATTAGCTTCTGGATCCTTTTTCACTGTTAAAGGTACATCTATCGTGGAAAGCAAGTCACCAGCGATCTCAGGCTCCAAAGCAATGATGTTTTGTATCTGTGCCTTCACCTTTGTAGGATCCAATCTGCACAAAAGTTCGCAAGCAGCATCAAATTTCTCTTCTACGGACATAACAGCTGTTCAATTGTGTCTCTAGTTTAGTTAATTGTGTTGGGGAACGCTTTTGACGTTTCCAGATACCTTGTGCGAGCTTTACTTCCAGTTTTGTTCTTAAAATAATATGTAAACTATCAACAATTTCCATGTAAAATATTTGATATTTTTCTACGTACAACATAGAGCTGCTAAAAGGGGAACAATGCTTAACAAAAACAACGGTTGAAAAGTCGCATATTATCTACCAGAGTGGGGTTTCCCTCATCGTAATCAATTAACAGCTTGCTAGTAGTAACCAATGGTCAATGTAACATGTCATAACTATGCTATGGTACAGCCTATGTATTTTGCTACTCGGAAATTAGGATGTGTAACTAACGTATAAAATCATGTGACGCGCGCGCACACACAGACGGGATGTGCGATCGTCATTTAGGTTATTTACTCAAAGATTTACTTACCAGGACGCCCCCATATGTGCAGGTATTCATAACCGTCATTGGATGCTAACCTCCTAACTAAAGAACCATTTGAATAGGTTTCACGTGCATATAGGTTGATTATCAATAAACCCTGTGTCTCGTTTAAAGGTCGTGCAAATCTAAATCGTATATAAAGCGCTTGAAAGATGAGCCTTTTCGAGATGAAGAGGAAGCAAGAGTTGGAAAATACGGAAAAAAATAAATTCGGTACTTCCTCATACCAAGCATAAAAACAGCCATTCATACGATATGTTGACGTTGCAACAGGTTACCGACTACATGCAAGATGTTGTAAAGTCATTGGCTCCAGGTTATTTGCCAAAATGGCTACTTTTCATCTCAATCGTTTCCATCTTTAACTCTGTCCAAACATATGTCAACCTTGAATTAACGCGTAGAGTGTATGAAAACAAGCCTGAGGAAACCACCGCATTGAGTGCTCGTACGTTTGGTACATGGACTCTTGTGTCGTGTATCATTAGATTATATGGTGCTTTGTACATAACAGAAAACCATGTTTACCAATTGACCTTTATTTCGTACATCATCGCATTATTCCACTTTGGTACGGAATTGGTGGTTTTCCGTACCTGCAAAATAGGCAAGGGATTCTTGGGCCCACTAGTTGTTTCAACCACTTCCTTGGTTTGGATGTACAACCAAAAGGAATTCTACACCGGTATTCCATTCCCATTCTAAGTGTCTCTTTGTGTGCATATGATTTTTTTTTATCTCACCTGAGATTCTTCTTCTATACGTTATTCACATACCTCTGTAAAGTTTGTAAATACAAGAAATGATCATTTCATTATCTCTCAGAACAACGAAGAATCGTAGTCTAATGATAAATTGTATGTAGACTATATATACTTGGGAACATATATATAGCTTTATGAGCTAGATCTTAGATATATCGGTTTCGAAGATTTATTTGTTTATTTGTTTATTTTTTGACCAATGGACCCTCGCTCATTTGTGATCCTAGAAACAATCGGTAGCAGGTACTTCATTAATGATCTGATCTAGTAGGGTCGTTTAGCTTCAACACGTCAACAACAGGCCCCAATAGTCTTTGGAAACCGCTCTTGCCTAAAGTGGCTACTTTAGTCCTTGTCGTAGCAGTTACTGTAGCTTGTCTTGGCAAGTCGTTCAAAAGAGCAACTTCACCGAAATAATCACCTTTGCCCAACTTTGTTATAACACCTTGGTTTTCTTTGGAAACTTCTGCCTCACCATATTCAATAAAGTAGAAGTTTTCACCGGTATCGCCTTCTTTGATGATAACGTCACCGGCTTCGTAATACTCCGTGTCCAATGCGTCTGCCAATTTTGCACGATCGTATGTCGAGAGCGATTTCAAGATTGGGATATTCTTCAACAAATCGTCATATAGAATTCTCTTTTTGAAAGAGCCTCCAAGAAGAATTCTTCTGAAAGTTAGTCTGTCCAAAGCCCATAAAACACAGTCTGTGGCTGCTATAACGGTTGCTGCTCTCGGACTATTATACATTAAAGCTAACTCACCAAACGAAGATCCTGAACTTGAAGTGTTGACCTTTTGGTTGTTCACATAAAACTCTACGGTCCCATCTTCCACAATGTAGAAATAGTCACCTTCATCTCCCTGTTTGATGATTTCTTCGCCCTTTGCCACATGTTTTTCCTCTAAAGAATTAATCACGAGCTTTTTAGAGTCTGAATCTAGCTTATTGAATAAGAAGTTTCTTCCAACAGCCTTCTCTAACCTTTTAATTTGTTCAGGAGTCTTTTCTTGGAAGTTTTCTGGCTTCCAGTTATCTAGATGGTCCGGTTGTAAAGTTTCCGCACTCACCGAAGTACGTCTTTGGGCGTTGAAATTGATAGGCAATGGTTTAGGATTTACCACTGACTTCCTTGGACGGTTGTGTTGCTGGTATGCAGGCTCAGGGGCCATGGGGTCCAAAGAAGCATTGGCCTTTTTCCCGGATTCTGTCCCCACATTGAATCCTCCCTTAAATAACCCCGGGGAGTTACGTCCACCAGCTAACCCAACGTTGCTATCTGGTGCATCTGGTGCGCCTGAATCCACAGATGCATCCTCTACAGTATCCTTAGAGTGTGGACCACGGTCACCAAATGGTGACTTGAACATTACGTCCTCATCAACAAGGTTCTCCGGTGGGGCTGTTCCTGCCTTGCTGCCTCCTTGTGAAATAGAAGCAGATGATGCAGCTACAGAATCATGTTTCGTGGTGCTGGGAAACAAAACAATCCCTTTACTTAGTGCCAATGACTCCTGGTTCCTCACAAAAGTACGTTGCTGCTCTAACCTCTTATTGAAATAATTCGCAGCAAACTGGAGAAAATCAACAGGCTGTTTCTGCTCCACTTCTCTCGAGAACAAATTTAGTTCCGTCTTGAAATCTGACATCGTGTATACTACCTAGTTCCAATCCTATGGCTATCTATCGCTCAATATCACTTTAACTATTGCTCTCCCTAAAAAGTGTGCTGCTTTTTCGCCACAGTTGATTTGAGTCTTTTCGTCAATCGATCCCGCAATTATCCTATCACAAGATCTTCAGTGTATCTAGATTACCCACTAAAGCCTCCGCGTCCTGAAAGTTTCTTCAACCTCCTTTTCAAACTCTTGCCATTGTTCATGCCATACCTACTTAAAGTTCTGATAATTAAATTCTACGTCCTGAACTTTCCCTGTTTTAAAGGTCAAGGGGGAAGAAATGGGGAATTTAAGGAAAAACTAATTTTGGGAGGGTAACCATGTTGGACCGGACTAAAAAAGAAAAAAAAAGGAACAGTTTGACAACGTTGTTGCTGCGCTGACGTGTGACAGCAGCAAGCGTAGTGTGTATATTGTATTGTATATATGCTACTGGCATAGATAGAAGTACGGATTCATCTGTCCATATTTGTTGCCTGATTTGCAAAATAAATTTAATGCACTTAGTTATCGAACCCTGAAGTTGTTTCGAAAAGTCTTATGTGGTTGAAGGATGTTTTCTTATTGTCGTGAGGCAAGTACGCAGAAGCAGTCCTGTCTAGTAATTCATGCATTTCATTGTCATCAAGAATATCACCAGAGGATTCGATGCGCGAGGTGTCTGTTTGGCCGATGTTTGTTTCGTTGCTCATTAGTAGTTGGGAGAGCTCTTTTACTAGGTCCTTGTTTCCCGGTTGTTTAGTGGAGGACGATGGACCATTCATCTTGAGGAAAGATTGCTCGTTGAAGGCTAGCTTCTTTAGAGTGTTGAATTTGCCCATTTGGATGACGAGTTTTTCTAGTTTCCGCTTGTTGACTGCTCTTGTCATTATGACGTTCTCTATGGTGTTGTCGCAGTAGAGGCGGTATACGATGACGGGTTTTGTCTGGCCGATTCTGTGTGCTCTGTCCATGGCCTGGAGATCGACCTGTGGGTTCCAGTCGCTATCAAAGATAATGACGGAATCTGCTGCTGTAAGGTTTATGCCGAGACCCGCGGCTCTTGTGGATAGTAGAAATATATTGGCTTTGGAACCACGCTTGCTGAATTCGTGTATTTGGTCCTTCCGTGAGTCGTTTTGCATGGAGCCATCAATTCTGCAGGATTTAAAGTTGTTCAAGTCGCACCAGTCTTCGATCAAATCAAGCATCGATACGAACTGTGAGAAAATCAAGACTTTGTGGTTTTGTTTGATGAGCTCTGGTACAAGTTTCTGTAGTACCTGTAGTTTACCGGAAGTCTTTAATAAATTCTCTAGTGTCATGTCTGCTGCATCTAAGAAGGGGAAATAAAACAAGTAGGTAGAATTTACCACCTGCCGTAGCTGGACCATCATGTTTTGTAGTCTCTTGTTCAAAAGCTCGCGGTGGATGTGCTCTTTGTATAAAATGTCCATCTTTTGCATAGTTTTATCATGTTCAGGATCCTGCAACTGCAACGAATCTCCGTCTGTGGTTCCAAGCTTCCAATCGATAAACTCCCGGATCGCTTTGTTTGACACCCGCCCAATATGCTTCGAATTTAAGGTGAAAAATTCCTTGATGGCTTGTTTAGTCACTGAGGTTTTCAAGTTCTTTTTTAAGGCCTGTTTGTAAAACTTCTTTTGAAGCGGTGTCACTGGACATTCAATGATATATTCTCTCTTTGGAGGTAAAGATCCCGCCAAGACGTTCTTTTTCAACCTTCTTAATAGAAATGGTTTGAGGATAGTGTGGAGGTTGGATATCAAATTCTTTTCTAACTCATCGTTGATTAACTTAGTCAATTTTTCTGAAGAACTCTCTAGGTCTAATTCGGAGAAATCAAACCACTTGTTGAAGATCTCGAAATCCGAAAAGATATCTGGCAAGATGAAATTAAGGAGTGACCAAAGCTCGCTGAGGTTATTTTGTAGTGGCGTACCGGTTAAGAGTAATCTATTTGACGTATTAATTCTTTTCAATTCACGTATTAATTTGCAGTTAATGTTCTTCAATCTGTGTCCCTCATCCACAATCAAAAATTTCCACTGGTAAGAGAGTATCATTTCGATGTCCCTGATGATAATTTCGTATGACGTAACGATAACTCCCTCGTTGTTGTTTTGCTTGAAGAATTTCTTGAGCATGCGATGCCTCGAGGCTTGACCTTCGCTGTTGTGATATTTTAAAACAGGAATATCTGGTGCGAAGCGCCCGAACTCATTGATCCAGTTGTCAACAGTACTCAATGGCGCAGCAATTAAAAATGGACCCTTCGTATCCATTTCATAGATGAAGGCAAGTAGAGCTATTGATTGAATAGTCTTTCCCAAACCCATCTCATCGGCAAGTATTCCATTCAAGCCGTTTTCATATAGAGTTATTAACCAGTTTAAACCTTCCTGTTGGTACGGTTTAAGTTGGCAATTCTTTAGAAGTGACGGTTGCGTACTTGTACTGGAACTGTTAGAAGTGCTATTAGACGCTTCAGTGACTGCTTGAATTACATCTTTTTTCTGCTTTTTCTTTGCTGGTTCCGCAACTTCGTTACTCTGACCAGCACGTTCGAGTAATGTGTCAGCAATGATACCGGAATAAACCTGACTTTGCTTCACAAATTCTTGGAGTTTTTTAATCTTTAAACTAACAGTATGTGCATCATTTTCAAAATTCACATCTTTACCTAGATCCTTTTCTTCTTCCTTATTCTTATTTTTCTCATCCTTCTGCTTCTCTTCTAACAACTCATCCAACTCCTTATCACTCTCATCAGAATCATCAGAATCAAGCATGGTATCATCATCATCACTACCATCCAACCATACTGGTGTTTCTGACATATTTACACCCTTCTTCTCATCACTGTCTGAGTCACTTTCTAGATATACATCCGCACTTAGATCATTCTCGGACTTTTCCTTATAATTTACTGCTGCCTTGTTGCAATTACGCACCACAGGCTTGCTACGTTTCATCATCTCCACAATGTCCAGAGCCATGCTGTAAACTGATACCCTATTATCGCTTGTAAATTATGTTCAGACAGCACGAAAGTACTCCTATTTCTTGCTCAACTAAGTTGTGTAGGATGCGATGAGGTGTTGTGTGCGATTCATATCAGTGATAGTCATATACACGCTCTATAACGCCAATTAGAAAAAAAAAGCATCATGAAGTTGACGCGTTTATGTTAGTCACGTGCTATTCGCGTGACGTTTAAATATCACTTTGTACGTAACAAAGGTCGAAAATTCGGCATTTACGATTTATTTCAATAGAAAATATCATTGCATATGATATAAACATAAATAACAATGTGGAATTGTCATTCAGACAAAACAGTTTGAAGCAATAGAGGCAAGACTGCAGGGCCCTATACTGAAATTGAGATACGGAAATGAGTGTGGAACGTGCTGATACGGATAATGATGTGAAAAGTGGGTCACCGGGGACCGAGGTAAAGGGGTCAGGACCAGTTTTTCCACATTTACAACAGCAGCAGCAACAACTGGTTGTTGAAAATTCGAAGATTGACTACGAAGCCGAGGCCAAGAAGCTTGAGGAGAAGGCTAATCGTTTTTTGGCAAAACAAACACACCCTGTGATAATTCCTTCATTTGCGGCATGGTTTGATTTTGACGATATTCATGAGTTAGAGAAGAGGGCGTTGCCAAGTTTTTTCAACGAGTCATCTCGGTTTAAGACACCAAAGGCATACAAAGATGTCAGAAATTTCATGATAAACACATATAGACTTTCTCCATATGAATATTTGACTGTGACCGCTGTTCGGAGAAACATTGCCATGGATGTTGCTTCAGTGTTGAAGATTCATCAATTTTTGGAAAAATGGGGTTTGATCAATTACCAGATCGATCCCAGGTCAAAGCCATCCCTCGTCGGACCAAGTTTTACCGGTCACTTCCAGGTAGTGCTAGATACGCCTCAAGGTTTGAAACCCTTTGTTCCACCTGAAGTTGTAGAAGATACAGAATCAACTTCGCAAACTCCAGCAGCTGAATCTGCAGATGGCTCATCAGCTCCTGTCACGGTCAAAGAAGAGAAGAAATTGGAATTCAAAAAACCAGAGACATTCCCAGTCAATCTCTCTCTAAGAAAAAATGTTTACGATAACTTGCACGATTTCAATGCACTTCGTCAACTCAATTTACAATCTAAACATATCAACAGACAATATATTTGTTTCACCTGTGGTAATGACGCCACTACTATTCGTTACCATAATTTAAGATCAAAGAATGTAAACATATGTTCTCGTTGTTTCGAAGAAGGTCACTTCGGTGCCAATTTCCACTCAGCAGATTTCATCAGATTAACAGAAAACTCAGCAGCTAGTACTAGCTCGTGGTCTGATCAGGAGCTCCTACTCCTTCTAGAAGGTTTAGAAATGTATGAAGATAAATGGGATAAAATTGTGGACCATGTTGGAGGAGCGAAGACCTTGGAAATGTGTATTGAAAAGTTCTTAAGTTTGCCTATCGAAGACAAGTATATCAATGAAATACTTCCAAAGCCGGCTGCTTCGCAATCAGATAACAAAACAAAATCGATAAGTACTACTGAAGCTGTTGATGCTACGATAAAGTCATTACTAGACGGTTTAAATGATAAAGTGCTAAACGAAGATATTCCAAAGGCAGCCTCGAATATTTCCGAAAAGTACGTTCAGGAAGCTCAACTAGTAGTACAGGACCTCGTCGAAGCAACTTTAGATAAACTTGACTTGAAGCTGAAAAAAGTAGATCAAATAGAAAAATCTATGAAGGCAGAAAGAGATATTTATATCAAAGAAACTGAAAGATTGGTAAATGAAAGATTGAAGTTAAGCAAGCAAATAAAGGACATAAATGCCCATCTAGCTGAACTACAGATCACCAAAAGAATTGTATTATCATCGGACCAAAAAAGCGAAACTGACATCTCTTTGATGGAGAAAGCCGATGCAGAACACGAGAATGAGCTAAAGAAGAATGAAGATATCGACATTCAAAGTATTTCTAAGGCAGAACCTCAATTATATAAGAAATGGTCTCTTTAAGCCACTATAGTTATAAAAAAAAATGTATAATTAATGTAAAACTCTACACCTCAAATTAATTGCGCCGGTGACTGCAATCACCTTTTATTCTCTTTTTCTTTCGATACCTCTAAACCTTAAAAACAAGGTAAAAAGTTTATTGTCAAAATGACAGAACATAAAAGGACAATAGAAAAAAAGGTTTAAAGGTTTTAATATAGGAACAATAATACAAAAAAGATATTTGGATCAACTGCTTTTAGTTTCAGGAACATTGCTTAGAATGATACCTGAACTTCCCCCAAGACCAGATCGTCCACAATCCGAGGAGATTTTACCTTGTCAAGAAATCAGTTTACCACCAAATGTTGAATTACTAACAACCGAAGATATCCAACATTTACTCCAACAGAGAGAAAAGCTTAAAGATTACAGTAAGAGATTTAATGATCCAGCCCTCTCCAACGTAGTGGATGAATCTGCTGAATGGAGAAAAGATTCACAAGAATTATTGAAAGCATTTGAAGCACTATCAGGAGAAAAAAAGGAATTGAAATCACAACTTGATGTGTATAAGAAGTTGGAATTTGACTATTTGAAGAAATGGCAAGATTTAGATCATATCATAAGTAATAAGTTTGACAATGAGGCTCTGAAGAAACAGCTTCGACATAAGATAATCGATCTCGATGAGAAGTCATCCCGCATGGTTAATGATATTCCAGTAAATGATGAGTCGCTAGATGTTTTCCTGGAGCAGTTCATATTAGAAAGAACAGATTATCATTTGCAAAGAGAGAAACTTGCTACATGGGAATATCAAGATATTCTAAAGAAACCATGATTAAATTTGCTGTTCCTCCAAAGTCATCTAAGCAAATGTCGAAAAAATGGAGTGAATTGTACTATACAAATATATACATATATTGTACTTCGTAAAATGCATAAGGCCATCGAAATTGGTTTAATAATTTATGAAGCTTACCTTAAACCATTCCAAATGCAAACTTGGCCATCCCAACCAGTGGAAGCAACAAAGCCTGGGGTACCCCATAAACTCCAATCTGCGCCGAAAACAAATTCTGTATGTTCCATAAAAATAAATCTACAACCATGGGCTGGATCAATACTATTTGTTTTACCAGTCAATCTGTGGCCGTCGTCACTTAGATCTGTCCAAATTCTGCATGTCATATCGTATGACGTGGATAATAGCATATTGCTGTGATGTGGAGACCATGCTATCTTTCTGACCGCAAGTTCATGGCCTTGGATCTCATTAATGTTGATTGGTTGATGACCTTGGGAAAGCATTTTCCTGCACATTCGCAAATCCCAAACTTTAATCATTTTGTCTACACCACCAGTGGCAATTATATGCGGCCTATATTTGTTGAAGTCGCATGTCAATGATTCGAATCCACCATGACCCAAAAATTGATGCTGAGGTAATCCGTTATTTGGTACTCTTAAATCGAACAATGAAACGAAAGAGTTACCTGAACAACAGAGAACTATGTTCGGGTCATGAGGTGAAAAGGTAGCCTGATATATGCATTCTTTGTTTCCATCAGCATTCTGATGGTCTTTTTGGTTCGACATCGGCACACGTACAGGTGCAACAGTGGATGTTTTATTAAGTGTGGCTGCAGCATTTGTATCATTCGGACTCAATGTTAGCATACTGTGTGGCCTCATCAAAGACCATACTTTAACTTTTCCATCCCATGAGCTACTCACAAACAGTTGCTTTTGTATCATATTCCAATTACAACTAAACACTTCCCTACTATGTTCTTTAAAGATCGCTACCGGATAATCCTTCAATTTAATATCGAATAATCTGAGGGAGCCATCTCCTTGGGCAACAAGACACTGGTTTTCATGCGATTCATTCCATGCTAAATCAAAAAGCCCATCTTGAGTTAAAAACGAATTTGATTCCATAAGTTGACCATTAGGCATTATGTCTAGGATAGTAAGTCTCCCGTTACCAACAAGTCCAAAGTTGGAACCTGAGGCCACCGCCAATTTATTGTCATAAAAAGGTGAGTAAGCTACACCGTAGCCACTGTACCCTTTCATATGATACTTTAGCATGATTATTTGGTTTTTGTTTGCTTGTTACAGCGTATATTAGCTGGTTATAGAGTTTTGTTTCTCGAATTATTATTCTCCGTTGTTTAAACCATTCAATGGAATCACACTTTGATTCATGCAGAGCTTAATTTTTAAAAACAAAATGAATCTAAGGTTTTACATAAGAATGAATATGATTGATAGAACTGCGTTCCAAACAGGTTTGAAAGGAAGGGAGAATTATAATGCCTTGATGGGAGTAATTTATAGTATCTATATGTTCGTATGTTTTTATGTTTATACTCTTATATTATGGTTATATGTACGCAGATTGTGTAAATTTAACTATATGAAATAAAGTAACATTACATATAACTGCAATTAATTGCAATCTACTTAACTTCTGAAAACACAAATAACAAGTAAAAAGAAACAGGAGAGGAAGATGCAGGGAGAAAAGAGTACGAGTATTAAGCTTCAGATCATTTATAATGATGGGTAACTTTGTAAAAGGCTACTCTTGATCTTGGTGTTGTTGCTGTTGTTCATCATCATTTTCTTGTTGTTGATTAGCCTGTGGTGTGTTTGTAGCTGTTGGTGGCTCGGGGATGTCACCTGTGAAATTAACGGTTCTTACACCGTTGGCATGACGATAACTGGCTACACCGGAGCTGAAAAGGTTGGCATTTGGATTTAAAAGTGGGTTATTTGTTACATTGTTCTGTTCATCAGAAGGCCTTCTACCACCTTCATGGCGATGAGCAGCTTGCTGGCGTCCCAACCTGAAAAAAGAAGGTAATCTGAACCTACTTCCAGTTGATTCTGTGGGAGGACGGTTACCATTACGCAGGGTATTAAGATGTTCCAAGTATGCTGAGTAACGGTTCTCCAATGCAGGATCAGTATGTAGGTCCGTAGAAGGAGGCTGTGAATTGCTAGGCGTTGTCGTATTTGTTTCGTTGTTGCCAGGTGATTGTTGTCTGCGACCAAGAAGTGGTAAGAGGTTGAAGAACCTTCGGGTGTTTTGTCCAAGATCGTGGGCGCCAGTGTTGTTCTGTGAGTTTGCTGTTTGCTCGTTGTTATCCGTTGGACGTCCGGTAGAATTTCTCTCTTCTTGCGCTCTACGAAGGATAGCTCTGATGTTTCCTAATAACCTTCTATTATCCTCCGGCAAATCGTTGAAATGGGTTATTGTCGGTCCATTCACTCCTGTATTGATATTGTTAGTATTATTCCCCGTAGTTGTTCCTGTACTTGCTCTTTCGGTAGTTGTATCCGTATTGGTATTGGTATTGGTATTGGTATCGGTATTGGTATTGGTATTAGATCTCTCATTTCTTGCATCCAAGAAAGAACCTTGTGAAATATTCGTTGCAGGAGATGGAGAGGCAGCACGTCCTGCAGATTGATTAGCTCCTGTAGTATCAGAATTTGGCATTGTTGCCGTTGTACGCGGATGCGCATGGATATCAGATAAGAAAAAGATAAAGCTTGTAGAAAAGGACCTTGATGTGTTGTTGTTAGTGTTTGTAATATCTTGAGTAGCATCACCTGCTTGTCTGCTATCAGTCGCACCCGTATTCGTACTGGTATTGGAGCTATCGCCAGTGGTTGGGTGTTCACTATTATCGGAACTTGTAGATTGTTCACCAGTGTTGTTGACATTGGTGTTGGTATTTCTTTCTGCAATATTGTTGGCTACTGCAGGTTCTGGAGATCTCTCGTAAAGCAATCTTCTGATGGACTCAAAGGTTGACTGTTGTGCGGCATCCGGACCGTTGCCATTATTCATGGCTGCACCTGCTGACTCATTCTCTCTATTATGTACGTCATTTAACTCGTCTTCGCTCAGAATCGATGCTCTGCAAATAGGACAGCTGTTGTGTTCGGTTGTCCACGTGAAGAGACAATCTCGTCCAAAAATGTGGCCACACGGTAGTACGGTAGCTGAGTGACCATAATTTGAAGCATCTTCACCTTGGCTATTAGGGCTATTATTCGTGTTCGGAGCAGAATCTAGGTTAGGCTCCGTTGTCGTTGTGTTTGCCGGTCCTGCTGATTCTGCTGGTTCTGTGGCCGTCGTCGAGATGGGGGTCGGGGTTGGAGTAGGTGTTGGGCCTGGAACTTGAAATGGGTCTGAGTTTACATCGACATTCAAATCCTCTTCCTCTGATTCTACGGTACGCTGTCTTTTTCTTGGTGAATCAGGAACCGACTCCTCCGCATTTCCTTCATCGTCATTTCCATCTCCATTCTCACCTTCTCTACTTCTTTTCGAAGACAAATTGGCAAAATCCTTTGGATCATTCGTTAGCTCATCATAACAGATTGCACATGTATTATCTTCCAGAGTATCCACGTCTCTTAGCTCCAATTTCTCAAATGCCTCTCTGGTAAGACCTCTCTGTCTCCTTTGATCCCGGGTCAAAGTCTGGAAAATGTATTCACTTGCCAATGCAATCACTTCATTCAATCTCCCAGAAGATGTGTCACTGGGCACATCCGCAAATCGAAATATCATCGGTGGAAACACACCAGTGCCCGCACTTGCACCGTTTTGCTCGCCATTCCCTGACAGCGTAGCATAATTTATCGCAATAGTAAAATGACTTCTGGATCCTCCACTTCCATTACTCCCAGGATCCCCACCGTTGCTGCCGTTCTCCATATTCCCACGGCCAGCCATGTTCTCTTCAGGTCGTTCATTAGCATTAGACATGACAATAGTCCTTGTCAATTTCGCTTCTGTGGCTCTTGACCACAAATTACGGAATTATAAATCATAATTATATAATGGTTAAAGATCCAACTCATTTTTTTAGGTTTTTTTTTTATAACTTCTTAATACTGAGAAAAAGTGTTGAAGCTGCGAAAGAGCAGAGATAAAGGTTACCCACGAGAGGGGAAAGAAGGGGGAAAGGGGGGGTAATAGGCCCTTACTCTTGATAGGTATAATTGCATTATCTCGGTCCAGAGCAAATACAAAACATTTATGTATATTTAAATACCTGCTTGAACATATTGTGTAGAAGAAGAAAATAAGGTTCTGGACCGTTCGAGTTTGTTCTAGCATTAATAAAAATGAACAGCATGCTTGAGAAAAGACTCAGCTTTGGGACTTATATTGGGTTAGAGGGAGGTGAGAAAATAGTTCGTACTATATATATGTGATATGTGTTTTAGTGTTTCGATTACATATTGCCATAAGAAGCGGGTGTGCGAAAAATGAAGAATGATGGGGCGGGGAGAGCAGAAAAGCGCCTTTAGAATAATGCAGGAACGGTCAGACCTAGAATTAGAGCAATTAGGACTGGGATCGAGGGTAATTTCAGGCCTGCAGCGGCACCGCTTGATTTTCCATTTTTGGAGGAATCGCTCTTGGTAGTAGAAGTAGCGCTTGCACTTCCTGAACCAGAGCCCGAGTTAGAGTTGAAACCTGAGGAAGAAGCGGTTGTTGTTGTTGAAGAGTTGTTGCTGTTGTCCTGGGTGGTGAATATGTTCCCGCCAGACGACATAGATTGTGCGCTGACCCAAGTGCTAGAGTAACCTGGGGCCTTTTGGGCGCTTGGCACGGCACTGCTGATGACTTCGATATCTTCGCTGTTTGAGTTGTAGTTAGCCTGTGCCAAAGAGATTTCTTCGTCTTCCAAATCGTAGACGACATATGCACTTGTCAAGAAGGCATCACCGAGGGAAATTTCGTTGTCCTGCTGCGGTAGAATACCCATGATACAGGTCTTTGATGATCCGGAGGTGGAGATCATGTAGTCGCTCAATGGAGAGTTGATGTGGAAACCACCGAAATCGAATGCGACGGTGTAATCATCGCCACTGTTACAGTCGACGAGGTAGTATCCACTTTTTGAGTCGTAAGATGCGTTAACTTTATCTGCGATAGCGCTTGCCAAGTCTTCTGGGAAGTAGCAGAATGTGGCACCAGTATCTAGCAAAGCTGGGTATTTTGTTTGGGTGATCGTAGTCTTGGAATCCGATGTGGTGATCCCGACACCTTGTAAAGTGACGGACAATCTAATAACGGTATCGTAGCCCTTGCTCTTCAAGGAATTTACCAAGGGAACGGTGTACAAGGTACCGGAATATTTGTTGTGGTCGACGGCTCCGAACAGGATGGAGCCTGATTTTGCTTCTAGTTTGTTCAAGAAGACGGAGTATGCGGTCTTGTCGATGACGCCGTTTCTCTTCAAGACGAGCGGGAAATTGTCGTACTGGTAACGGTCAGAACGGCTCAGGGCGCCCGAGTAAGTGGATTCTGAACCAGTCAAACCAATACCTAGCACACCGAACTGGGAGTCTGTGAGGTTCGATACGGCGAAACTCAACCCGCTAACGTCGACGTCGTCCAAATGCATCTTATCGATACCCCACACACCTTCGGCAAAAGTGTTGTCTGCGTAAGAGATGTAGAATTTGGTCTTGTTGGACTTCCACGTAGACGATTTTGCCGAGTTGAAAGTGTGGTATTTGGAGCAGTCCAACGTTGCCTCGCTCGAGGGGACGGACTGGGTTCCTGTGGGTAGGTCTGTGCCGGAAGCGTCTGGCACGTCTGAATCGGTGAACGTTCCACCACCGCCTCCAATTCCAGACCCGGACAAGATTACGGTAGACGTGAAATCACCGCCTCCACCGCCTCCAAATAGACTGGTAAATTCGCCCGCAAGCGACGATATGAAGTCAGCGTTTTGTCTCTTGCCCTTGGAGTTGGAACAGTACGGGTTCCCGGACCCGGGAACCCACAAGTCGGACGACCCGGTGTCGACCAAAACGCTAACGTTCTGCGACGGAGTCCCGATCGAAAGATCGACCGAGTAGAAAGTCTGCTGGTTGTCAATCTCGACCTCGACATGGCCATTGTCCCGCTTCACGAAACGGCCTAACTGGCGCTTCTCATGCGATGCATCAGTCGCATCGTTGCCTCGCAACTTGTCGAACGACATCACGAGATGCTTTCTGTTCGACTCGCCAACCTCTGAAACGTCACGTCTGGAGATCGATCCTCCAGACACCACTGATGCTAGCAGTGTTCCCACGCAAACATCGCTCAATCTCATGCTGCTGGGGGTCGGGTATAAAGCTGTGATTGGACTAGGCTATGTTGCTGCTGCTGCTTGAAATATGGCAATCAATTAGCTAAAAAGTAACACTTCTGTGAAAATGACGGTGCTGGCCTATCAATATGTATGCCAGTGTGTATATATGTGTGTGTGTACAAATATACCTATATATATGTGCAAATCCTGAGGGGAGCCTTGCTTCTCATCGAGAAACCCGGTTGCTGGAAAGGTTTCTTAAATATACACAACGGGCCTGATGTGCTCGAAAATCATGTATTAGTGACGGATGACGAATGAATGGCGAATGGCTCTCTTTTGGCGTGTGGGATCACGATGCACGGCGGTACGGAAAATCCTCAGAGGACGGGAAAAAAAAAAAAAAAAAAAAAAAAAAAAAAAAAAAGTGAGAGAGAGAGATTGGTGTCTGTGTGTGTGCGGTGTGTGGGTTGGGTACACGCCACACAGCTGAATGCTAAGCCTTAAAAGGGTGAAACGATGAAACAGGGAAGGAAGCGGGCGTTGAGGCGCGCGTTGAAGCGGTGGTGGAATACTGCTAAAAAAAGAACTCTCAGAGCAGAGAAAGAGACAGAGACAGAGACAGAGAGAATGATTGACCAGCAGATTAACATATTACCATATTACCATAACACGTTGACACACGTTGACACGTTGACACACGTTGATACGTAGATAAGTTAAGATATTAACACAGCCTACGTGGGGAGTGTCTGAGAAAGTATCTGATCCACGGAGTATCCGATCCTAGGAACAGTTCGTTGTGTAATACTTAGTCATAGTGGTGAGGTGAGGTACCATTTAGATTTTCATCGGCTGGAGTAGTGTGGTACTTCTTCTCTATTAGGAAGTGTAAGTGAGTAAACGCAACTGAGTAAGCCCATGAACAGACTTGCAAAGGAGTACAAGGGGATCCAACGGCGGCTAGCGGAGAGCGAGTGGCTGGAGGAGATGTGGCCTGTGATGGAGGAGGAAGAGGAAGAGGCTGAGACTGGGAACAGTGAGGGCGGCAATCTTTCGGAGTGGGTGGCGCGGTTCTGGGGGCCTGAAGGGACGCCGTTTGAGGGGTTCTTGCTAGAGGTGACATTGTCGGTTGACGTTCGGCGGTACCCGCTAACGGCGCCGCGCGTGGCGTTTAGACGGCGGACCGTGGCACACCCGAACGTTCAGTACGAGAGCGGGGAGATCTGCTTGGACGTGTTGAAAGAGGCGTGGACGCCGGTGTACGGGTTGGTGGACTTGGTGGACGCTGTGCGGCGGCTTCTTGGAGAGCCGGGGCTGGAGTCGCCGCTGGACGTGGACATGGCGCGGGTGTACGCGGAGGACTACGCGGCGTACGGGCAGGTGGTGCGGTACAGGTTGATGGAGGCGTCGGCGGGGGTTCGAAGGGCGGACTCCTGAGGCGGAAGGCGGGTACCCTTCCTTCCTTCCTTCTCTTCTTGTTCTACATATTACCCGGACGATGACTCGCTATCTCATCTCTTTTGACTGTTGTGCTGCTACTGTGCTGCCTTTTTTTTTCACTCGAGTCATACATATATCATAGAGCAGCAGAATATAATGGTGCAACAGTACATACCCAAGTCAATACACATTACACCAGGTAATACACCAGGTAATACACCAGGTAATACACTAAGTAACTGCCCCATGAAGCAAATCACCTGGAAAGACGTCGGCGTCGAGAACGGGTTCCCGTTGATCTCGCCCGGTTACGTCACTGATCCCTCAAGCAAGCTGCTTTTCAGCAGTGGGTGTGTCGGCACAGATGCCAACAACGAACTGCCCGAGGACCTCGAACAGCAGGCGAGAAACGCAATGCGCAACTTGCAAACGGTCCTCGAGACATCGGGGTCGTCGCTGTCGCACGTTCTCAAGGTGTTGCTCTTTGTTTCGGACCCCGGATACGCCGGAGTTGTGAATAAAGTGTTCAAAGAATTCTTCCCAAACCAACCGGCAAGATCGTGCATTGTGGTTTCGTTCCCCAACAACAAGTTGAAGGTCGAGCTCGAGTGCATTGCTGAGATTCCCAAGCAAAAGAAAAAGAAGAGATGGTTCAAGTTGTGAGACGTGCCTGGCTAGCTAGCTGGCTAGTGTGCTTTTTTTTTATTTTATTTTCGTCGTGTATACTTTTGTATAAACCTGACGCTATGCTATTTCTAGGATAAAAATGAAAGACCAGCTTTTACTTTACTTCTATGAATGATTATTACTACTACTACTACTTCTACCACTAGGGCCCCCCTTCACTTGCCCCTCCATTGTTGCAAGTACTCTTGCACCACTTGCTCGTACTGGTCTACTGTCTTGTCGTCTTGCAGCTCGTCCTGTAACTTCACGCCGGGCCGTGTCTCCATGTCGCTGTCCAGCTGGAACGGCTTCAAACTGGCAGATACCTTGCTGGGAATGGCATTCCACTCCGGATAGTACTCCATCCCCATCGCACTGCTCGACCAAAGCGCACTCTGGAGAAGCTTGTTGGGTATACGCGGGTTGTATCGCCATGTTCCGTTCACACCGCCAGATAAAATACCCCCTGTCCCATTGGGACCAGCCATGAACGGGTGCTCTTCTTCCTGAGGGTCCTTGGTTTCCTTGGCCTGGGCCTTAGCCTGGGCCTGGGCCTGCGATTCGGCCTCCTGTCTCGATTTAGCTTCGGCTTCCTTCACCTTCGCCTGGAACAACGGGTTCTCCCGCAACGGACACACGATGGGCCTGTATCCGCTGAATAATATATCAGACGTGAGCTCTTGCGGCGAGAGAAACCTGGTCGTGGGCACGCGAGGCAACTGTCTGTACATCTGACCAGCCTTCGACTTTAAAAAGGGCATCTTGCAGGTGATTGGTTATTCCGTGATATTCCTATTACTATTACTATTCCTTCTAATCCGTAACTGGCCTTCAATATAAAAGCCTTGATTTGGTATACGCCTTGGTAAACCCTTGGTAAACGCCTTCGCCAAATGTATACTACCCTCTATATATACTACAAATTATATACAATGGGAACAGGTGTCGGAACAAGTGTCACGAACCCACTCTATTTCCCTGTGCACTACACCTCACTTATCGTGCGATCCTGGGGGCGTTCCAAATTCAGAATGAGACACCCATCCACCGCCGGTTTTTCAGGGGGCCGAGCGCGCGCACGCTCCACTAACAACCCAGGAGAAGGGTGTATTTTCTCTGGGAATAGCCGTGCGCCGATAGTTCCGGAGGTATCGGAGAATCCAGAAACCGCTGTACTGCGCGTTGCGTTACGTCGTTACACTGCGTCGATTGTGGTGGTGTTTTGTTTTTGGGGGGCGGCGGCGGGTTTGATTGCGGCACCTCGGACTGATCGGGGGGGTGGATGGTTGCCCGGGTAACACTGTGGTGTGCGTGTGTGTCTTGACTTGACATGACTTGGCCTGGCTCTTTTTTCTGTCTTTTGAGTCACGTGTGCGTCACATGCATGTCACATGTACATCACATGGGTTTCACGTGGTGTTTATTTCTCCTGTGTAATTTTTCTTTACCCGCCCTTTCGCCATTTCGCGGCTGTCAAGCCCAGCTTGGCCTGCCCTGCCCTGCCCTGCCCTGCCCCAATGTAACATGCGCATTTACATAAATGTGTAAATGTGTAAATGTGTAAATGATGTATGGCATATGTGTATATATGTACAAATTGTATGGTAGTATAGCTGTATTGGCGTAGATACATACAAGCGCAAGGGACCCGATGGTAGTGAACAAGTCTCTCTACAGGTTGGTGCGGGAAGATGCCGAGCAAAACGAGTTTGCGCTTGTGGAAAAGGTATTTCTAGCTCTTTTCACCACTGTGCCCGGGAAAAGCATCACCAGCGGCTTGATCAAAGTGGCAATGGGCCAGCATGAAGAGGATTGCTCGGACCTGAAAAGTTGCGACCCGTGCTGGCAAAATTTGTACAAGTCATGGCGGTCCAATCGTCACATTTTGGACCTCTTTCTCAACTGGATGATCATGATCGAAACCGATGAGATCGATTTGAGCAAGTATAACAGACCGACATTCAAGAATGCGTTGCGGTTTTTACTACTGGGAGCTGATCCCGGGTTTACCGTACCGCTATGGGACGAGAGCAATCTTGTCGAAGAATATTTGCAGCACGCATCGCCGCTGATACAGAAACACTTGTTGGCGATGAACGGCGAGCGCATGGCCCATATCATCAGCAAGTACCGCAGGTTGTACGAGTTCTGTGGTGTTTTCAGCGTGTTTGACGTGGACCCCCAATTCCAGGACTATTACGCGCTCAAATGTCTTCCAAATAGTGGAATAGCGCTTCTCGAAAAGTACTGTACCGTTATTCTGGATTCGCGGACCATGGACAATGATATAAGGCCGTTTCTCATGGAACAGTTCGAAGCCCTTTTCGCAGCTGGAATCCTCCCCACTTCAATGGTATCCTCCACGGTCATGTCAACAATGACAGATGCCGCTGCATCCGCATCCGCATCCGCATCCTCCTCCCAGTGCATACTTCCCGATATAAAGCATTGGCTTCCGAAAAAGGAGCCTCCCAAGAAACAACCCCTGGAAGGTCCGTTCCCAATGTTTGAAGCACTGGGACTCGACCAATTTAACACCCCATTGATGTTGCCCCAATTCTCTCTCCTTATCTCCTTCTCGCATCCAAAAAACCATCCACCACCAAACGACAAAAATATCATATCGTTGGACCTGTTGCACGAGATGTACATCGGTGCACTATCCAAACACATCTCAAAGCTATCAATTTGTTACCAGCCTATCTGGAGAGACCTAGCGTGCTCAAACTTGGAAATCATAATCACCCGTATCCTTGTGTACCTAAAATTGTGGGACTACGAACAATTGCAAGAAATAGAAATTCGAACAGAAAGCGATCCGGAATCTTGCTTCGAAAACTTATCCGAGTGGGTCCCCAACAATATCACTTACGCAGATGTAGAAATCTATTACATGGTTTTAGCAATGTGCTTTTATTCCCTTTACAAACTGAACTCAGACCAACTTCCAAAATTGAATCCCTCGTTGCCCTTATTACTTCGCGCCTGGAAGTGTTTGACCACGATTCTCATGATAGGATTGGAACTTGATAGATATCAAGAATCACAGGTAAATTACCGGACGCCAGTTGTGGTTCGCTCTATAATTCGTAGTGCATCAGCAGTCAGAGCCCTAGTAGCTACAATTCTTAACGGCCACATGGATAAAAGGGCACACGACTTCAAACATGAACCATTTAGCGCATTTATGTCCCCACATGGAAGAAAAGTTTGTAACGGTGCACTTTTCACCTCCCAGTTGGCACTTTTCACCGCGCTATGGCCCTTGAATGACGATTTTGAAGAAACCGTTGACCTTATAAACGAAGTGCAAAGGGGAGACAGAATCGACGAGGATGTTAGGTATATGTTTGACTATGAGTACTATGACTTCAACGATGCTGATATCGACCGCTTAGATGAAGACGACGCAATGTTTTTATCTACAAAACAGGAACTTGAAGACAGAAAACGATTTAGACTCTTGCGTGGTTTCTACAAACGTTGTCATTGTAAATTTAGTAACGATGATGAAGAAGAGGATGGAGATGATAGAGAAAGTATTGAAAACAACGATAGAAATAATGATAATGATTATGATGAAAATAATAATAATACTAATAATAATAACAACAATAGTAACAATAATAATAATTATAATGATAAGAATAGAAATAATAGAGATAATAGAAATGGTGTGGATCTTAATGATGACGAAGAGGACGAAAACGGATTTACATTAGATGTTTTCAAGAGAATTATTGCTAGCGGCAATAAAACACGTCTTACTCCGCGTCCAGAGAACCAGGAACAAGAACGGACTTCCGAAAACTCAGCTGTATCTTCTGAATCTCAGGGTCCTGGAAAACACTTAAAACAGAATATAGACGCTAGTCTCACCAATCCACATATTAATAGCAAAGGTGAAGACTGGAGAGATATCCCCCGTGGATCAAACTTGTATTATAATGAAAACTTTTCGTTCGCTACAAAAGTCTTAAAAGACGGTATGTTATGGGGCTTGAAAACCCTCTCTTTAGGAACCCTTCAAAAAGATGAAAGTTTGGAGCTTATTCGCGGTATAGCAACGGTTGTAAGAGTTGAACAAGAACAACTTTTAGCCAAAAGATTTGGAAAAACCAGTGAGTTTTTCGATTCTACTGAAGTAGAAGTGACCTCTGAAGAGATTATAGAAGCAACATTCAAAAATGGCTCGAAAGAGAATTTATCATTTATACCCTGGAATGAATCCTTGGGCTGGAAGATATTGGATGAATTGCTAATGAGCCATAACCATAGGAGGCTCCTCATATATCGGTTGGCCCATGCCCATCATTCGTACGATTCAGTTCATTATATATATGAGTTACTGTTTGGGCTACGTGGTAACACTCTTAAAAAATACGAATCGGAATCAAGTAAAAACAAACAACTTGATTTCGCTTCTGGAGTAAATATGGGGTCATTTGACAGGTGCGCTGATATTGAATTTTCAAGGCAAGGGGTTATCCAACTATCAATGATTGAAAAGAAAATGTTATTACAGGAGTTCTTCATGACTATTATTCGGTCTGTACATAATGGTTGGAAACACGCTGAAAGTCAAGATACCACTATTCCGGCTGCTCAAAGGATGGCTAATAAGGAGTTTTTGGCCCCGGCTGTTTATATGAAAGCTTGTATCCTAGGTATGGTTAAGATGGTTTGCTTTATTCTTGAAGAACTGTTGAACGACAAAGAATATGAATTTGTGGCTCAAGAGGACTATGTGTTTGAATTAGAATCATTTTTAACAACTTGGTCTTCTCTCTCTCCGGAGGCATGCTCCGTATATTCCCTTTTAAAGGCTAAAATGACTGGTAGAAGCCCTGGTAACAGTGAGAAGGATGATACAAGTGCTTTAGACTTGGAAGAATACGAACAATCTTTATCAATCGATTTAAGTCGTGTGGATTTAGACAGTGTCGAAACGGCAACAGGTTTGTCTGATACTTATAACTTTAAAGGTCGCACAATTCCAATGAAGTCTATTGCTAAGCAATTCTCAAGGATACTTCCTGTAGATTTTATAGAGGGAAAGCCTGCGGAGAAAGTCTACAAGTATCTCTCTAACACGTATCCGTTGACTGCGAGTGCTCCAGTGTATGGGAAAGAAGTTATCGAATATCATGATGAGATTTTACCTATGGATCCAAAAAATGATCATTTACTATACAGGGAATTTTTAGCACTTTTCGGCATCAACTACATGGATGTCTTAGAGTCCCAGCAGCAAGAGGCTGAAGAGGAATCTGATGACATTATTATATAGAGTAATTATCCTTCAGTACCTGTTTTAGTGCGTGCAATTTATCTTTAATGCCTAAAACGTAATACATAACTTCATTTTGGATAGATGAATTTTTTTGCTCATCGAGGATAAGTAGTTCATTTTCAATTTCGAGCAATTGAGTCTCTAGTTCGAAAGAGTCGGTTGGTGTCTCCTTCAAGACTAGAGAAGACAAATGGTCCGATTTTGGTGGGAAATTTAGTTTGCGCTTAATTATGGTTTTGAATACTTTTTCACGCTCAGCGAGATCCATGCGTTTATAATACGCTAAGATCTTTGAAGTGAATTGCTCTTGTTCCTTTTTGGAGAGTTGGTCATTTATCTGTAGCTTTTTGAATAACCTTTTATTTTCCTTCTTAATATCAGAGAATATGGTAGTTGGAGTTATAGTTGCCTTTGATATTATGTGAGCCAAGTAATGATATTTGGTTGGATTGAGATCTGTACTTTCATCATCGTCGTTTCCATCACCATCCGGGTGGTGTTCTTCTTGTGGGGTATTTTTTTGTTGCTCGAAGCGCTGTGTGCACCATTCTTGGAATAGCTCTTCCCGTTTTTCGTCTGGTATCAGATGATAACGAGGGTCATCCAATAGTTTCTTAGCCTGGAGAGGCCAGGTGGAGTATGGATCGATATCTTTGTCATTGAGCAAGTCCATGAAGACCATTTCATTGGCGTGTTCTTTTTCAGGGGATTCCGCATCTGGGGCGTTGTCGCTTCTTTCACCCTCGTCTTCAGCTTCATCTTCATCTTCATCTTCGTCGTCTGAAGAAGAGAGATACCCGCTTATGAGGACGTTCTGTGGTTTCTCCGGGGCCTCGGGTTTCTGGGTTTCAAGCTCCTGGGTTTCAAGCTTCTGGGTTTCAAGCTCCTGAGCCTCAGAATCCTGAGTTTCAAGCTCCTGAGCCTCGGCCACTCCCTTGTTTTCTCTCGCCAATTCCACCAACATGTTGTACACTTCCTGGTACACGTCACGCCCGTCCCGAGGCGTGAACCCGCGCGCAACTCCCACCAACAACGAAAGCAGAGAACGATCCATCTTGCCTAAAAGCGTCTCGCTCTCTTCATCCGCAAGTTTCATCTGCGACACTCCGGTGTCCCCATTATAATAGAATTTGGACCCATTGAAGCATATAACCAAGTGCCACGAATTGCATAGCGGTAGACAGAACACAGGGCTCGTCAATGCCTGTTTCTGCTGCTCCCAGGCCTCGTATTCCTTAGGTTTGTTTCTGCTTGATACTTTGGTCACCGCATTGAAATAGTAATAGCTCCCACTGGGGTCCTTAAATCTCTTCCACTGGCTCATATTTCAAACTCTGCCACTGTACATTGTTGACAATCCCGTCCCTAACCTCTTGACCGACTCAAAACACTGAATGATGAAGCTCTTGTTCTTGTTGATCGATGCGATGCTTCACCGTTTTTAAAGGTTTTTCTTGTATATTTAATATATATATAAAATAATAATAATATAAAAGTGATAAATTAGTATTGTAATAGTACCTAATGGAAAATTGGGAAGAGAGTGGCAAACGAGAAAAGAGAAGGGTAGCAGAGGTCAATTAGCGATGGGATCCAGAAGATACGATTCTAGGACAACTATTTTCTCGCCCGAGGGCAGATTGTATCAAGTTGAGTATGCATTAGAGTCTATTTCGCATGCTGGTACGGCGATTGGGATTATGACAGAGAAAGGGATTGTGCTAGCGGCAGAACGGAAGGTAACATCTAAGCTTTTAGAGCAGGACACGTCGAGTGAGAAGTTGTACAAGTTGAACGACAACATTACGGTTGCGGTTGCAGGGTTGACAGCAGATGCTGAGATTCTAATAAATACGGCGAGAGTGCAGGCGCAGAACTACTTGAAGACGTACAACGAGGAGATTCCAGTTGAGATGTTGGTGAGAAGGCTTTCTGATTTGAAGCAGGGGTACACGCAGCACGGTGGGCTCAGACCGTTTGGTGTTTCGTTCATCTATGCCGGGTATGATGACAGATATGGGTACCAATTGTACACGTCGAATCCATCTGGGAATTATTCGGGGTGGAAGGCGATTTCTGTTGGTGCGAACACGCAAGCGGCTCAGACGTTGCTCCAGATGGACTACAAGGACGACATTACCTTGGAGGGCGCCGTGGAACTTGCGTTGAAGACGTTGTCGAAGACTACAGATGCGAGTGCGTTGACGTATGAGAGGTTGGAATTCGCCACGATCAGCAAGGATTCCGAGGGTAACATACGCCAAAAGATCTACAAGCCTACCGAGATTGCTGCACTATTGGAGAAGACCGAGATAGTCAAGAAGGATGAGGAGGAGGAGTAGGAGTAGGAGTACTGGGGTTCTCCATGCTTTACTCTCCTATCGTTCTGGGCTACATACACTGTTTACTACTGTATATGTATAGTATATATATATTAAATAAAACGAAAAATGATCAATCATCTCATCTCATTGGGACCATTGGCAAAGGTGTTGACTTAGAAGGCGAACACACGGCCTATCCCAGCCAACATCCAGCCAACATCCACCACCCGCACTTGGCATATACACAGATATGAAGTATGTACTCGAGACCCCACTGCCTCCCGCTGCAGACAGCTATCATCTGTGAATGAATGAATATACTTACTAACTAACTCGCACACTACAGAACATTCTTCCTCACGGGCGACATCCCGGTCGGATACAAGATCCCCAAGTTCCCATCGTTGTACTGGCCCATCGGAAACGACAAGTTCAACGTCGCATACCTATACTACTTGCCAGACATATGGAGGTTCACCGTCTTCTGGACCATGATCTTCTTCGCAGCTGTGTACGGCTCAGCAGGCGTCATCGCCTGGATGACCCACAAAAACCTCCTATTCGGCATCTGGGTAGTGCCTTTCTACATACTGATAGGCCTCGTCCAGGCCTTCGTCTCGGGCACCGTCGCAGGCATTGTCCTGGCCATCATCTATAAAGCCGGTCTCTTCTCGATGACCACATGGATCCCCTTCTGCTGCGGCGCCTTGCAGATCTTGTTCAACGTCAGCACCAGTTACTCCATGACCAGTCCCATCATATAGATTACTTTCACTGGTGATTCCAGTGGTGATTCCACTGGTGTCCAGGCTCTGCCATGAGTCTCCATACCCTTCTAGAACATGGGCCAAGCCAAAGCCAAGCCAAGCCTTCCACTACTATATACTACTACCACTACTACTACAAATATGTATCTATAATACCACTCGCCCGGAGCGACACGGTTTAACTCCATTCTACAGCGACATCGATCCACCCACCACACCCTTGGCCTTGGCCTCGGCCTCGCCAAGCTCCTCCTTGTCTCTACACATCTCCCTCCCTGTTTCTACACCTCCTGCTGCGCCTACCGTCTGTTCCGCTCATATAAATAAAAGCTGTGCATTCCAGAAACTGGCCATTACTAAAAGAAAGAAGCAGGTTGTGATAGAGTTTTGCAGTGGACACCCCACGAGTAAAAGGGAGTAAAAGGGGGCAGGACAGGAGGAAGCCCAGATATATTACATATACGTCATAGTCGAGACAAGTCCAGTCGAGTCAAGTCAAGTAGACTAAAGTAAAGTAAGCTAAACGATCCACGGGTTTGCGAGAATAAAGAAGCGAGTAATAATAATATACATATATAATGCCATCAGTTGAAGAGAGTGTTGCGACTATTAAGGCCGAGTTGAAGTATTTGAAGGAGCAAGGGGCCTTGGACGAGTCGGCATACAGAGATATCGAGTCGTTGCTTCCCAGACCAGCACCAAAGCCAGTTGAATCGAGTAATATGAGCCAGAACTTGGAAGTGGTGGAAGCATTGTATGCGTTTGCGCCTCAGCAAGAGGGTGATTTGGCTTTGCAGCCAAACGATCGGATTGAGATCTTGGAGAAGCTCAGTCCTGAGTGGTACAAGGGTAGATGTAACGGGAAGGTTGGTGTGTTTCCTTCGAACTACGTGAAGCCGGTGGAGAAGCGTGAGGTGGTTGTGAACAGGCCTATTCCTGCGCCAGTGCCCACGCCTCCACAATACGCAGCATACACACCACCACCACCACAGCAGCAACAGCAGCAACAACCTACACAGCCCTTCCCACCACAGTTTAGCGGGTACTACCAACAGCCACCACCACCTCAGCAGCAGATGCAGCCCTACGTGCAGCAATACCCTCAGGCCCAGGTTGTGCAGCAACAGCCTGTGCCCCAGCAGCAGGGCAGCGGCAGCGGTGGGTCTGATGCTCTGAAGAAGTTTGGTAGCAAGTTGGGTAACGCAGCCATTTTCGGTGCCGGTGCCACTATTGGTTCTGATCTTGTGAACAGCATCTTCTGAGGAGAGTTTGTTTTACTTATCCCAACAGAACAGAACAGGGTTGAGTAAATAGAGTAGTAGTAATAGTTTCTAGTCCACTTTTATATAGGAGACGAGGGGTAGGTAGCGGCCGTGGCCGTGTGCATGCGTCATGCCTCACCTTCCCTTGTTGGTTTTTACATAAATTTGCCATACATGTGATGAATTCTATTGATTACTTGGACCTTGGCCTCGTTTGTGAGCTTGTGGTCCCCGAGATCGTTGCAATCGCGCATCCAGATCGACCTGTATCCCTTTGGAAGGTACTTCGCCATCACCATTCTTAGCGTGGCGATCTCCAAATTGAGCAAAGCTAGGCTCTTCATCTGTTCGTCGTGCGACTCGAGCGCGCCGCGCGATTCAGAAACGTTTAGTATTCTCTCAACCTCGTTCAGCGACCTGTTTATCACGTACTTGGTGTGTTCCACGTTCTTCGCCCACTCCACACCAGACGATATCGTGCTTAGCACAAAGTTCCGCAATGCCCACACAATTATCAACGCTGGCATTAGCGATACAATCGAAAACAAGAGCTGTTGCGATTTCAATAGCCTGTTGATCCCATTCATCGCCATGGATCCATCCACCTTCACTTTCTGCAACTGGATCAACAGCGAACGTGCCATGTTGTCAAACAATATGCTTCTGACCGGACTTTCTATCTGGTGCTCGTAGATCTGCATGAACTGCTGCAAGTTCCCGTCCATGATCTGCCTTGTCAACTCGTCTACGTCGATGCTGGACCCCGCATGTTCAGAGCGGTCTCGGAGAAACTCCACGATCATCCGGATTAATGAGTTCAATTCCGATGTCAAATTTTCCGGGCTCGTCACTAGGAGGTTACCGGAGTCGTAGCTGATTGTGTCCCAGATTTGCGTGAGCGGTGTCCATATCCAGTTTTCCACGAGCCCCGAGACAAATTGGTAAGCGCCTTGGGACACGAGTTGCCACATCGATTGTCCGTTTTGTACAAGCCTTCTCAATAAAGTGGGTCCATACAACGAGACAAAGGACAATTGGAACCATTGTCTCTCGTACCACGGTGGGATACGAATGTCTGCCGGTATGGAAAACTCAAGTTTAGAGATGGACTGGATCTGTGACATGACAATGTTCAAAGAGTTTGAGTTTGTGTGGGACAATTGTGACTCGCTTGGAGCTTGGCTTGCACTTTCAAACTGGGACAATTGCTCCCCAGTAGATACCAATAGAGCATCGATCTCAGATGTGAGTTTTTTGGAAACATCGTCCATGTGGTAGTTTATTAGCCTTGTAGGGGTAGCCAAGAGGTCCTTCGCGTTTACTAGGTCTCCTACTTTCATGGTCTTGGCGGTAAACATACTTTTAAGAGTAGAAACTTGGAACCCGTGTCTCCAAAATTGAAGAGGAATTACCGTGTACTTCCATACTGAGCCCCTTAGCTTCGAGTAGTAATCTTTTGTCTCTACAAGCGCATGGTAGTGGTCCATGGACAATTGCATCTTGTGATAGAATTGTAAAATGTCCATGTACTGGACAATCGTCTCTAATAGATACTTGTCTGTGTCCGAACTCACGGGTGACATGGGAACATGCATACCTGAACCTGAACCTGCATGTACATGTGCATGTGCATTTGCAGGCGCATTTGATTCCGTATTTGCTTCCGCATCCGCGCCTGTACCGATGACGCCCGCATTTTTTTGTCCCTCGGGATGGCTGAGTTGTGCGTTAAGAGTGGACAATTTGTCCTGTAACGAGTCCCAGCGTATGTTATGTCTTGCGTTGCTGTTAATTGCATGCGCCACTTGGTCAGCTTCCTGTTTTAACTCAAGCACAAACTCGTTTAGCGGCAAAGAAAGTCTCGACTGGGACACCTCGCTATCCCTTCCCCAAAGGGCAAACTGAACTTCTAACGATTCGGTAACATGATTTAGCCGCTGAGCTATCAACGATTCGTTAAGCATACCGTACCAGAAAATAAAATTCGCAGCTGTGACTTCCACTAATTTGCTCCTGATCCGCAGATATAACTCCTACGTTCTTTTTCGCTCTGCGGTCTTTTTGTTTTTTTTTCTCTCTCCCTCTCCACTGCGCGCGTTCCTGATTCTTTCTCAAAATTAAAGGGAATTGCAAATTAATATATACCAATATATTTTATGAACGATTCAAAACTTTTTCCTGCGAATTTTAGAAAAAATCAAGAAAAAAAAAAATCAAAATTAAAAGTAACACAATAGGTTTGTAGATTTTTTTGCCTTTTTTTGCGATACTGCTGCTTTTTTTTTTTTTTTTTTTTTTTTCTCCCTCCCTCTGTTATTGTTTTAGATAGGTTTTATTTTAGTCTTGATTAAGGATTTGCTTCTCTCCGCAAGTAAGAACGGTCAAAAAAGCTATGTGAAGCTTATTATACTTTAGCTTGGTATGCACGATTTTAGTTTAATTTAGATGTTATATTAATAATTACTAGAGATAGATTAGATATTATATGTTTGTAGATATAATGCGGGGGGAGGGGAGAAAAAAGAAGCTTGATTGGGGAAGTTCATTGCGCGATACTTCATATTAGTTAATTCAGAAAAAAAATATTAGGCTTTTTGAAGTAAGCAAGCAGAATCTGCCCCCTGCTTCTTGTGATAGCTTAATGTTAGATCAAACATCACGAGAAAATTATCTTAAAGAAACTCCCCATAAAAATTCATCTAAAAGTGCACGCACGTACAGTCCAAGAGGGAACGGTAAAAGTGAATGAGAAATGCAGATTGTATTCTCTCAAGGCGTACTGTACTGCACTTAAAATTTCTGAATGCTGAGTTGAGGAGTTGAACTGAAATAAAGAGTGTTTCGGATAGTTGTCGTTCAGGTGTCGTAATTAATTTCGTCATCTTTTTCCAACCTTTAATTGCGAGCGCAAGGTGGAATGATGAAACTAAACTAGAAGAAGGAAGGAAGGAAGAAAGGAAAGAAAGTATTGGGTATGAGAATAAACCGGCTAAGAATTTCTTCACATAGCATCGGCAGAGTAATCCTTCTTCGATAACTTGGATCTTAAGGTTTTACCATAGTAGTAAAAGGCAAATGGAATGGCGATCATTGCAGTAGAAATGAATGCAAGTAACCACGAAGCCCATTGCAATCCCAAACGATCATACATTTGGCTGGTAAATAATGGGAAAGCGGCACCACCAGCAGAACGCAAGAACACCTTAGTAGCTAGAGCACTAGAAGCGTACATTGCGTAACAGTCGATGATATAATTGTTCAAGGAATAGTAGATAAGCACCATACCGTAACCAAAGGCTAACCCAGAAGAAGCTGGACCAACCCAAATGATGTGTTTGTACGAAGTAGCACCCAAGATCCATAATGCGATGGCAGCAAATGGAGCACCGATCATGGCACCGACTAAACGATCTTCTGGTGTTGGCTTACGCTTGTGTGTCAAAGCCACGTATTTCGACTCGCAGTAAGATGTGGTGGCCAATGCACCAGAGGCCCCGATCAAAATTGGAATGAACATTAACCCAATGAGATTATCCTTGTAACCGTATAGTTTACCAAAGATAACTGGGTAAGCGAAGAAAAAGGCATATAGCAAAGAGTAAATTAGACAAACGTAGAAGCACATCAAGTCAAGGACTGGTTCTGTAGCAGCAAAGTACAAAGGTCTTAACAAACACTCACGAACCATCTCTGAAACAGACATACCTTGAGCTTCTTGTTCAGTCATGATCTTAGGGTTGGAAAGTTCCACTCTTAAACGCTTTGCCCTTCTCTTCAAGATAACTGGAGCATAAGTTTCTGGGATGCAAGAGGTAATAATCCACATTACACCAGCAAATGCCATGTTCACCCAAAAGATTAGGTCCATTCTCTTGGTTGAAACTGAGATAAACCCATTAACCAAGGGGCCAAACACCGGACCACAGTATGGGGCATAAGCGAAGAAGGCAATTGCTCTACCACGAGTTTCAGCTGGGAACATATCAGCAATGGACCCACCAACGAGACATAGACCAGAAGAAGACCACACACCGCAAAGGAAACGACACACTAAAAGAGTACCAATGTTTTTGGCTAAAGCGCATGGAATATTGAAAATAACATAAAGTCCAAGAGAAATGAAGTAGGCAACACGTCTACCAAATAGATCAGACACTGGAGACCAAATCAATGGACCCAATGAGAAACCAATGACCATCAATGAACATGACAAAATAGCGACTTCTTCGCTGACGTGGAACTTGTCTTCCACGGTGAACAAACCACCTGTGATACAAGCTGAACCGTAAGCAACAGAAATCACAAGAATGGATAGCAAGATGGTATACGTCCAACGGACCCACAGAGGCCAGTTGTGAGGATTTTGGGGATCGTTTGTAACAAAGGTAACGAACTCGATATCCTTATCCAGGTGGCTAGGGAACTCATCGTCTCCTTCTTCTTCGTTTTTATCATCGATACTGCTAGAACCATCCTGTCTATCAATTTGTCTGGTTCTAGTCCTCGAGATTACTGTCGGCGTTCTACCGATAGAATGCAACGTAGCAACAGGAACTAAACCTGTAGGCGTTTCTAATGTATATTCTTCTGGAAAGATGGCGTTCTTCGAAACAGAAAATGTGGGGGCATTCACATCAGGAATAGGAACGTCGGAGGTAAGACCCATATCCTGTAAAGACTTCACTGTCTCTGTGGGGACAAGCCTCAAGTGACTGCTGCCCTGTTCTGTACCACTGCCAGTGCCAGCACCATCGTATGGGGTTGGCTCTGCAGGTACATATGATTGAGGAAATTGCTCCTCATAGGAATCTATCGATTGCAATTCCTCGTTGTCCATAGCTGCGTGCGTATGTGTGTTATGTGTTGATTTGGTTGTATGCAAAATACTTTTACGGTGTGCCAAAGCAGGCCTGAGTTTTGTTTGCTTCTACAAAGTGAACACTTAACTTTAAGTAAGTAGTAGTACCTTTAATACTTCTTCTTCTTCTATTCAGATAAGCGGCTGAATCTTAATCACAAGAAATAAGACACCTCTAAACTTTTCTAGGGCTCCTAGTTCAGACACGCATCTACAAATCAACAATCCATATCTAACTTATTTATATATGTACACCTATATTCATATATTTATATATATAACAACATATAGCATATACTTGAATACAAATTTATATGGAGGTATCTGTAGGTCCTGGCCTGTATATGCGCGCACGGTTTTTGCATTGAAATAAAAAAGTCTTGCTATGGTCAGGCCGCATCATCGCATTTCATATTTCTTGAATGTTCCGCAAAAGAAATAAAAAATGAAAACACAATAACAATGCCGTATTAGTGCAGTGGCTTCTAAGAGCACCCTTCAGGCGGTTCTTCGCTTCGAAACACCAGCCTGCCCGCTAGACCGCCAGACGCACACACGAAGTGCTTAACGAGTGGCTTGAGCATGAAAAGTCCGCTTGAGCACCAAAAAAACAACGCAACCGAAAATGCGAGGATCTTGTCTTGTTTGGTCAGGCCTTACTCAACACTTGTCATCTTGTTTTTGTGTTCGCAGTGCCCAGTGCCCAGTTGCCCAGTGCCCAACTTCCCTATGTATCCTGCGTTTTACAAGCTCTCCCTTTGCTTTGAAATAAGAGGCCAATTGTTTCTTCACCATTCTTAAACTTCTCCGCTCTAATATGCTGAACAGCCCTGGTCGGCAGGGTTTTACCCCTGCCCATGCTCACGCCTTACGCTTAGCATGGGGTTCCTTGTTAAAACCTCTTGTTACTTGCATCCAGCTCCGGCCTCGTTCCCTTTAGTGGCTTGCCCAACACCTAGCCTAACCTAAAACCCAGGGTTCACCGGTTGGTACGGTTGGTTCTGTGAGGTCATTGCTTTTCCCCTAGTAACTTCCTCAAAAAAAAAAAAAAGAAGCTCAGGAAAATGATGCGATGATTAAAATGGCTCGGGAAGGACGGTGAGTTTTTTTGTTTTAGTTTTTTTTTTTTGGTTTGTAGTGGTGTGTGCTAGGATGAGTAAGAGTAAGTGCATCGGAGTTGGGTTGTTGAGACTCGCCACACAAGTGGCATTATCGTACTACTTTCCTGATTCGGCGGTTGAGCGCGCGTGTCGCCGCTCCTGCCGAACTAGGCGCTTGTTTCCGTATAGGGGAGGGGATTCGTCCAGGATGAAAGAAAGAAAACAAAAAAAGAAGAGAAAAAAAGAACGTACACGTGACTTTCCGTACTTTCCGTACTTTCCTGTTTCCCTTCTCTCGCTCTAGAAGGTTTTTTTTGTTTTTTTGGTGCGTAGTCTTTTGTTTCTGCTCTTGTAATAGCCATGCGTGGAACGATCTCATGCTCTACGAATGTTTCTTGGTCGGTATTACACCGCCCGGTGTTTTCTGTGCACATTCGCAACCCGGCAATTTCGTCTCGTCTTCACGCACGTTGAACGAAGGCTGAACGGCTCTTAGATACTAAACGATACAGTAGAAAAGAAACGAGAAAGAAACCGAACCGTAAGAGAATTTGGTGGCGGCGATCCACCCTGCTGCGGTGTTGTGCGGTGTTGTGCGGTGGAGTGGGGGGTGGGGGATTGAAGAGAGAACGAGAGGTATTAATGTTGGTCACGTGACATCTATTTCGGTCGCTCTCGCGTTGGGCTGGCTGTTTTGATGTGAGATCGATCGGATCGATCAATCACCAAGCTTTCGGTTTAGAGAGACAAACAAGAAATACGCAACAAAGTATAGGCATCGCTATGCACAGAGAAAGGGAACATAACAAAAAGGGTGGCACAGCAGGATACTGGGTGTAGCAGAAGTGGATCAAAATAGGCCTTGCCCAATGGCTAAAATTGAATCTCTACTCAAGGAATTGCCTACGAGGACGGCGCATTTGTACCGCAGTATATGGCATAAATACACTCAGTGGCTTCAGGAACAGAATCAGGATGAAGTCGCCAATGATCTCGAGTATGTTCTCTCCTATAAACTCATCACGACGTATATCGTGTCTCATGACGATATATCCAAGGATCCTAGTCTTGTGTGCGAGGCATTGATATGGTTTGCTCGCGCGTTGGAGGTTGATGAACAAACCGTCACCCAGCTTCGAGAATGGTTGCATTGCCTCGTGAAAGTGTTGAGTTATGACTCTTCGAACATGGTTCATGTGTTACAGAAAATATCGATCAATCTTTGGAATCCAAACACGGATTCTTTGCAATCGAAACACTTCAAGACATGCCAAGATAAACTAAAATTGCTGCTTGATTTCCAATGGAAGTTCAGCACCAATCTCTCATTCGAAGATAGAACTTCCGTTTCGTTAAAAGAAATTAAGTGCATTCATGATCCAGAAAATAGAAAGTGTGGGTTGGCTCATACAAGCCAGCCCAACTTCGTGCTTATACCAAACTTTGACTCTCCATTCACCTGCCCCGTCTTTACAATGGCAGTGTATTATTATTTACGTTTTCAAGGCGTTAAAAAATACTATAAAGGGGATGGCTACGACGTTCTATCAGAGTTCGAGCATATACCTATCATTAGAGGCAAATCCTTAGATCAATATCCAAGAGAATTGACGGTCGGAAATTGGTATCCAACAATATTTAAGTATTGTGAACTTCCTTATACCAAAAAAAACTGGTTCCAAAGAAACCCAGAGTGGCCTGAATTTCCAGATATGAGCAAGATTCGCTCTACTCCTCTGGAAAGATCATCACGAGGTCAAGGTCAAAATGAATCTGGTGTTTCCTTTACTGATTCGGATTCAGGTTCTGATACAGAATATACATTCGGTATTCCTAATTTTATGATCGAAAAAATGAATCGTTCAAAATTTCAACCATGTCCTAATGTTCGCATTCAACTCTTCCCAACGGATCTACCTGCCAACCTTCAGCCTGTTTTTGATCTTCTAAATTCTGTCCTTGTGACTAATCTTCCTCTTCTTTACAAAGTTTTCCCAAGCCATGATATCTTTATGGACCCAACACTCAAAACTCCACAAAACATTGCTTTCCTAATGGGAAACAGAACTCTGGACATTGAGTCCCAACAAAGCATACTCTCAATGGTAATAGATAAGAAGGGTATCGCCTCTGAGCTAGCACCTACCTTGATTAAGTCGGATCCCAATGAAAACGGCTTGTTGACATACCGCAGTCCAGAAGTTCCTGAGAATATAACGAATTCGCTGGACGAAATTAAATCAGAATTACAAAATATGATACAATTACAGTCATCTGTGGGATTTTCGCAACTTATCACAGTTTTATTGGAGATTTTTCAAAAATTGGACATCAAAAGATCAAGTAAGCAGTTCGTTATTGAGCTACTACAATCGTGTAAAAACGATATGAAAAGGGCTCTTAGTAACCCAGATCCAAACTATATATTGCTGAAAAGCGATGATAACGGGAATAATCTTGGTGCATTAAATGACTCTTCGCCAGAGCTAGAAAATGAGAATAATATATTTGAATCAATGGATGAACAAGGGCCATTGAGGAAAAAATCTAGGCCGAACTACGCAGAAGATCCTCCTTCAGATGACGAAAATATGGAAGAACTTGCTCAACTTGTTAATCAACTTATCACCAGGAAACTAAATGAGAACTTGGCACAGCAAACAGATCGAATCATTAGTTCAATACAACCAATGTTAAGGGATATGGTTCGTGAGGAAATTTCACTTGCTTTAAACACCTCTAATACAGAGCATTATTCCGAGAGTAATAATGATACTAAAGAGAAAACTAGCAATAAAAGTAAAAATTCTATTAGTCCTTCTTTTAGTACTGAAAATGATTTTGAAATGAAACCAGAGTGCAATGATATACAATCTATTATTCTCGAATGGTTCACACCAAATCCAGAATGTGTTCATTCGATGAATAAAAAGTACGGTAATAAATGGCGGCTTTCGGATCCAAATAAATCTCTCTATAAGATGAGAAAACCAATCGTTCAATATTACATTCATTTGATTAATGAAGAGAAACTCAATAAATTTGATGCTTTCAAGAGATTGGAATTACTTCTTGATCGCTATGGGACTATTCAAACATTATCGGAAATCCTGGAGTCAGAAAAGAAGAATTCTTATGCATCGGTCACGTGATCATAGTTGCGGTCTTTATATATGTCGTAAACAAGTAAAAGAAAAGTTGTAACTGTAACCAATAACAAACACTAGTGTAACATCATCGGATATGTAATAAAGAGTTAACTTCATGTTTGGGACTTACATCTAGCTTTTAGGATAATTATAGAAGACCAGATGCAACTATGGAGGTGTTTCTATTGCTCTGTTTGCTTTTCAGTGCAACAGTTACAGCTGTGTACTTAAACGACCCTTTCACAAACCTTAATTTTACGCCCCCTATCAAATCACCTAATGAGCTCTTAAGGCATGAGCGATCACTAGCGGATGGTGAAATACCAGATTATGTCCTAGATAACTGCCCGTTGATTCATTTGTATAGTGAGGAGAGGTATTTTCCTGGAGATATTGCATCATTTTTGCCGCATTTTAGACTAGCTACTGGCAATAATGAGACGCTAATCGACAAGCCATTAAAGATATCAGATCTTAAATCAAAATATAAGGTATCAGGAGAAGAATATTCCAGTGACTCTTTATATTTGGACACTACGGAACGATTTGAAGAGGATCCCTCGTGGCTATTAGGAACTCATCCTGAATACGGAACAGGTTTAACAAGAGATGCGTCATCGATTTTGATTGCCGTCGACAAAGGGAATGGCTGGGTTGATGCCTATTGGTTTTACTTTTATCCATTCAACTTGGGTCCTTTTATAATGGGGTATGGGCCATGGGGTAATCACATAGGAGACTGGGAACATTCATTAGTTCGTTTTTACAAGGGGCAACCGCAGTATATTTGGATGAGTGCACATGGAGGAGGGGCTAGTTACACATACAACTGCATAGAAAAGAAGGATAGATGGAAAGTGACGCCAGATGGAAAGTTTGACAAAACTCAAGTCATTAAACGGCCATTGCTATTTAGTGCAAGAGGAACACATGCTAACTATGCAAGTGTTGGACAACACGCTCATGACGTTCCTTTCTTTTTCAGTGCCTTAAGTGATTTTACGGACAGAGGACCTCTATGGGATCCATCCTTAAGGTTTTATGGGTTTACATATGATGGCCATGCTTTCCACGAAAAGAAAGGCCAGAATATTGGTACTTCATGGTTGTACTTTTTAGGCCATTGGGGTAATAAGAAATTAAAAGCATCAGATCCCAGACAAAAATGGTGTCCAGTTCAATGGAGATACATAGATGGTCCAAGAGGTCCAGCAGCAAAAAATCTAGTTAGAACCGCGCTCTGTGAAAGGAGCAAATGGTGGAACTTTTGGCATGGATGTCCTGTTAGGAGAATGATCAAAAGAGGTCAGGGCTTAGACGCAGAGAGAAATGACCTCGTTGGTGACAATTGCGGAATAGCACTCTATAGAATCAGACCAAAATGGTTAAGATCACTCCTTCGGTTGATCACTTGGAGAGGGGCATTCTGTTTCTTCATGGATTACTTTACAGGCTAGTAACCCATTGTTGTTAGTATAATATATAGTATAATACAATATAAATACCATATAGGGCGTGCTGATTAATGGTCACGTGATTAGTAACCATTGTCTTTTTTTTTTGTTTTCACCATTGTTACCTAGACGTCATCGAGGATATGGCAACCGTTATGTTTGTTTTTTTTTTCTGGAGAATCTTCGAGAAGATTAGGGAACATTCTATGAAGGACTTATATCTGCCATTAGTAAAGATAACCGACGTGTTTCTTCAGATTATATTGGAATATACTAGAAGAAGCAACTGTGACGAGATAACAATGGCTTTCGAAGGTTTTTTGGTATATAAGAAGAGTGCTATTGGATGTACTTCCCAGATCATTCTCGCCAGCTTGACATCTTGTAATTATTTACTTCATTATAAAATATAACACAACACTCAGCGTCATCAATAGAGACTATCAAATCGCACCAAATCAAACACATCTATCCAATTACAGAATGTTCGCCTGCACAATTCCTGAGACCTCGCCATTCATTTTCACTCAGAATTGTCCATACAAGAGAAGGAGAACAGTTTATCAATACGCCAAAACTAATGTTAGATACCAGGTCGCTAATTTGCCAAATGAGATATTAGTGGAGCTCAAGAAATCAGTACCCAAGGCAACGATTGAGAAGCATGTGCTCTCTAATGTTAGAAGTTACCAGGATACTATTCCAAGATACAGAGTTGTTTCTGACTGGTTTGGAAACCAATATTACGTTGAGAACAAGGTGGACCAAGAAACCATTTTCAATGACGTTTTAAGATCAATTGACTGGAATCAGCTAGGTAAGAGCATTAGCAGGAAATTATTCTCAGATTATAAGATTGAATTAAAGCATGACGGAAAGGAACTAAAGGTTTCAAGTAAGAAGGACGAAATCGACCAGATTTTTGAATTGGATGAGGAAGTCGACGACGTTGAGGTTACTAAGATCTGTTTGACTGAGGATATGAATGATGCAGTTCTAGGGCTACGTCTAATCAAGAAAGTCACTGTCGAAGAACCAATAAGAAGCGTGGACTGTCATTCGGATGAAGATCAACCAACCTCGTACGACATACTAATGACGGAAGACTGCGACTCAAGGGAAGAGCCAGAGGAAGAGTCAAAGGAAGAACCAAAGGAAGAACCAAAGGAAGAACAAGTGGAAGAACCAAAGAAGGAGCACAAGAAGCGTCATCGTCATCGTCACCATCGTCACCATCATCACCATCACCGTTCCGAGAGTCTTTCAAACGACGAATCATTAAAACAAGATCAAGCAGTATCGTCTCCAAATAAAGAATCATTACTCGCATCCGAGCCAAAAGGCACGAACGGCACGTACAAAATTGATATTGACTTCAAAGATCTGCAAAACGCTTCAAGAGAGTCAGATTCAGGTTCTGAGGAGTTTGTCGAGAAAGAGTCTCAGATTGCAGATGATAATAATAAGCCACAAATTTCAAGAAGAGGTTCTTCATCTAGCTCTGGTTCGGTAGTGTTGGAAGAGGTCGAGGATGAAGAACACAAAAGATGGCAGAGGTCTTTATCTGCGTCACCATCCGGCCATTCCGTCCTAGAAGATGTATAATATAAGACTTTAATAAGTAGTACATATAATATATTATAATGATACGTTTATGAGCGTGAAACTTTTTACATTACGAGAGAATACTAAAAACGGTACTATTGATGTGCAACTGCTATTGGGACCCGTTTTGTTGTTTTACACCTTTCGAGAAATTGGCATCTTAAAATACTTTTGAAAGCTAAAATGTTCTAGTTGGACTCTTTCTCTGTAACGAAAAGTAAATGATGATGATGATAGAGTGACTACTCGATATTAAACAGGAACAGGAAATGGTTGGAGGATCTAAACAACAAGTCAAAACCAGTTTTTATTCCCCAAAACAACAAGAAAATAACTGGGCGTGTGGCGTAGTTGGTAGCGCGCTCCCTTAGCATGGGAGAGGTCTTCGGTTCGACTCCGGACTCGTCCATAATTTTTTGGTGTCACTCCTTCGCTAGAAAAAAGCATATTGACTCGGCTATGCGTCAAGCACAGAAAAGCGAGAGTAATTTGTTTTCTTTTTAAATTTCTGTTTTTTTTATTTTTCGAATTGGGTGAACCGTTAACATATCCAGCGTACGGCTGAAGCACAGGTAATTGTGTTTTCATGAACGGCCCGATCGAGTCGAGTCACAGAGGGTTCATTTGCTGCGTCTGTTGCGCAAATTACAGATTAATTAGGAAGGTATGACACTGGGTGGCGTCGTATAGAGTGGATTACCAGTGAAGCGTAACTTCACGTTGTTTAGGATACATTGGGCTGAACTAGAGGTGCTTGTTAACAAGTGGAAAAGAAATTCGGTTTACTTAGTAATGTAGTAAGACGGTCCGGACCTTTAGCAAAGCTTCCCGCGTGGGGCGAAGCTACTTAGGCCGATCATCTTGTGTAGTTTTTCCGAATAGCCCCGATAGTAGAGTTTTTTATCTTTTTCAGGAGGAAAAAGCAAGCTACATAGGGGTTTGCTTCGACCTCTTGTCTACTTTTCTGCTTTCTAGTGTCTTTAAGTATGTGATTTTACATGGCCCTTTTTTTTTTTTTTTTTTTTTTTTTTTCAACAGGCGAAAAAAAAAGCTTCTTACTGCTTTTCTATGCTAAACTGTAATGAGATATATATCAGTGTGTGGTTAAGCAGTTGTTGTGCATGGTATACCTAAAAACATATATATGCAAGAGATATTTTTTTTTGACGATTTAACCGCAGGGAATTAGCAAGGTATACCAATCATTTGGCGCTTTGCCAGCAGTTCCTGTATCTGAAATTTCTATCTCTCTCACACACACGAGTTGAGAGTTGAGAGTTGAGAGTTGAGATGGACTTCTCCGACTTGTTGTATCACCATGCATTAGCGTTTGAAGAAGCTGCCAGATTTTATTACGATGAAGCAGAATTAGAGAAATTGCACGAGGCTCTTAGAGGGATGAGCAATGGTCTTGGTTCTGGAGGAAAACTTGTGTTTGTTGGCTGCGGAAAGTCATACAAGATAGTATGCAAAACGGTAGCGATGCTAACATCAATGGGAATACCGGCTCGTGATTTGCATCCAATCGAGGCCATGCACGGAGACTTGGGCTACTGTGGACCGGCAGATGTGTTGGTGTTCTGCTCGACGTCTGGAGAGACGGACGAGGTGATCCATCTACTAAGATACATGAAAGCGGAAAATAGCCCATGGGAGCGCAACTTGAGAATCGCTGTGACGGGTAACAGACAATCCACGTTGGCCCAATCGTGCCATAACACGATAATGGTACCCCAGAGCGACAGATTCAAGGAACAAACGCTCCAAGCCGGCCTACGGGCTCCCACAGTGTCGACGACTTTGATGATTGCAGTTTTAGACTGCATATGTATCGAGCTCAGTAAGCAGTGGTTTAAGAACGACCTTGCAGCGCGAGAAACGTTTTTCAACCAGAGGCATCCAGGCGGTGGCATCGGCAAGGTGACTTCTAGCGCCAATTTGGCGCAACTTGTACAGCCGTCACAAACTACCCCCGATACCAATAATACCCCAACGTTCCATACATACGTTGTCAAGCATGTCTTGACAGAAACGGAATTTCTATCGATACTGATTACGTACGACTACATTCAGTTCAACAATAAAAATGGTACCCCTACCCTTACCCCTACCTGCCTTTTGCGTGAGGAATACAAGGGTGCGGTACGCTCGGGAAACCTCTCTGAATGGTATGCCCGCTACTTGTAAATAAATTTAATTATATAGAAATAAACTACTACTGGTGAGGTCCTTCGCCCACTAGGGTTTCTTGATCCCTTCCTTACTGTGTTTCTAGAAACACAGTATTCCAGGACCCTCCCTACCTAGATAACAACTGCGACTGTTACAGCACACCCCACCCCTCTTTGAAACGGGTTGAAACGCCAGCGCGTCAATTCCATTTCTGAAATATACACGGAGGGCTATATATATATAGCCATATGTATACGTATATATATGCTCCCTTGTATCTGTCCATTCATGTGTAGATCAAAGCTTCACTGCGCTCCATACGTCTGTCAAACAAGATCGGCCCCCTTCCCCCTCCATTGTCTTTGCCAAATATCTAAAATCTATTTTTGGGATACTATTTTTTTTTTATTTTATTTTGGGACATTTCTCATCTAGGACAAAAAAATACAGGGACAAGATCAAGACGCGAACTAGCACTACTCTAAATACACGTCTCAGACACGACCGACTAACAAACAGGTTTTGAAAAAAAACAACAACAATCAGACACCACTACCAGCCAGGCATCAGCCAGACAGAGAGACGTCGTCGAACAAACTAAATAATTACAGGTTTCTATAAATTGATCACTGCCACAACCTGTGTCAAGATTATCCCACGCACGAAACTAGGAAACCTACCGGACTATTACATTACATTTCTTTTCACCTCTTCCTCTCTCTCCCCCCGTTTCTCGAGCTCCCTCTGCTTCACTTTCTGTGTGGTTTCATTTTTTTTTTTTTTCTTTCTTCCATCTTCGTTTCGCTTTCCGTTTCTTTTGAGAACCACACATCACATTCTCGTGTATCTATTTTGAGATCTCAGAAAGCAAAAGGGAAAGATTTGAGATTTCAGCGAATTAAAAGAGATTCGCAGTTTCCTGATTTGATTTGATTTAGAATCGGTACGTACTGGATTCGAATTTTGAAAGTGGATTCAGCTATTGTTATTCTTTTTTTTTTTTTAGCACTTATTGGATTCGACTGGGGCTTTTTTGGATTTCAGATACATACAATAGTTTCTCACTCACACGGCTTCACACAGAGATTCACAGATTCTCTCGGATTCTCAGTTTCTCAGTTTTTTTTCGTTACGATAAAACGAAAACAGGTTTTCTTACTTTCTATTTCTAGTCTACACACACCATTCGTTGACCGATTGCTTTGGGAATAGGTTTTGCAAAGGAACAAAACAAAGAGAATCTAACAAGACAAGGACAAGAACAACAGTTAGTTGATACACACAAGGCTTGGAAAAGGGAGTCTTAAATATAATTTACTGAAGTGTAGAGAGATAGAGCTCTCCATATATTGTATCCTTTTTTTTTTTCTTCCACACTTCTTCTTCTTTCCTAAAGCACACGACTTGCTGGCTCTCGTGTATTATATCAATCTGTTTTCTTCAAGATGAATGGCGATTCGTATTACGGTGGTAATAACGACGACCACTACAACATGCAAGATCCGGGATCGTCGAGAAATCCGTTTCTGGACGATGCTGAGTTAAATCAGTTTTCCAGCGACAACAGTGGGAGAAACTCGGAATCGTCGCTGCTACACAGGGAATCGAGCTTAGCTTCAGGAGACTCTCGCTCGCAAAACGACACTATAGAACAAGATTCACGCGCACATGTGCAGCCGGTTTCTGACTACAAGGGCTTTTACGCCAGGAATAACAACAGTACTACGGGTAATAACAACAGCATCAACAATAATAGCAACAATGCGGGTCCACACGGAACGACCAACAGTGCTGCAGGAGGAGGACTGAGAGCAGCAGCAGCCGCACAAGCCCACAACATGGTCCACAGTGCCAGCACACCTTCAGGAGCAGCAGCTGCCCGCCAGTCCGCTCTGCTACCGCCCTCCAACTCCACTCCAAATCACGGGTTCCCATCGAGCACTTCGATGGCCTCGAACGCGATTTCTACCTCAGACATCACATCACCGCCAGCGTTTGATAGATACCCACAGGTTGGTAACTCGCGCACCGCGTCCACTCATATTGGCGGAATAACGCCGCTACATGGTTCGTCTTCGGGAAACAACTCAAACTCGAACTCCTCAATCAATTCTTCCAACCCATTCTTGTCGGACCAAGACTTTTCGCCCTTTGGTGGGTACCCAGCATCGTCCTTCCCATTAAAGATGGACGAGAAGGAGGACGACGATTATCTACATAACCCGGACCCAGAAGAAGACCTGAAACTGGACAAGAAAAGATTCGAGTTGGACTTGAAGAATATGGATAGAAGGTCCGCCGGTGGGCTTTTCGGTGTCCTTTTCCTTTTCCTAGGTGCTATTGTCGTCTTCATCGTACTTCCAATCGTCACTTTCACTGGAGCTGGAACACACTACTCGCCAGATGTCGTGGAATTGTTGACACTGTACCAATATCCACAGTTATCGGCAATACGAACCAGTCTCGTGGATCCAGATACTCCGGATAAGGACAAGACCGTCAAGGCTTTGAACGGTGACGAATGGGAGCTAGTATTCTCAGATGAGTTCAATGCTGTCGGAAGAACGTTCTTCGACAACGAGGACCAGTTCTGGACAGCTCCTAACTTACACTACGACGCTACTAAGGATTTGGAATGGTATTCCCCACAACAGGTTATCACCTCCAACGGTACTTTGAAACTCAGAATGGACGCTTTCAAAAATAACAACTTGTATTACAGGTCAGGTATGTTGCAATCGTGGAACAAATTATGCTTTACTCAGGGTAGACTAGAGGTTAGTGTCAATTTGCCAAACTATGGTACAGTCACGGGTCTATGGCCTGGTGTTTGGACACTAGGTAATTTGGGTAGACCAGGTTACCAAGCCACTACCGATGGTGTTTGGCCTTATTCGTACGAAGGATGCGACGCCGGTATTACTCCAAATCAATCCTCTCCAGACGGTATCTCATACTTGCCTGGCCAAAGGCTTTCAGCCTGTACCTGTGATGGTGAAGACCATCCAAACCTGGGTACTGGTAGAGGTGCTCCAGAAATCGATATCATCGAAATTGAAGCTGATACAAAACTACATGGTGTTGGTGTTGGTGTTGCTTCTCAATCTTACCAAGTTGCTCCATTCGACATTTGGTACATTCCGGACTATGACTTTGTTGAGATTTACAACCATACTGTCACTACAATGAACACATACTGTGGTGGTCCATTCCAACAAGCCATTTCAGCCGTCTCTACATTGAACGCTTCATGGTACGAGTTCGGCCAAGATGCTGGTTACTACCAAAAATACGCTATTGAATATCTAAACGATAACGAGAATGGGTATATCCGCTGGTTTGTGGGTGAGAACCCAACTTACACAATGTACGCAAAGGCCATGCATCCAAACGGTAACGTGGACTGGAGACGTGTATCTAAAGAACCAATGTCTATCATTCTTAACTTGGGTATCTCTAACAACTGGGCTTATATCGATTGGCAATCACTTTTCTTCCCTGTTACTATGTCTATTGACTATGTCAGATTATACCAACCAAAGGATAGTGTCAGTGTTACTTGCGATCCAGAAGACTATCCAACATATGACTACATTCAATCGCATATAAACGCATACACTAATGTCAACTTGACAAGTTGGGAAGACGCTGGGTACAGTTTCCCAAAGAACTCCCTAACAGGAAATTGTAAGAGCTCAAAGTACAAGCCACCCTCAAATTAAGCCGGGTCAAGGAAAAATTCCTGATATATATTATTCTATTCTTTCTGAAGCCTCTTTTATTTTTTTTCCTTCCCTCTACACATTACATTATGTCACTAATTGTACTGTACTAACTTAGCGCCTTCTTCACATATTAAATGAAGGCAGAAAAATAATCTCTCTTTTAGCATCATTTCACATATATAACAGTTTAACGGGATTTTCCATTTGATACAAGTATATACCGAATATTATGTAAATTGGAAATACTATGTGTAATTACTATGAGCCGTGAAAAAATATTATAAAATATTATAAAATATTATAAATAAAAGTGGCCTATCGGATGGGAAAAGGTGATATCACGCAGGTGGTAGTTATGTGCTTTGATATAATCTTTTTCCCTTCCCTCTGAATGCTACTCATTTTAAACTTTGGAAAAGATCAAAACCGTGTACAGTGATATATGTTTGTAAGTTTAAAATGAAAACAAAGGCGTGAGCAATGTTAGAAAGACATGCACGTAACAAAAGATAGCCGCACTAGGTTTCAAAAACACCGCCAGAGACCCGTATCGTCACCAGTTGTCAGAATGCCGAGTGAACAAGGTACGGAACTCAACCTCAACGAGCTAGTAGGCAATCTACTAGCCGAAACTGAGGGTATTCCATCCTTAGAGGAAACTCATACAACCGATGACCATGATAATTTGAAACAAGATGGCTCTGATAATAAGGAGATTAATAATAATGATAATGTCGATCATAATAACAATGATATAGGAAACGATGACATTTTGCCCGATCTTTTGCCTATGTCTCAACTTCCGCCTATGTCTCAACTTCCGCCCGTTGAACACACATCTGACCACGACCTTGCAAGCATGGTTTCTCAGGCGATACATAGTATGAATGACAATGCTGACAATATACATGATAATGGAGATCTCGAAGGAGAAAATGACACAGATTTACATAGTAAGGAACAGGAATGGGCAAATATTTTACGACAAGGAATTCTTCAAGCTGATCAAGAAATGCAAGAACATCAACAAGCACAACATGAACAACATAACACTTCTGAATATCAAGAATCTGCCGCACAACCAACGGATGATCAAGTGCTAGACCAAGATGACGAGAATCTACGACTTGCTATTTTGGACTCTTTGCAACACCTAGAACAAGAGAAGAAGACAAAGAAGCACTCTAAGAAGGACAAAAAGTCAAAGGAGAAGAAGAAGTCTAGTAAGAAGACCGAAAAGGAAAAAGACAAGTCGAAAGAGAAGGAAAAGAGTAAAAAGAAGGAAAAAAAGTCAAAAGGTAAGAAAAGTGCTACCGCTAATGATAGTGACATTCTAAACTTTGAAGATGTTATAAAAGGTTTTATGGAACAGACAGAATCAGTTCAACCTCCTGCCGTAACTCAAGTGGAGAATAATGCCCCTATGGGAGATGCAGAAACTCAAGCTTTAGTTGAAGCTACATTAAAGGCATTCGAGAATCAATTATTGGGCAACTCAGCTTCCACGAAACCAAAAACGACGGTGAAGAAAACACAAAAAACCAGTAGTCATAAATTTACCAAGTCATTACCACCTCCACTTCCGATGCCCTTCTTCCCAATTACACAGAAGCGAAAGGTCAAACCAAAATCTGCCAAGAAGGCTTCAAAGGAAAAACATGACAAGGAACCAAAGGCAGAAGACACGTCGACAAAGAAGAAGAAGGCCAGCAAAAAGAAATCCAGTCCAAAGGATGACTACAATGAAGATGAGTTTTCCAAAGCTTTGGCGGAAATGGTTAATCAAGTTGTCAATACTTCGTTGGTAGATAGCGCACAACCGTCACAAACACAAACAACTGACGTTTCAAAAACAGCAAAGACTTCTAAGAAAAAGAGCAAACAAAAGTCCAAGGATAAAAAGACTGAAAGTTCAAGTGAAAAGGCTAAGAGCAAAGAAAGTAAAAGTTCTTCTAAGAAGGAATCTTCACCTAAGAAGAAGCAGGATACGAAAGTAATACCGTTAGATCCGGAACTTTTCAAAGAAAGTGTTCCTCACGTTGATACCAATAATGAATCATCAAAAGACACAACGGATGTGTCTAACCTAAACAACGACGATACCCTTGATCTACATCAAATCATGCAAAATGCAATGTCAATGGCTTTTCAAGAACAAGTCCAAAATCCTTTGCCTTCCTCAGTTATGGAAAGATTTGACAAAGAACTCGCGGCAAATCAATATTTAGAACCATTATCACGAAAATCTGTGACTGATAGGTCCGTTATTCGATCAAGATATGTTCCTCCTAAAAAGAAGAAGAAAGAAAAGAAGAAAGGAGAACTCAAATTCAATAATATTCATGGCGGTCTTACATCAACAAAGTTCAATTTATCGAAAAAACACGCTATTGGATCTAAGATAGTTTTATTTAAGCCACAGAAGATAAAGCAAGAGCTTGAGAGTAATTCTCCTAAAACTGAAAAAGATAGATGGAGAAAGAAGTTCAGCAGAATTTGTAAGGAATGTGCGAAGAAGGGTAAGAAATGGAGTATAGAGAGACGCAAGAAACTCAAAGATGAAGAGAAAGCCGAGAGGAATAGGCTCAAGCTTCAACGGAAAGAACTCAAAGAGGAACAAAAGGCCAAAAGAGAGTTGGAAAAGAAAGAACTTGAGGAAATTGTCGCCAAGGGTCCTCCATACCCAGAGGATCTATGTCTAACTAGTTCTGGTCGTCCTAGAAAGCCTTATAGGAGATACACTCCGGAAGAAATGATGCAACGTGCTGCAATGAGTTCCGAAGAATTAATTGCATTTGATAGATCAAATGATGACATTGCACAAGAAAAGAGAGAACAACAAAAAAATAATTCTGTAATGAAACTGAAGCAGTTGACTTTGTTCAATCCTAATTTGGCTTACTCTGGCCAGAGGTTGAATGACTTGAAGTCTTCAATCAAAAAGGTCAGAAAATCTTCCTCCGGAACGATTTCCAGCCAGAAAAAATCCAAGCGGCGCCATGCTTCTGTATTTGATCCAACAGCTAAAACAGTTGTTCACAGGGAGAAAATACCTTTCCATCCTCCTTGGCAGATACCTGTAAATCCTCCTTTTGCTTTGCCGGTCGCAAGAAGGAAAAAACATCATAGCTTGGAGAAGATGTCCAGACGGAAAAGGGCACTGTATCAAAGAACTTTAATATCTAACACTTTATTACCGATCCTCCACACCTTACGAGCAGCAGCAAAGGCAACTGCTTCCGCGGGTGTAGATCCTGAAAGAAGTAGGGAACATTTGAGATCAATGTTGTATCAAGCAAGATTAACAATAGCAGATACTCTTCAAAAAGCACGGTCCGCTAACAAGACAGCTGAAACACCTGAAGAAGCTAAGGAAAATAATGATAAACTGGCTGAAAAGCCCAATATACCAATACCAATCATGAGAGCGACGCTGAAAGTTAAAAAGGAAGAGCCTGTGACAAATCTTTTCAATTCCAACAGTGATTTGTCCGAAAAATCAACCAAGGAATTAAAATCTGATGATGTTCAGATAATCAGTGAGTCTGATGACACTTCTACAACTAAGGCAAGAAAAATAGACGAAAAAGATTCTTTGAAGATTGGGTCCAAGCGAACATTAAATGATGCTGCGGATGACTCTGATATCAGACAAAATGTCACAGAAGTCATCAATAAACTTTCAACTTTAATACCTTCATTAAGCAAAGCAAATTCATTACCTCTTATGGCGCCTCCTAAGAAAAAACCGAAATCAATGTTAAACATGGATGAGGTTAAGATTCCATTAAACAAACCTAAGAGTTCTTCAACACCCAATTCAACTAGTATTACAAACTCTGGTGCTCCTCGGCCTATACCAATAGTGAAAATGGAAGAAAACACAAACAATGACTCCAGCTTGTTAAGCGAAGATTCTGAGGGAATGATACCATCAACGATAAATAGTGACCAACCAAAAAACGAAGATACTAAGGTACGGTTTAAATCACCAGCAATGCAAGTACCTAAGAAGACTGCAGACCTTTTCAATAAGTACAGCTTTTCACTACCTACTACAAATGCAGTTGGTAAAACTGTGAAATCTATACAGGTGATGAAACGGGTTAAAGACTATCTTCCAGCAGAAGACATCACAAGGTTAAAGAAAGTCAAGGAGACTTATAGAAAAAGAAAGTGGAGACTTGCAAATTCAGATAAGAATAAAGATTTGGAACTAAGAACTAGAATAAAAATGGCTGCTCGAAAGCAGTTTGGAGACTCAGACAGTGAGGAAAAGCAGAAGTGGATTGCAAAAGAATATGAAATTCGTAAGGTAAAACTAGAGTTAGACCCAACTACAAAATCCAATTCAGCAGTGATGGTGACTGATGAAGAAATATTAAATATCATTGCGGTGTCTCTCGACAAACTAGATGTAGCCAGAACCATTGAACACGATATTCAAGAGGAGGTAAAAAATAACGGTGTGCTACAAAGGAAAAAGCCGTCAAAGAAACCTAATACTAAAATCCAAACCTCCATCAACGATTCTGTCAAGCTTCCAATTATTCCCATGGCTCAAAAGAATACTACTGCTTCATCTACACATATTGACAAGTCTATAACGTCTGCTTCTCTTGTAGCCGCGGAACACCTAGCCGAACATGTCTCAGAACAGGTACCTGAGAATAGAATTGATCCCAGTTTGGCCGCTAAACGTCCGAGAGAAGACGAGGAATCCGAGACGAGTCTAAACAAAGAAACCTTACCATCACCAAAGAAAGCATGCATGAACATTTAGTCTTTGTTTTAAACCAATGGTCCGAAAGCGATGGTTAATGACTTAAGTAAGGTATTGATTGTTTTATAAATTTTACATATACGGAGAAAATAATGAACATTCTTATACAGTACATTTTCAACCACTCGTATGAGAATAAATAATGATTTGTAATATATGAGTATATATATTTATTGTTTATGGTTCAACATCACCATCAAATGAAAATGTAATTGAAAAAAAATACAAGTGGTAAAACTTGTCGGAGGGAAGAAAATATAAGCAAAATAATAGTTTGGAGGTTGCCTCATTTAAATTTTGAATTTAATTGATTTACTTCCTCAAAGTCCACTCAATTTCACCTGGAGCTAAAGGTAGTGTGACCATGGATTGGAAGTCTGGAACTGGAACTGTATCTTTATCATTTGCGTACTTCCATGTTAGAGTTCTAACGAAGTTCGATAGAAGAGTTCCTAATTGCATGTAAGCAAAGTGTTCACCAACACATCTATGTCTACCACCACCGAATGGCAAATATGGAGATGAGACACCCTTCGATATAGCACCGAAACCGTAATCAACTTGTTCACCAGAAGCATAAGAAGAGGCGGCATCGTTGTCCCAACGGTGTGGGTTGAATTCTTTAGCGTTAGGGAAGTAACGGTCTTGCAAATGACAGTAACCTGGAGAGACCAAGACGTAGTGGCCCTTTGGAACAACATAAGATGTGTTTGGAACAGGCATATCGTTCATAACTTTACGGAACAAAGAGTGCAATGGGTGATGTAATCTTAGGGTTTCCTTGATAGTTTGGTTCAAGAAAGGCATTTCTTGCAATAAGTCATAGGTTAGTTCTTTCTTACCATTATCCAAGACTCTCATTTGTTCTTCGTATAATTCTTGTTGAACATCTGGTCTTTCAGCCAAGTGCAAAATAGCCCAAGCGGAGGTAGCAGCAGAAGTATGTTGACCACCCATTAGGACTCCGATCAATAGGTTAGCAATTTCTTTATCAGTCATCTTAGTACCATCTTTGTAGGTTGAGGATTTCATCAAAGTGTCAATCAAATCTCTATCTTGAATATCGTTGTTAGCACGTCTTTCCTTGATCAAGGACATGTAAGTAGCAGAAATGGTTCTTTGGGCATGGTCTCTCTTACGATAGTTGTCCAATGGCAAGTGGGAAAACACGAAGTTCAATGGAGTGAAACCTTTATCTAGATCTGAGTACAAGTAAGCGAAACCAGTGTCCAATTTCTCTCTCATTTCCTTACCTAGCAAAGTTCTTGAAGCAGTGAAGATAGTCATTTCTGGTTGAGTGACCATGACGTTGATTTTACCGTGGTCCTTCTCGCCAATCTTAAAGTTTGCGGAGTTCTTGAAGTACTTTTGAACTTCTTCAGTAACCAATGGGACGTACTTTCTGAAAGCATCCTTAGTCAAAGCACCCTTAACGAACTTCTTTTGGTCCATTAGACGACTGTTAGAACAGTCATAGATGACACCTTCACCAAACACTGGTGTGGTCAAATGGGTGTATGCTGCTTCAGCAGAAACATCTGCTAGTCTAGCGTTCAACACAAACTCGTGACCCTTTGGCCCCAAGTACACAGTCATCACTCTACCCAATAGCACAAACGAAAACACGTCACCGTACTTTTGTCTGCACTCTTCAAAGAATTCGTATGGTCTCATACCGTATGTAACAGCAGAACCAACCCATGGAATCCAGTAAAACACCAATGGAACACGGTCTTTTCTCATAGAATAAAGCAATTGCCAAACGATGTTATACACAAATGGCAGCAATATCACAATGGACACCCTTTGGGTGATTGTTAGCGCCCAGAATTGCAACAGCAATCCCTGTAGCACTTCAAAAAGCTTACCAACAAACGATTCAGACGTAGACATGATCTATTATCGTGGGCTTTTTCTTTTGTATCTTTTTGTCGTACACGCACGCACACACTAGCTTATTCTTAGTCTGTATCGCCAATTCTCGTTATCGACGTCTTAAGCTAATCCCGTTTTCCAACGCTTCTCAACTACAAGACTAATGCCCTACGTATTAGATTACTTACGGAACTATATATATACCAATTGCTCTAACCTGCCTAATCTGTAGTGTTGTAAGTTATAATACTACATTTGGTGATGTTTTTTCGTTTGTCGTTCGCTCGTATCTGAGAAAGAAAAAAGTCGGTCGATGAGGCTGTCTCGTATAGAAGGAAAAAAAAAACACCAAGCGGAACGAAGCAGTTCGCTAGAGAAAGGAACGGTAAGTTTAGCGGATCTCCAGGCCAAACAGCAGGGAGCAGCCTATGGCATTGGGAACGAGGAGTTGATTACTTACGTGCACTGTTTGTATATTATTATTTTTTTTTTTTATGTATGATTTCTCTCTCTTGCAAGGCCCGACGGCTCTCGTTTAAGAACGACAGTGTATCGTGTCATCACCATTTATTTAGCTACTAGGTAAGATCTTCTTCTAGTCACGGTTTTTACGGATATACAAGCCTTGAATGAAATTATAGTATGGTATGCTATACAAATCTGATCTCTGGATGGTAGTAGTAGTTACAATTGAAGTAGGATCTCTTAACGTTTGTCCAGTTGGGCAAAGTCTTCAAGTCTACGTTTGTGTATTTGCATTCCATCCCGTAGTTAGCCACGTCCAATTGGACAATCTTGTGGTAGACGTCGTAGCACACGGGTCTATCGGCACCCAAGCCGTTGAAGAATGAAAAAGTACCCTGTGGTTTTAGTAGGCCGACAACGACGTCGTACAAGTCGAGCATGTCTTGGTAGTGTTCGCTGAACGTGTCATAGTATATTCCGTCGAAGAAGACGTTTCCTTGGTCCAAGAGTTCGTTCAGGCGGTCTTGCCATCTTCCGGCTAGGACAACGACGTTTGGTTTTTCGAACCACCCGTCCTGTTTCATGCGTTTGAGCACGTCTGGGTGTGCTTCGCAGATGTAGTGTTTGGTAACGGCTTTCTCGTTTTGGATGAAATTGTCTATGATTCCCATACCGAAGCCGATATTGAGGACAATGCATTCTTCTTCTTCTTCTTGGGAGGCGGTTGAGACGAGCGACTTGGCGGCCATGGCCATGATATCTGTTTCCCAGTCCATCATGACACCGTCACGGTTTTCCTTGGTGACCAAGGCGTCGTCTGTGTACTCTAGTTCTGTTTTCAAGTACGTAGCTTGGTCGGCAGCAGTAGCATCGTCGTCGACGTTATCAGCTGGTGCTGGTGCAGATTCCGAACTTGTAGTTTTATCAGCACCCGAAGCAGCTAGTTCTTGTTCTTTTGGCTCAGCCGATTCCCCATCGGACCCATCTGGCCCATCGATGAACTCAATCTCACCGCCGTCGATCTTACGCAACAACAACTCTGCAGACACACCGGCATCGACTATCCTCTGGTATATCCTGTGCGACTGCGGGTATCCACGCTCCAATACCAAATCGCCAATGTGCTTGCCCTCGTAGTCTAAGAAGTTCCAGCCTGCCCCATACTCAAACAACGTGTCCATAAGTTCCAGCACCACCTTTTCCTCTTCTTCTACAAGCTTCGAGTCACTCTCAAAAACCGGCAACGAGCGACACAAAATATGCAATGGTGTAGTGTTAGAGTCCTCCTCGGTCACATCCTCGCCCTTCTCGTAAGCTGCTGCTTGTTCCAAAGTGTACGTAGCTGGAATACCTGCACTGAGAAGTCTTGTCACCTCAGGGACGTAAAACGACCGTTCCAACGGTCTTTTAGGAAATGTGAGCAAATGGTGTAGATCAGACATTGGTGGCTTGCTAGTTGGGTTGCCAAGTGACCGTTTATCGTCTTGTAAACCTGTGTATAAGTCATCTCATCTCATCTCATCTCATCTCATTGTACACTTTTTTTCATTTCTTTTGCAATTCTTTCCACTGTTAAGAAGCTGCAACGAGTTTCGGTACCGAAAGCAACAATGAAAGAGCACAAGATGGAAAGCAGAGAGGCAGGTGGGTAGGTAGCATGATGAATATGTTTGATTAAAGTCGTATAGTACTCAATTCCTATAAATATATAATAATAATAAAGAGAGAATATAGAAGAATGGGTCGGGTCGGGGGTGTCTCCGCCAAAACTTATGCTGCTGCATCGAATCTCTTGGCAGCTTCCTTCCAGTTGATGACGTTCCAGATAGCCTTGAAGTAGTCAACCTTCTTGTTTTGGTATTGTAAGTAGTAGGCGTGTTCCCAGGCGTCGATGGCGAGCAATGGCTTCAATGGGCCGGTGACGGTGTCTTGGTTGTAGGTTTGCACGACTTCCAATTGACCACCGTTTTCCATGTTCTTGACAAGGAATGCCCAGCCTGAACCCTGAATTCCGGCCAACTTGGAGTTGGTCAAAGCGATCAAGTTGTCCAGAGAGCCGAATTGGGTTTCAATTTGCTTGGCTAGCGCACCGGTTGGAGGTTCACCACCGCCTTGGGAAGTTGGAGCCAAGTTCTTCCAGAACAAGCAGTGGTTGGTGTACCCACCACCGTGGAACTTGATGTTCTGTTGCAAAGCAATCAATTGCTTTGCGACAGTAGGGTCCGAGTCCAACTTTGTCTTCAACTCCTCGAATTGTTCTGTGGCGGCGTTGAAACCGTTAACGTACGTTTGGTGGTGCTTGGTGTAATGTAGCTCGTTGATTTGGCCGGAAATGTGTGGTTCCAAGGCACCGAAGTCCCAGTCCAAGTCTGGCAACGTGACCTTGGTTCTCTTGGCCAACAAAGTTGCTGGCTGCAATTGCAATCCTCTGCGTGCGATACTCTTGGCGGCGAACATGATACTTGTCTTCTTGTCTAGCTGGCTAGTAGCTTGTCGAGTTGAAACTGTATGTACTGTATCAATTCTCAGGCAGACGTGAGTTCTCTTTTGTTCTGACGATGCATTTCGTTTGCTTTTATATATGCGATATGTAATGGATGGAAAAACCTAGATAAATTGATTGGTGAGGAGAGGACGGAGGAGGAGGAGGGCCCAGGAGGACTCAGGAAGACTCAGGAGGTATTTGGCTTGCACAGCTGCCACGGGTCCCAGTAGTTGTCCCAGGCCATGGGCCATTGGCCATGGCCCATGGCCCATTGCCATTGCCATTGCCATTGCCTGGTAGATCTTTATGTATATTATGTACGGTTCCAGCGATGAGGGATTACAGTTCCTGTTTCCATGCCCTTCGGCTGTGCCAGCACCGTTTCCCATTCGGTCCCGGTCGGTAGCCTGACCCTGACTATTAATTAGACTCTAGTAGAGACAGACCTCTAGCAGAGACCTCTAGCAGACTCTTCCCAGACATCTAGTCCGTGCGTGGCTTACTCATTGTCTTAGTAAGCAGCCGAACAAAGGGAAGCGAGGGGAGCCGAAAATAAAAGGACGGGAAACACAGGGAAACAAAGGGAAACGGAAGACCCGAGCAAGTAAGTGTTTTGCCAAAGGCCATGCTGGAGGCCATGCCGAAGGTCCTGTGTCAAATTCTCCGCCCCACATTAGACATCACGTGAAATGCACATGACTGCTTTAGACACCACGTGAAACGCACATGACGTATATTATTGTTTTTCTTCCCTCCCCATTGAAATGGAACGTTTCCCATTCAGCAGTTACGTATTTCCTAAATTACAGCGCAAGTATATAAAAAAAACTAGACACATCTAGACAAAGAACAATAGGATCATGGAATGAAATTAAGAATCGAAAAAAAAAAAAAACAAGAGTGGAAGGCTGGCTCTTTCTTCATGCGCAAAGCTGAGCTATAGACAATAGTACACACATATAAACAATCGCCCAATAACGGTTTTTTTTTTGTTCCCGTTGAATTTGGTTCTCTCGTTTCCGCTTTCCGTTTTCCCCAATGTCGATGTCCAGGAAACGTACTCCTCAGGACTTCCTGTTTAAGGAACAGTTGGGCCATGGCTCTTATTCAACAGTGTACAAGGCAGTGGACCGGTCCACTGGCCAGGTGTTCGCTATCAAGGTGTGCTCGAAAAAACACATCATCAGCGAAAAGAAGGTGAAATATGTGACGATTGAGAAGAATACAATGAATCTTTTAGCGAACGGGAATCATCCGGGGATCATCAAACTCTACTACACATTCCATGATCCGGAAAACTTGTATTTCGTGTTGGATCTAGCGCCCGGGGGAGAGCTTTTGCAGCTCTTGCAGACGCAGGGACGGTTCAGCGAGGCGTGGTCTCGACATTTCATGTGTCAGCTGGTGGATTCGCTCGAGTACATTCACAGTTGCAAAGTCGTGCATCGGGATTTGAAACCGGAAAACTTGTTGTTGAGCAGCGAGGGACGGCTAATGATCACTGATTTCGGGGTTGCGTCGAACCTGGACTCGTCGAACGATAATCTGTCGTCGAGCTCGTCGTTTGTGGGGACCGCAGAGTATGTTTCGCCGGAGCTTTTGTTGCAGAACAAGTCCAATTATTGCTCAGATGTGTGGGCCCTCGGGTGCATGCTGTACCAGTTTTCGCAGGGCACGCCGCCATTCAAGGGTGAGAACGAGCTAGCAACGTTCGAGAAGATCGTCAACCTGGACTACCGCTGGATCTGCTCGGTATCTCCGCTTGTGATGGACTTGGTCTCGAACATTCTCGTGATAGATCCCGCAGTCCGATACACTATACCGCAGATCAAGAAGCACGCCTGGTTCAACGAAGTAGACTGGAACAATAAGGAAGCAATATGGAAGGGCATATGGCAGGTGTACAGGAAGTCTGACCGTGTACCAGCTAATGCCGCTCCATTACCGGCATCATCGCCATCATCGCTGATCGCCAATAAACAGCTGCATGTTATTGATACTCCAATAAAAAACATACCGATCCAACCAAGGAAAAGGAAACCAATGAAAGTAACACAAACAACATCTAGCATCGTGGAATGGAGGAAAACCCTCGGGATCGCCCCAGTGGCAGGCTCGATAGGATCGAACGGATTACCTAAAAGACCGAAAACACCAGTATCCCACCAGCAACCTCGTCCTCCACATTCCAACCCCCAGTTTCACGTCGCGCGTCCACCATCACAAGAAAAACTTACTAGTGCGAGAAATACGGTCGGAGCCAACTTGCACTTAGTTTCCCCCAAAGCACCACCTATTACCCCTGTATCGCCGTCCCGCAATTCATCAAATACTTTACCATCCCCGGTAAAATACTCAAACTCTAAAAGACCTTTGACTCCTCCAACCTCACCCACACCGCTAAAACAAGGCTGGGTTAAGATCTTGGAGATTCCATATATTGCATCCCCTCAAAAAATATTCTCTCATAAGGAGTACTCATTCATCGATGACAAGCTAATTACAAAGTTTATCGCAGAGGAAAAATCGCATATCGTTAAAGAGTCAATGTTGTGCCTACTAACGCTGGAACCCAGCGGTCAATTCTCATACACCCCAAAGGGAGGAGCTACAAAACAAATGATATCTATTATTGACGAGGAGCTATCAATTTACGACTTAGAATTTAACGAAGCCAAAAATTCCGGATACTTAATATTTGAAAAGTTCAAATCCATATTGTGGCTCATTGCATTACCCAAAAGCGCACCAAATGACTTTACTGTAAACTCAGGCAAAACCTGGATTAGTAGCTTGTTTAAGATCAAGGCAATGCTTGAATCAGAAAAGCTAAGCAAAAAAGTGGATAACCTATCTTTAAAATCGGATTCTACCCCATCATCTGCTAGCTCTCCTTCGCCCCCACAGTCACAACCACCGCCGCCACCAACACCCACATCATCATCATCATCGTCATCTCGCCATCCAAAGGCCTCGAATAATCGCATGTTTGTGTCTAGTAGCAGAGCAGAGGTGTTGTACACTTTGAACAGGGGTAGGAATGGTAGCACGGATGCGGCCAATGGAGCAAGCGCTGCATTCAAAAACATGCATAGTGAAAGAGCATAATATCATCTGTCAGCATTAACAGTGGGAAAAATACCAATATTATTAGCGTTGAATCCAAAAACAATATAAATAATACTTACTAGGTAGGTTATATTATATATGAATATGCATGCATATTTATACATATATATAATGTATAACATATCACCAGTGGAATATAAAGTCAAACATCTGCATAGTGGAATTTTCGTGTTCATTTTAGGCTGTAAAGTAACTTGAGTAAATTGAAAGTCAAAGTCGAGTGATTCAAAGTAAATAAATGTGATGTTGAGATAGAGCAACAATTAGAATTAAAGAAAGGAAAAAAAACGGTAAATTAAAAGCGAAAAAGTGATGATGTATGTGTATAACAAATAACATATAAGTAGATTTGCTGATACGAGGGGGAACAATAGCAAAATGAAGTGAAAAGAAAAATGTTAACAGATTGATCAGAGTAAATATAGGTACATGCGGGTGTGTGATTTTTTTAGTATTTGTATTTGTATTTGTATTTTTATTCGCTATTTGCTATTTTTTTTTTTGTTTTAGTTTGTTTTATGGCATTGTAGTAGTTTTGGTTTCGTCTAAGGGTTCGTTCAGTCAGTGGAGTTTTTTTTTATTTGTATTTTATGATTTTTTTTCTACTTCTTTGTATTTTGAACTCTAGTTCGATTGATGACATTAAGGTGTTCATTTCTTCCGCTCTTGTCTCACCTCAGTCTCTTGACAGTCCAACTACTCAAAGATGGACGCATCAAAGTACAAACTTGGGTCCAAGGCGCTGATATCGGCAGATTTTGCCTCACCTTCAAGTAATAATTCACTCATGACCTTACCTGTTCCTGGTGCGTTATTAATACCCCAACAAGAATGTCCACTGGCGATGTATAGACCTTCTACGTTTGTTTCACCAATTAGCGGTCCACTGGAAGTTGGAACGTTTAAGACTGGCAAATAGCACGCTTGTCTCTTTAGAATATGACCGCGAGACAAGTTAGGGGATAGTTTAGAGACATAATGGTAGAGTTCGTCACATTTTTCCTTGACAACTTCGACCGCATCACTGGTTTCCGGCAATTCCACCAGGGTATCACCCTCACCACACACGTAGACTTCGTCCTTTCTTGCGTACATTTCTGGGGAGAAGTACTTATTCTGTGAAATCTTTAGTTCAGTGAAGATTGCGTATGGGGAAACGGTCCCTGTAGAAGGTTTGATAGTGATAGAATGAGCTCTTAAACCGGAGATCGGACAGTCTGGCAATAGCCTGGAAGTCCAGGGCCCCATTGACAAGACGATTTGATCCACATCCATAATATCGACAGGTTTTTGTTGGAGTTGTTCTTCTGGATCGTCTATCGTTGGGATGTATGAGATTCCCGATGCTGCGCATTGGTCGTTGAAATGCAATTGGGAGACTTTCCCCAAGATCAAGTCTACTGCGCCGGATTCCATTGCCTTTAGAAGCAAGTAGTGGGTAAATTTGTAAGGGTGCACCTGTGCGGTGGAGTCTGTGCCACCTAGAGAAGACCAGTCTCTGACTAGATGCTTTTTGATCCAGTTCAAGTCGGCTGGAAGCTGAGTGGGGTCCTTTGACAAGGCGATGGAGGACTTCGAGTCTAGTCCGCCCGATACATCCCCGTCTGGTCTCTTGGAGTCTCCAGTGACCTTGTTTTCATTTCCTTCGTCATCTTCTTCGTCGTCATCTTCTTCTTCTTCATCCTCGTCCTCCTCATAGCTGTATTCGTAATCTTCGTCATCCTCTGTTGTTCCCACTCTTGTAACCGGGTCGTTATTTACCACTGCGCATATCTTCTTGTCCTTTCTCTTGGCAGGAAGCTTACCCTTGGGTCGTTGTTTCCGAGGCTGCTGCTGCTGCTGCTCCTGTGGTTGCTGCTCTTGCTCCTCCTGGTCGTCTTCCTCCCGACTGCGACCCGTCTCCCTGGGGTCCAGCGAAACATTATCGTCCTGCACGTTCGCCTCCAACGAAACCGTCGTTAGCCTACGGTAGTCCCACTTGTTCTCCCCGTCGTACTCGTCGCTGAGCTCCTGGTGAAGCTGGAACGAAAGAGGCACAATCTGCTGCGGAAACGCCCACATGGCAAGAAGCCCGCCCGCTTTCCCTGACGCACCACCAGCAACTCGCTTAGACTCTATCACCGTAATATGATGCGTGTCCTTGTTAAACGACGGATGTCTCGTCAAGTAGTACGCCGTACACACACCAATGATCCCAGCTCCCACAATCACAATGTGGTGCTTCCCCTCTGCTTTCCCAGAGGGCTTCGTCGAAAACTTCAACTTGTCAATAAATTCCGTATTACTGCTCATAGCTTACAAATTCAAATTCACTCTATTCCACCAAAAAAAGGGACACTCTACGACAAATTCAACTTCCAAATTCAATTCCTTGACTCTAGTTCGCTTGATCTTCACTCTAGTTTCCTCTCAGCTCTAGGCTATTGCTTCTCCTCTTGGCTGTATATATATATAGATATGCTATTCCAGGAAACGAAACGAAACTTTCTCCACACTCTAGAATCTAATCTCCAGAATCAATTCTCCCTCCTGCAAATCCTGTCTATGACACAATACAAATCAAAATTTTTATTTCGCCTTTTATTCAAATCCACTCCAGCCCAACCTAAGCCAATTACTTCCTACTTTACTCTTTCTTTCCATCTTTCACTTGGCTTGCTTTCCTTTCCAACTTTCCCATTTCGCAACTCTTCCACTTTTTCGCATTGTGGTGCCATTTTGACAATCCCGGGCCTAGTCGTGCAGAGTGACGGGCTCGGACCCGGTCTTCGCCCAGGCGACGGCCGTTCGGTTGCTCGTTGCCCAGTGCGATGGAGTGTCGAGTCGAGTCGAGTGTTGCTTGAGCCGTGAGCTGTGAGCCGTGAGCTGTGAGCCTGGACGGTGTGTATCCTGTTGTATCTCTTGTGTGTATGTGTATATGACGGAGACCCTGCCTGCGGCAGGGTCTTTGGCTTGGCAGGGCCCTTGGCAGGAGCCCCTGCTACAATATGAATGCCAGAACGAGAAGCACGATGAGCGCGACTATGAGTAGGAATATGCAGCAGTCGTTGACCTTTTCCTTGTTGTGTTCGTAGACCCACTCGAGCTGTCTTCTGCCTCGGGAAAGCTTGCTCATGACTCCGTCGATGTCGCCGTCGATCTCCTCGAGGATCATGCCTTGTTCTGTGAGTTCTTGGCCCATGGTCGAGGCCTGCAGGTGTAGGTTCTGCATGGTCTGGTGGATGGAGTCCAATTGGGAGTCCTGCTCGCGTAGAAGCTGTTCTTGTATGGCGTCCTGGCTGTTGTCCGGCGTCGTCTGTGTGTCGTCGTCCAGGCCGGAGGCCGTGGTTATTGGAGCTGCTGCTGCTGTTGTTCCTCCAGCCTCGAGATCCACGTCGAAGGAGTCCCTGGCCTGGCCCTGAGCCTGGCCCTGTAACTCGCTTTGTAGCGATTCGCACTGCTTGAGCTTCGATTCAAGGTCCTTCATTGAGCGTTCCCGCGCCCTCACTTCTTCCTCGGGAACTGCCTGCTCTTGTCTCATCATCAGCACACTGTCGTTCAAGTCCTGCACCGTCTCCTGGGCCTCCGATAATATCTCTGCAATCTCATGCGGACTCGTGTTCGATCTGCCCTTCTTCTTCTTCTCGAGGATCTGCAGCAATTGGTTCAATTGCTCCTCGGTATCGTTGTAAACTTGAATAAATGGGTCCATCCTGGAAAAATGCTGCCTCAATTGGTCGTGTACTGCAATATCTATGCCCTTTCTGCCTCCACTCTCTCTTCCTTTCTCTTGTTGTGTTTTGTTTCCCATAGATATAGATGTAATATATATAATGTAATATGTATCGAAGCATGAAATATATATTAATATTATTAAACAAAACTCACTTCATCACTAGATATGGGAAAAAAAAACACATCCCCTCCCCCTCCCCAGCACAAGCCAAGCCCCGCATACACATCACATAACTGCGCGAACAATTATGTCACAGCCCGAGACCAAGCATGAAGAAGCGCTCGTCAATACCAGCCCGGTGACTGCCTCTGTGAAAACTGAAGTGAAAGAAGAGTCCGAAGTACCTGACATCAGCATGTCGTCCACACCTGTAGTGGGCCCGCAACCAGCCTCTGGAATAACACGCGAATCATCAGCAGCAATTGACCGCGAAACTTCCCCAAAGAAAGAACTCCATATCGACCACGATCGTGTCGATAACGTCGCCATGATCGGTGGATCGGCCACTCGCAAATACTTAAACGAACACGTAACCAAACACCTACTCGAAGGAATGAAACTCATCGCGCGCGAAAAGCCACAGGACCCACTACGAGTCCTCGGAGAGTACTTGATCAATGCTAGTAACACAAACAACCAAAATTAAGGTCGATGCCCCCCTCCCACCAATTAATTGATCGATTGATTCATTGATTAATTAATTAATTAAGTACACGATTACATTTGGTTTAGTATTTACAAAAACGGAGCATATCACCATCAGAACTTCTCCTCTTCAAGGGCTTCAGAGGGCTTGTTCAAGATCTTCAAACCGTATCCGCATAATATGCTCATCATACCAAGTCTCCATCCACGCCACAACTCACCGATCCGGTCGCGTTCATGGAACACCGTGTGGTATATTGATCTATATTCCCTTGGCTTCACGATCAAGGACTTCCGTTCCACTTTCAATGCGCTTCCGCTCAACAAGAACTTCACTTGACATCTTCTCAATAGGTTTTCGATAGGCAACTTCACGAAAAACCCAACCACTTTGCTGCAGAACTTCATCGTGTTATACAGTACCGCATTCGTATACTTATCAATACCGAACTCTTGATACAGAACCGCACCGGTAAGCTTGGTGAACCCAGTGCCAATCAAAGAGTGTATCACGTTCAAAAAGATTAGTTCCTTGTTTAGTTTGGAGAAGTTGTCTCTCCATGACCATTTTTTCAACAACTTCCTTAGCGATCTCTCTTCGTCCGCGCTGTTCACGCGCGTTATCATTAACCTGACACGAATTAGATCCAATGGCAACAACACCAAACTCGTCATACAACTGGCCAAAAGTATCAAGCTCGCAGTTTTGGTCACGTCAGGCGAATGTATGATATCAATGAAATATGGATCAGGTATCTGCAACAGCGGCGATAATAAGCCAGTAAACCACGCATCTAACGATATAGATAGGAAATTGTAAATAAATTCTGTATTATTAGCTCTCCATACTCCCTGTATCCCCTCTTTATCCATAACACTGTTCAAAATATCAATGGTACGAATACTATCCGGCCTTATCAGAGCATTGTTCTCCGCAACGTCAGATTTCCGTTTCTTTACCTTTCTGTCTATTAGTCTAGCTTCAGATTCCGTAACAAAGAAGTTTGGTTCTGTTTCATCATTTTCATCATCATCGTCATCACCATCACCATCGATTTGACTGTCATCACATTCATCACTGTCATTATAAGGTTCACTTAATCCTCCACTCTTAGCATCGCCTGTAACGTAGTCAAAATCTCCTACTTGTAGCAATAAATTGGCTACTTTAAAAGGCTGACGAACGAGGTGGTGGAAATATTTAGACGAGAGCTGCCTCATTAGCTTCTCTAAGAGCTGCTTCCAGATGTTAACGTTTAGTAAATCGTTCCATTCTAGATCGTTAAGGGATTTTGCACCAATTCCTTGTCTAGTGCTAGTAACACTATCAAGAAGCTTCTTCTTAACCCCAGTAGTTAATTCCCGTAGACCACCACCGCCTGAAAATCTTTCATTTAGTGATTTGAGACTTCCAGCAGGGGACTGGTTAGCTATAGATAGCTTCGATGCGATATTCAGCCCGTCTTGATCAATAACACCCTTATCAGGCCGAAAAACAGCAGAATACCCGACGTTGAAAGTTTCTGGGTCATAATAAGGACGCAGAGCAGAAGAGTCCTTAATTTCGTCCATTTTCAGTTGGTTTCAGCTCACTTGCTCCACCTTACTCTCTTTCTTTAGTCAACTTAATATACGGATGTGTTCAATATGTTCTTTATATAATTTTGACGTTTTCGTTTCCCAATTTCAAAATGTGTGCGTATAATATATTCCTAATGTAAATAAATGGGCACGATGAGTATATTAACTAAAAGGCAAAAATCTTGAACATAACCACCGGAAAAGGGTTCAATTCAGTAGCGAGACGAAGCGAATAAACAATTGTTTATATTGTATTTGCTTTCATGTTTTCCGATTTGTATTTGTATATCATTAATAATAAATACTACATGAAATTCTTTCTACATAGCGAGGAAGCAAAACTTCTTTGCGAATTAACACCTGTCGTCACACGCTGTGGTATGCACATATCACACTACTCTTCGAAATCAGAGTTATTATTTGGGATGCTTTCGAAAGCAGATACAGGCCTCGGTTCATTTAATGATATTACCCTTCTGCTTTTATCGTTGAATTTCTCATTCATGTATTTGTTTCGAAGCAGACTTGCAGTTCGCGATGTGCTATTAGATGGAATGGACGACGTATTTGCAAAGTTGGTCATAGAGAGCGTTACAGAGTCCTGAACAGCTTTATAACGCGTAAGTAGATCCTCTTGTAACTGGGATTGCATTTCTTTTGCTCGGCTCCGTAGTTCTTCGAACTTCAATTGCCTGTGTTGAAGTTTAACTTCCAATTCTGTCAGCTGTTTCTCTTTCTCTATTACTCGAGCATCAAGAGACTCCAAATGTCCGTATTTGGATTCTAATTCATCAATTTTCTGCTCCAATTCCTTGATTCTTCCAGATTGCATGGATTCTTTTAGCTCCACCGATTGCTCTGCTATTATTCTTGACAACACAGACTCCACATCGCGATTTTTATCCATCTGTTCTTGTTGCTGAACACTGAGCTTCTCCAAAAGTTGATGCAATTCCTTGACATCTTGGGATGAGAGCAAGAGGCTCTGTAAATGCTTGTTATTGTTCGAACTTCTCGACACTAGATTCTCCAATTCCATCTGCGTCTGTCTTACCTGATCATCAACGGCATCTACCCGTTCTCGTATACTCTTGTTCACATCATGCAACTTCTTCAACGTTATTGAGATCTCACTGATATCATTATCAGACATGGAGTACAAACCGCCACCAACCAAGTCTTCGTCAACTGCATCCTTGTTCCTGATCTTCGGCTGTGGAACAATCCTTACACTGTTTTTCCCTCCAGTCATGTCCTATATGAATTATGCCAGTCCACTTCGGTCCTCCCTTTATTCTCACCCCACGATCCACAAGTTAGGTAATCTATTAACGAGCTTGGGTACCTAAATGCGCTACTGAGGCAATTCTACTTCAGAATCACCAATCTTGGCTAATCGCTCTCTAACATGTAAATACATAACATACGTGCGATTATGTTGACGTTATACAATAATATAGTATTGGAAATCAGAATACGTGTGCCTCAATGAACGGTTCGTTCTTTCTGATGATCACGTGGATGTTAACTTTTTTTTATTTTTATTTTTATTGAATTTTCTTACGTAAACAAAAAACAGATCAGGACTGTTCCAAACAAGTAACCCACACACCACGAATAAAGAAACACAGACAATTACCGGCCACTTCAATATGCCAAATACGGCAATACGTCTAGAATGTTTCACTTTCAAAGAATTGGCGATGTGGCATTTGCTACAGAGACATTGCCACTGCGGTACGGGTGTGACTAGGTCTCCAAACTGTCAGAGCTTAGACCGGCCTCGGACAGGGACACTGTGACGTACGTAGACTGAGACTGGGGAACGAACAGAGCCACCGTCGACTTCCTGCGCTGTGTGTGGGTTTGCTGGTTCTAGTGTTGGTGCTGACGCTCGTTCCAGTGCCTCTCCCTCGCACTCCCTTCGCTTGGAGGCCATCGTCAGTCTAGCTCTGTCCCTCTAGGGAGACTGGACGGAACTTCTCAGCCTAGCGGACAGACTCTGTTTCGTCTCTCTGGAGGGGAGGTTCCTTCCAGACCGTTGCAGCTCCCTCGAGCTTCTGGTCCTAGCTTTGTTTCGTTGATACCCAGAGGATCGGTGATGGTTCAATGTCTGAATTTGTATGTTTCTTCAATAATAGAGGTAAAAGGTATCAACTTTTCAATATTAAGTAGTACTAGTAATTAAAGAGCTTATAGAGGAATACTTGAAAGCAAAGCACACAAGATCAATCAAAAATGGCTAAGTTCTTGAAAGCTGGTAAAGTTGGTACGTATACCTATTTCTAACGATAAAACGGGTGGGAAAGGACCAGTGGAATTCGAGTTTGGGAAGAAGACGAGAAGATGAATATGAAACACCATGAGCGAGAGAAAAACACACTTAACTATATATGCAAAGAGAAAGACCATCATAAGAGGGAATACAGCACATAAGTGAATGATATTGAACTTTTGAGAGTGGCAATACTCGTCGTCGAATAATAGTGCAAATGGTTACTTCAGATTCTGTTGAAAAATTACACAAATGGGAAACCAGAACTGATATGGATACTACGATGGATCGCATCTCTAGGCTAACCGAGGATACCACATCGTACATGGGAAACAGTGAATCCAGCCGAATAACAATGTGTGCATCTCGTCTCTTCAAGGTTATTTGAACGTCCTTTTATAATCCTGATGGCATTATAATGCGTTACTATTTCAAAACTCCTTTCTCAACTAGATTCCACGAATTCTAGCTCACCTTGCGAAACGGTAACAACTAGGTTGTTTATCGCCGTTTAATGTCAAAACCATGATCTAATTTTACTAACAATACAATTTACTCGTTAAATTTTTTTCTACAGCTGTTGTTGTCCGTGGTCGTTACGCCGGTAAGAAGGTCGTGATCGTTAAGCCACACGACGAAGGTACCAAGTCTCACCCATTCGGTCATGCTTTGGTTGCCGGTATTGAAAGATACCCATTGAAGGTTACCAAGAGACAAGGTGCTAAGAAGGTTGCTAAGAGAACCAAGATCAAGCCTTTCATCAAGGTCATCAACTACAACCACTTGCTACCAACCAGATACACTTTGGATGTTGAAGCTTTCAAGAGCGTCGTCTCTACCGAAACTTTCGAAGAACCATCTCAAAGAGAGGAAGCTAAGAAGGTTATCAAGAAGGCCTTTGAAGAAAGACACCAAGCTGGTAAGAACCAATGGTTCTTCACTAAGTTGAACTTCTAAGCTAAATAGCTGCATGTAAACCTAATTAGTCAATTTTCAACCATATATTTCATTTGTACTCTGCAAGTTCCCTTAGTCAGTTTCAGATACTAAAACCTTCCAGATGTCTCTAGCCGTTCTCCCTGTTTGTCTAACTTATACAATTATATCTTTACATGAACATCAATTTAAGATTATTTGAAGGAAACCAAACCTATTTTGAAAGACAAGAGATAAAAAGGACCAGAAACCAATTAATAACTAGGCTGCACATAGAATCTCAGAGGGGTTTTGAACTATAGGCGTATTGCATCGGGCGATTACAGTCGAAAAGAACAATGATTAGTAAACGTTTACTTCATTGTACCGGAATTCTCAATGCTGTAAGAAAGCCTGCATTCAATATCAAATCAATTATTAACAAACTTGATGAATACACTGACTCGATCAACTCTAGGGAATTGGTGAATGGAGAACAACTAAGTAGTAGTTTGAAAGAAATTCCACAACTCTATGGAGAGCTTAAGGAGATCGACTATAAGATATCTCACATCCAACAAACTCGTAAAGGTATTGAACAGCAAGTAAAACAAGACAAGTCCACGGCTAAGGAATATGGTCTTGAGCTCAAATCCTTAAAGAAACAATACCAAGATCTAGTAGATGCACAAAGACGCATTAAAGATGTGGTTACCGAAACTTGCGGTTCTCTTCCCAACTTAATGCATCCTACCGTGCCAAAAACCGGAAGCCCTATCATTGATCAGTGGATCAATAAGAAAGACAAATACATTGCAGATGAGTCCCGCGAGCACTTAAATATAATGGTAAGGAAAGAAATGATAGACTTTCAAACAGCTTCAAATGTTACGGGGTCTTCTTGGTACTACCTTTGCAACGATGGGGCGTTATTGGAACAAGCATTAGTACGGTACGCAACAGATAAAGCACGTAAATGTGGATTCCGTGTAGTAATTCCACCAAGTGTGGTGCGTAACGAGGTTATAGATGCATGTGGCTTTAGACCAAGAGATATGAATGACGAGCAGCAAATATACCGTTTAGAAAATACTGATCTAGGCTTAACGGCAACAGCCGAAATTGCATTGGCCGGAATGGGATTAAACTCTACCCTTGATCTTTCCCAGGGACCAAAAAAGCTCTGTGGTGTCAATAGGGCTTACAGAGCAGAAGCTGGTGCCCGTGGTAAGGATACTAAAGGTCTTTATCGTGTGCACGAATTTACTAAAGTTGAATTGTTCGTATGGTCCAAGCCTGACGAAAGTGACAAGATCCTAGAAGATCTCAAGCAATTCCAAATCGACATAGTCAAGGATCTAAATCTAAGTGCGCAAGTACTCAACATGCCTTCAAACGATCTTGGATCACCGGCTTACAAAAAATATGATATCGAAGCTTGGATGCCCGGTAGAGGCTCATTTGGTGAAATCACAAGTACTTCGAATTGTACCGACTTCCAAAGCAGAAGAATGCAGACAAGATTCAGAAACGAACAGGGGGAATTAGAGTATGTTCATACTCTAAACGGAACTGCAATTGCCGTTCCTAGGGTCATCTTAGCCTTAGTAGAAAACCATTACGATTCAACCACGGATAAGATTGCCATTCCTCCAGCCTTACAGCCATACATGAACAACGTTGCATATATATAGTAAAATACTCACACCTACATCACAAACTACCTGTAAATAAAGAAATACCACAACCTTTTTATTGGATATATGATTGCTGATCATTAATCACATGACCTCTTTATACTTTTGTTTCGAGAGGCCAAAATGTATATCGAAAAGGCCTGCCTTTTCTCAGACATTATAATAAAGATGTAGCGATTTGAATTATATGTACATTTTAGATATACAAAAGGGGACAAAGCATCATAAGAGAAAAAGAAGACACCAAGGTAACACCATGTTATTACTTGCACTTAGCGATGCTCACATACCTGAGCGAGAAATTGTATGTGGAAACTACGCGACTTTCCATCTGTACAACGCGTTCCGTTCGAATTACTAACCATTATGTTTTCGTATTTTCTAATAGGATATGCCATTGAAGTTTAAGAAGCTTCTCAGTGTACCCAATAAAATCCAACAGGTCGCCTTACTTGGGAACTGTAACAAGTCAGCATCTTTCCTTAAGTTCGTTAATAGTATATCGGAAAACCTAGTTCTAGTTAGGGGTGAATTCGACACACCCACTATTCCTACTAGTAAGAATCCAGCTGAAGAGATACCGTTGAACACAGTAATAGTACAGGGGTCATTCCGAATTGGATTATGCAATGGCTACACGTTGGTACCCAAGAACGATCCGCTGTCGCTATTGACATTAGCAAGACAATTGGACGTCGATATTCTCCTGTGGGGAGGGACACACAACGTAGAAGCATATACTCTAGAAGGGAAATTCTTTATTAATCCTGGTTCATGCACAGGTGCATTCAGTACCGATTGGGTTCAAGAAGGAATAGAAGAAAACTACAAGGCCGGCGACAATAATGAGGAACACACTGCCACTGAACCCAAAACAGAGACACAGGAAGACAATGATCAAGAAGCCAAAGAGAGCGTAAATGGCGAAGCTGTAGCGAAAGGTTCAGCTGAAGATGAAGAAAAAGACCAGCCGACAAAACAATCAGAACAGCCCGCCGCAGGTGATCAAGAACCTCCTAAAACTTCCAATGGAGAAGGGCATGCAGAGGAAGATGACTCCAGCGACGAAGAATTCGATGACATTGACATTAACGGTGGAGGTATCCCAAGTTTCTGCCTACTGGACATACAGGACATCACCTGCATACTATACATTTACACGTACGTTGACAACGAGGTGAAGGTCGACAAGGTCGTGTACAAGAAAGACTGAGAGACCGGAGCCAAGACCTAAGAACCGTATGCTATCGTCTATCTACCATACAGAGATCATCGTGCCCTAACTCAGACAGGCATCAAAGAACGTATATACCGTATATAACGATTTGATTAAATGTCTGTAATATAAAAAGACGAGCAAAGAGAACCATTTCCTTCCCTTCTTTCTCTACAAAAAAATTTAAAATGCTATTGTAAAGGCTTATTTTGTATTATGTATTTTTTCCTAAGAGGTCAAGGAAGTATTTTCCTTAATCTCATACTTAGTGATGACTCTGAGTGCATTTGGCTCGAGACTTAGACCCTTGGCGCGGACTTTGTCGGTGTGGAAAGACTCAAGCTACCTAACTTATTTTGTCTGAATATATGAGAAGTAAATTCCAAGTAAATGTTACAAAAAATCTTAGTTTCTAAAAGACTAATCCATCTCTTGATCTTTGTAAATTTGAATATGGAAATGATGGACCTGGTCCCATTCATTTTTTCATTACCTTTAAATCTCGATAATTCCTATTATTGTTTTTATTTTATTGTACTATTATCTATTGCTAGTTTATACAGATGCTTGCTGAATAGCCTCTGAGGCTATGTCTGCTAGTAGATCGGACTTGAGATCGTCTTCTTCTTGGGCGTTTTGGAACGAGCTGGGCAGGAGCTGGTCTAACTCCAAACGTTTCTCCATGGCGTATGCGTCTTCTCCATCTTGGTAGTAACTGGATTCAACACTGAGCATCTCGAATGCTAGTGTGTCTCTGTATAAATGCAATGCAGCTCTGTTCGATTGTCTCACGTGCAAAGAAACGAACTTTGCCTTGTGCACTTCACACAAAGCAAAGAGCGCCTGTCTCATCAATTTCTCAGCAAGTCCCATTCTTCTGTAAGTTCTCATCACACTGAGGGATGTGATATGACCGTTAGGCTCGGTTTCCTTGGAGTCTGCATCATCATTCATCTTGGCCAAAACGTATCCGACCAATTTCTCGCCCGAATGCGCAATGTAAGATGGGTCTAGCTTGGGTTCCTGAGGCAAAGGCAGCGACTTAACATCCTCTTCGTCTTCCACCAGCGTATCCATCACATCATCTACATCATCTGTAGTAGTAGCCACAAACGAAGCTTCGGGCCATGAAAGAATGTGGTACATGTAATATTTCAACATGTAGTTCTCTGGAAGATTATGCAAGTTTGCGTTTTGCATAGCGAGAATATCGTCTATCGTAGCATGTCTAATGGTAATTGGCATTATGTACGTGTGCTATCTGCTGCTGGATTGTGATACCGGTTGCCCTTAGACTCTGTTCCTTCGAGATGATCTTTCGTTACTTGCTCTGCTGACTAGTATGAAAGAATTTCAGTATGAACATCTTCCTATACTAAAAATTATTTCTTGTACAATCTTACATGAAAACGTATACACATATATATATGATTTGGGGGGAGAGAAAGGACAGAGCCAGAGCCACTGGACCGCAATATCACCCACTACATTATTAATTGACATATGGCTGACCAAATAATAAACCCAAGTACCACACATACTGCAAAACCAGCTGGTCAAGGTTACGATTATACAATGGGACCTACCCAAACTCTCCCAAACATACCAAGTCCGTTCAATACGGGAGCATCGACGGTACCGAACTCGTCCATATACGATGAATCCCTTATCGCAAAGGATAAACAAGTATCCCTCTCCGCATATTCATTTCTCTTCCAATCAATGGTGCAATACGAGCGCGAATCGTCTAAAAATGTTCACGATATCGAACGCAAATTAAACGGCTTGGGCTACAAGATCGGAACGCGACTCACTGAACTCCTCAATTTCAGGGATTCGGTCCCCAATAAACCGGCACACACAAACATGGACTCTGTTGCCAATTCCATTTCCAGCATGAAACGTCGTCATATCAAGATCCTCGAGACTTTGCAGTATATTCATCTCACCGTCTGGCAATACCTCTTTTCGAGACCCAGTAACGACTTGGTCAAATCATCGGAACGTGACAACGAATACATGATTATCGACAACGAGCCTGTCATTTCCCAGTTTATCAACCAGCCTGCTGTCCAATGTGAATCCTTTACCTGCGGCATCATAGAGGGCTTTCTCGATATGGCTGGATTTCCATGTCACGTGACATCACATACCGTTGAAGAAGCGGGCTTTACAAACAGAACCATCTACCTGATACAATTCGACAATGCTGTTGTGGAAAGAGAGACACTAAGGCAGTGATGATACCTACTGGGAGGTCAACAGGGCGGCGCAGAGCGCGCAAACGGGCAATATCACAGGGATCTGAGGGCGAGGTGGTTCCTCTAAGGGCAAAACCAACGAATATCCGGAAAAGGAGCGGGTTTGACAAGAATATCAGGTTCTTAGGCGACACCAACTCTGTAGGCGGCAGCCGGGTGGATAAGTACATGAAACAGAATGAAGGGAACAAGAACGTGGTGTTCGCGAGCGACCATGTTTCCATTCGCCTAGGCGATGCTGAGCAAGAACAGGGGTCCGAACAAGAACCAGATTTAAATCAACAGCGGCTAATTATAACTTCTCCAAACACCTCGCTGCAGATCTCAGATTTCGATGTTCCACCAGAGTCCACGTCTACGCCATTACCATCACCAGATAAGCAGCTCAGCTCGCTCTCTGACCGGAGCGAGGGAAGCAAGGCGTATCCAATGTACCATTCGACTAACTACCGTTGGAATCGCGAATTATACGATGGAGCTGACGTTATTGGCCAGCGTATGTATTCCCCGGTGAAAAGCACCGTGAGGTATCACGAACCAGCCCCTGGAAAGTACAATGACAAGCCTAACGGAAAATCTTATTCGAGTGACGATGTCCAGTACGACTCCTCGGCTGCTAATGCCACTTACTATGGCAGTGAATCTACAAGTTAACTAATTAATGTATATGTACCCTAACTATCCCGCTAACCCCATAATTATTATTCCAAAGAAGCCTCCTATTATTAGTAAATCTGTACTTCAACCTAAGAATGAATATCCGTCCTGACCAATTGTCTTAAGTGGCATAGGCGTTCGAGTTTTGCTCTCTTCCTTTCTATCAATCATGATATTCTTTTCTCGTTCTGAAATATATATAATGAATTGACGCGAAAAACGTCTCTTCTACAATTAAGGCTTTAGATGAGAAGACTTGAAGAGGGAAAAAGATGTAAAAGAGAGCAACAAGAATCTATATAGCGCCAGTTGCCCATACAATAGGATATTGTGATATCAGGGATTTGGGGTTGGCTTGAAATTTGCGGCTAATAGTGCACAGCTGACGTCTACGTCTGGAATTAGAATCACTAAAAGAGCAGAACACAGACAGTAATGAGTAAAAGAGAAGGGCTGCTGATAACCAACATTCTGAATGGGTATAGACGTCAGGATAAAGCATTAGAGCCAGATCGGGAGCCAGAAACAGAACGGGAACCTGACTCTACCATTGATGACATAGCTATTGACCCAGCATTAACGGATGATGTTGAGGAAGTACCGTCATCGCCCTTACGCGATTTTGACGAACAACCAATAGCGGTCTCTTCTCAGATCAGCGAGACTATTGAAACAAACCCTAAGAAGAGAGTAAATCTAAAAACACTATTATCAGGATACTCGAAGAAACCGAAACAAGAGTCAAAGCAAGAGCCAAAGCAGAGATCTACACAACAAGAACAATATACACGCAGCGGTGTAAGCGACATAATAGTGGTGGAAGAATCACCGGTCAAATCCAAATCGAATGTTCATGTAATATCGGATTCTGTAGACTCAAATTCAAATTTAACGGCTGCTAAAAACTCAAATATTGCTTCATTCTTAAATATGGAGAGAGGGACAGCGCAGAAACGTAGCAAAATTTCAAAGCAGAAGGAGGCTCCGGCGCGTTTCCCAAAAATACAGCACACCCCTAGATACCATTTTGAAGATTATAGGCCTTTACAATTGCAGAGGAAAAAAACTCTAAAGAATGAAACAAAATGGAGCTTTGATGAATCGGAATATGTATCATTTTTCAATGCCACCAAGGATCATGAACTCCCAGCAGATTCTGATATGTTCGAGCCTATATCATATTTGGACGATACAACGAATACGCAATTATGGACATCTCTCTTTAAGCCAAAGACCCTAGAGGATGTTTTGATAGACGCTGATACGAAATTTAACGTCAAACAATGGTTTGATAAAGCATTTGAACTTCTTACTAAAAAAACTGATAGATCAGCATTGTACAGCCGCAAAATAGAAGCAGAATTGGACAATTTCATTGTGGATAATTCTTTCTTAGGGTCAGATGATGATAGTACAGTTACTCCATTTATACCTCTCATTATTTTGTATGGAGACGTGGGTAAAAACACCTTAGTTGATGTCATAATGACGGAAAATGATGCTCAAGTGTTTGAGATTAATTGCTCCATGAATAGAGCTAAAAAAGATATATATGAAATGTTGCATGACTTTGCAACAACGAAATATGTCAAGGATACCCGCTCCAAGGGAATAATTCTTTTCGATGACGTGGATGTGCTCCTGACAGAATCAGATAAATTCTTTTGGAATTCAGTACATGCTACTTTACTGGTTTCCAGAAGGCCAGTTGCAATTACATGCAGAGATTACAGATTCATACCTTCAAATCTATTAGAAATAGCTGAGGAACAAAATTCGATATTTAACATTAAAACCTCCTCTAAGAAACAAGTTAAAAATTACCTACGGAGATGCCTACAGCAAAAAGGTATAGAAGTCGACAACAATACACTAAACTTGGTGATTAAGCGAAACAATTTCGATATTAGGAAATGCTTAATGGATTTACAATGGATTTGTACGAAACCGGGGGCACCTATAGTTCGAGAACATAATGAATTAATTCAAAAGGAAAATAGCGGAAATGAAACGAACGACATAAAGAACATTACGGATGCATACTCGAGATTGGAACTTACCTCTAGTTATGATTTCATAGTAAGCAACATAGAAGGGAAGTCCTTCTTGAAAGGAGAAAGAGATCCAACACTAAATTACGCAAAGCATCAATTTGAAAGTGATCAGGATACTATTTATGACATAATATGGGACTTTGCTGAGTACCTTTGGGACCCTAATCATAATAATCTCTTGCCATGGGAAAAGCAAGTGTATTCATCAATTCAGGAGAAAAGTAGGCAACTATTAGAAATGAAAGGAATAGAAGATGATACCAGTTCTGTATCTCAAGACAGACTCTCTATGTGCATGGAAGAAATGTTCAAATTTTTAAGGACTAGAGTTAACACCTTCCCGCAAGGAAATATTCTAAATATGGTTGGGACCACAAGAAGCTCAAGAAGAAAAACTGCAAAACTCAAAGACTATAGACTCAAGTCTGAAGATGAAGATGATAGTTTCGATTATGAGTCCATGAAAATGGCCCAAAGGGAGTTCCATGCCACGCATAAGTCGAAAGATATCGGATCATTATATCTTCCCACAGTTTATCAGATTGCATATAATGAATCTGAGATTAAAAGGAAGAACATTTCATTGTTCAACAGGCTTAAAGAGCACCATGGGCCAGATTGTAATGCGAATGACATAATCAACGAAATGGTAACCAAAAGACTTATATTAGCGGCATACTATAAAGGATCTCCGCAGCCCTTTATAGATGCATATATATAGATGCATATACATTTTTTATATATAGACACTAGCATGGGATAGTAAGAAAGTGCCAAATAAACAACCCAATAAAAATTTTCCCCGTTTATCGGTTCACATAATAACCGTTCTGCTTGTGAGTCTGCCACCTTTGTAATTGGACAAAGCTCTGTATTTCATGTTAACAGTTTGCAAAACACGCCAAGCCTCTTCGATATGTTCAGGTTTCAAAGGGTTTACAACGTTATCTGGGCCATCGAATAGCCTTTTCTTCCTTCTGTTAACACCAACGCTATATTCTTGTAGTTGTGACTGTGTCTTCATGCTTCGTATTCTTTCGTACCTTGTTTTGATCTTTAAAGCCGTTTCAGTGATGGCACAGACAATTTCAAAGGTCAAGAACCCGAGAATATCAATAACATCATCGTGCGGCTTACTGTCGATTAATTGTGAAATACCAGACCAATCTTTAAATCTCTTTGACTTTCTAAAGGTGAAACTGGCTTGACGACAGTCCGACCAATGTACGTATTCTTCTTTTGTCATACCTCTTGTTCTGTCATCAGCCATTTTCAATCTTTTCAAAGTCGCTATATTGGCTTCTCTTTCGTCATCGTCCATGTCATCCTCATCTGCATTCTCTAAGGGCTGTTCGTTGAACATGAACTGTAATTCCCATGGAAGTTTGATACTGGACTTTTTCACCTTCATGTTAACCCCAGCCCCATCTTTGTCCTTTTTTGCGGCATCATCATCATCTATTCCTGCACCTCCAGACCCTTCTGCTCCCCCGGCACCAGCGGCAGCTGCTTGCTGCGCGTCTTGGTCCTTCGCATTCTTTCTAAGATCCTTCCAAGACAAATACGTACGCAATCTGTTCACCTTGGCTTTATCGTGTCTGATCAAGAAAATCACATCTTCTGGGACAATACTCTTGCTTCCTCTACAATTCGCAGTTCTTGTAGCCTGAAGCAAGATCTCCACAACCTGGCCTCTAACAATATCTTCAATTAACGATGTTGTTTCCACTGGTGGCTCGTTATTTTCGCCGGAAACGAACATCATTTGTTGGATCTCAACACGGTACTTGTACTTATCAGACATTGTGACTCTACAATTACCCACCTGGCTACCTGGAAACTTGGTCTGGACGTTGGACCTCTAGGGGCTCTAACGACTGCCTTTCCTTTTCGTTTACTTTCCTCTGATTCGTCTGCCTGTATGTGCGTTATGCGGTGAAATGTTTAATTGTCAATTTGTTATAAATTTCAAAGGTTGTTCCCATAAAGGACTCATGTCATCTGATGAGTTAGAAAGAGAGAAAGACATAAGTAGAAATGAATGAATCGTTGGTTTAAAAGACATAACAGCACAAGCAACATGAGTCGGGTAATCGAGAATGCAGACCGCGAGGACATTAGAATTGAAGGGGATTACGATGGTACCATTGAATTAGACCAATGGTTCAATCCAAAGGCAGAACATAGCGTTTTATTAATTCTCAATCAGAAGATCGAGTTAGACCATTCGGTGTTTGAAAAGTTGTGGAATCGATATTCAGTGAAGGTGTGTGCTGATGGTGGTGCCAATAGGCTGTACGACTATTTTTGTGGCGACAATGGGGAGCGATACATGCCTGATGTGATTGCTGGTGATATGGATTCGATTAGGGAAGAGGTACGATTGTTCTATGAGACTCATGGGAAGACAGTAGTCATAGAACAAAAGACGCAATATTCTACGGATTTCAGCAAGAGTATCAATGCAGCTACACTAGTACTACTTGGGGTTGATTTAAATGCTGTTGAAATTGGGGGATACGATGGGGTGCACAAGTTGTATGAGCAAGCAGATAAGAGTAAGTTGACCAGTGTGCCGTTATTAATTTTGAATGGGATCGACGGACGGTTTGACCAGACGATCCACTCGATGGTGCAGTTCTATTCATTGCAGAAACACGATCCGTATTACAAGGTATGTTTCTTGACGACTAGTGATATGATCATTCTAATACCGTCTTCAGAGAAGGGGTACTGGATCAAGGTGAATAAGATGCGGCCGATGATTGGTAATTGTGGGTTGTTGCCGTTGGCTGGGCCTACGAACATCAAGAGGACTCGTGGATTGAAGTGGGATGTAGAGAATTGGTGTTCTAGCATTGCGGAGGGCCAAGTGAGCAGCAGCAATAGGTTTGTTGGCGACAGTTGTTGTATTGCGTGCGACGTTCCCATAGTGATGAACATTGAGTTGAGATGGAACAAAATCATTGTAGAGTTGTGATGATGATGATGCAGTTAGTAATGGTACTGGTGCTAAGAAACTCAAAGTATAATTTTGGAGAGCCTTTACTGTTTGTGTGTATACATGTATCTGAAGTGAAATAAAAATGTGTTTTGTATATATATAGAAGAATATCATCTCTAGTGAGATCAATTGAAGAAGTCGCCGGCTTTCTCTGGATTGTGTATCGTCAACATCATTATTGGAGCTTGAGGGGGGTTAAGGGAATGTGCGTGTGCGTGTGCGTGTGCGGGTGCATGTGCATGTGCACTTTATATATATGGGAGGTGTATGCACGTCCTTTTTTTTATGGTGATGGTGGTGGTTATGGTGGATGTCTAATGGATGTCCAATGGATGGACAAGTATTAATGTTATTATTTTAGAATATAGAGAAAAGATAGGTGGAAGGGGGTGGTGGAAATGGATAGTAGTAAGTCACCCACGCACGCGCGGAGATGTTATAACAAAAAAAAAAAGAGAAGAGATATACTCTTACTCTTTTTTTTTTGTTTTACCTTCTTGAAATATAATTCAGAATTGTTCCAATAGAGCCTTACCCAAGTGACCTGGGGATTCGACGACGGCGACGTTAGCGGCTCTCAAAGCCTTCTTCTTGGATTCGGCGTCGGTACCGGAACCTTCGACGATGGCACCGGAGTGACCCATTCTGACACCCTTCATTTGGCCGGCGACGGTACCAGCGATGAAGGAGGCGACAGGCAAAGGCTTTTCTCTGGTCAAGTTGTAGGCCTTCAAGTATTCAGCGGCCTCTATTTCAGCGGTACCACCGATTTCACCCAACAAAATGATACCCTCTGTTTGTGGGTCGTTCATGAACAAAGTTAGGGCGTCGATGAAGTCAGTACCTGGGAAGGCATCACCACCGATACCGATGACCAAGGATTGACCCAAGTCGGTGATGGTAGTTTGTTGGACGGCTTCGTAGGTCAAGGTACCGGACTTTGAGACGATACCGATTTTACCTGGCTTGAAGATACTGGTTGGCTGGATACCGATTCTGACTCTTGCGGTTGGGGAGATGATACCTGGACAGTTTGGACCGACCAAACGGGTCTTGTCCTGGGACTTCAACATTTCAGCGATGTATAGCATGTCGTGTTGAGGGATACCTTCGGTGATAGCGACGGCTAGTGGAATTTCGGCTTCGATGGCTTCTCTGATGGCTGGGGCAGCGATTGGTGGAGGCACAAAGATACCTGAGGCGGTAGCGCCGGTTTGCTTGACAGCTTCAGCGACGCTGGCGAAAACCGGTTGTCCCAAATGAGTTTGGCCTGCCTTCTTTGGGTTGGTACCACCAACGACGTTGGTGCCGTATTCCTGCGATATCTTGGCGTGGAAAGTGGCTTGTTTACCGGTGAAACCCTGGAAAATGACCTTGGTGTCCTTGGACAATAGCAAGTTCTTGATGGTGCTGTCGTATGGGGTAGCTTCTCTGGAGAAGAAACGGCGACCGATTGTGCGTAACATTGTTCTATGGGAGGGGTGTTTGTCTATATATGTGGGTGAATGGTATTGTTTGTCAAAAAAGACTATTAACAATTATGTATGTATGAAACAGCAACTGCAATGCGGGTGCCAATAAGACAATGCGCCAGGCCAAGCTCGTGCAATTCGCTAGTGGGTTTGTTCCAATCAGATCTTAGCTCTTCCCTTTATATATATTGGAAAAACGAAACCTGGGAAAAGTGAAAAATTTGGAAAAAACCATGCGACAGAGAGGCCATAGGCCATAGGCCTATACATAGGCCTATACATAGGGAATGCCCAGGCATCGCCTGGGCATCATCTCTGGCCCTTACGCCCCCCCCCCCCCCAGGTATTAATTGAGCTGGGCACTTCTGCCTCTGGGGGAATCACACACACCCTGGCACGGTGGTGGAACGACAATTGGCCATGGCCCATGGGCCATGGCCATCGCCATTGAGCCCGATGGCATCCCATCCCATCCCATCCCATCCCACATCGAATGCCATCGCTCTAGCACACTGCAATCCACACAACACCGTACGATACCCAACGCCAAAGATACACACTGCAAACCGTACGCTGTACAGGGCAAGCAAGGCACACGGCGCACCGTGCACCCTACGTAATCACCTCCGAGGCCGCACTGGTCACGTGGACACCATCACTATCACTATATACATGCTTTATACACTCTATACACACGATGCGTCTTGTGTTTCCTCTCTTGGTACTACTACTACTACTGCCTTTCGCTGTGAAAGTGCGTATATCGTCGGTGAAGGCAGTGTGGAGGGTGCAGTGGGAGGGCTATGCAGTCGGGGCAAGCGTGTGTGTGTGTGTGTGTATGGGGAAGGGGTGGTGCAGGGGTGTGGGAAAAGCAAAGGGGGAGGGAAATTCGTGGGGGAGGGTGGGACGGAGAAGGGTGCGTAGCGGGCGGGAAAGAGGGAGAATTTTCACGGGTTGCGAAACGGGATGGCTTTTGTGCGCGGGGTTACCCGGGGGAGGGGCCTTTCTCCCTTTCTCTTTCTCTTTTCTTACCCGGACGTGGTCGGGTAATACTACGTGGCCGGGTAATACAATGAACCTGGAACATACGGTTACCCTGTCCAAGCAATCAAGTCAGTTTTTCTGTGGGGTTACCCGTGCTCCCCCGGGTAACACACCGAAAACAAAAAAAAAAATACATACATCTGGCCCTTCCCTTCACATCACGACAAGGCTGGCTGGCTCTATACATTATATATACTTACTTACTGCCTGCACCAAACCCATCCTTTAAACTTTTAGATTTGGTTTGGTTTGGTGGAGCACTGGAGTATACATCATATAATATACCCTTCCTGGAACAGATAGAAGAGTTAGTGCTTCCCAGGACAACCATGACCATGGACAGCGACCACAATGAACTCGAGTCCCCGTCCAAGGAACCCTCCAAAGAACCAGTCATTGGCTCAGACGGCAAAGTATCCAAAGATATACCCTCCAAAAAGGTCCCACAGCACTTGCTAGAAAAACGTAGGCTAGGCAGAATCAAAGCTGCTGAAGAGTTCGCCAAAAAACTAAAGATTATCGGTATAGAAAGACACGAAAACGAACACATTGCCCAGCCAATCACCCTCAAACCAGTGTCGGTGATCAACCAGAAAAACTACTCGTCAAACTACTTGAAGAACGATGACCAGATCTTTTACATGAGAGAGCGGAAACACTTGAGACAGCAGGGCCAAAGCAATGGACCATCCACCACTACTACTACGACCGCCGCTGGCACCGGTACGGCCACAGAAGAAGGCACGCCCGCCCTCGAAAACGACGAAAACATGGACGCCGAAGACGACGAACTAGACTGCATCATCATCCACCCAGGTTCCTCATACATCAAAATTGGGCCCAATTACGATATCTTCCCGCAACAGATCCCAAACCTCGTCGCAGTACCAACCCGCAACGGCTCAGTGCCTCCAAGACAGGAAGACGTCTCCGAAAACGAAGCGTTCCAGCAACTCAAAAACAACATCCAATTCGATTTCAAAGAGAGAATGAGATACTACAAGAGACGTATCATGCCCAACTCCAACGAACAAGCAGCAACTTTCAACGCAAAATCTGAACCCGAACTCGTACCAGACCTCAACGATTTCGGAAGAATCGACTGGATCAAAGACCAATCAAAATCTTACTACGGACACGACGCAATGAAATGCTTGCCCTCAGACTTCAAACTAAGATCTCCCTTCATCAATGGCTCCTTCAACTTAAACGAAAGAAACTACGCCTCATTCCAAGAAATCCTATCCGATGTAGAACAACTCATCATCCAGGCCTTGGCAGCAGAAAAAATCGGAATCCAGAAATCACAGTTCTCAAACTACAGAGTAGTACTCATAATACCAGACTTGTTCGATAAAAAATTCGTCGAATCGATGATCCAACTCTTGCTAGTGGAACTCAATTTCCAATCAGTCGCCCTCATCCAGGAATCTTTAGCCTCTTGCTACGGTGCCGGCTTGTCGAACTCAACTTGTGTTATTGATATCGGTGCCAAGCAAACAAAAGTCGCTTGCGTGGACGATGGTGTCGTGGTACGTAACTCCTCGCTAAGGCTCAACTACGGTGGTGATGACATCACTAGATTGTTTGCCCATATGCTACTCCAAAATAGGTTTCCTTATCCGGAATGGAACCTCAACGAACCAAACGGGTGGATGCTGGCGGAATCTTTGAAAAAACAATGCATTACTTTCCAGGATGCAGATATTGCTGTGCAATTGTATTCTTTCATAAAAAGAGACCCTTACGCTAGGAAATATACACAGTCGCACAAGTACGAATTTAAACTCTTCGACGAGGTTATGTGCGCTCCGATGGGTATCTTTTTCCCAGAAATTTTCGAAGTTATCAAACCAAAAGAACATGAGCCAAATGAATATGTTATCAACCAGTGCCCAAGGTCAAGAGACATATACACTTTCAAACCCAACGATACTAAGTCCTTAACTCAAATGCTATGCTTGCAAGAACCAAACAAGTGGTACTCAAATCTTTCAAGAGACATCGATATCGTACAAAAATTGCTAAACCTTGACGCAGACGATGTAAATGATGCAAACGATAGCCAAGATGAAGAAAACGGTAATGAGCCACAAATAAAGGAAAACGTCGAAGATATAAACCATAGACAGTACAACAATCTAGCAATGCCTTTGGAAAAGGCTATCATCGAATCAATTACCAATGCCTCTATGTTGCTAGGAGATAACATGTCAAAATTGAATGTGTTCTACTCAAACATTTTGATTGTCGGTGGTTCCTCGAAAATACCTGCTTTGGACTTCATACTAACAGATAGGATTAATATTTGGAGACCAAAACTTTTGAGCATATCTGCTTTAAGCACATTGATGGAAAAAATCGGTGAAGTAATAAAAACATACGAAACAGAAAACAAAGCAGATTTAGAATCCGAGGATCCTCAGGCAGCAATAGCTTACAAAAAGAAACTATCCAAATTGATAAAAGCAGAGATAGAAGCATATTGGGATTCTTTGCAGACTCTCCATGGAGATGAAGATTTACTACCAATCAATATTTTACCACCACCACATGATATGGATCCCTCCATGTTAACTTGGAAAGGTGGATCAGTTTTCAGCAAAATTAAGCTACTAGAAGAACTCAATATCACAAAGCAAGACTGGAATATGCTGGGCAACAGAATACTTCAGTACAAATGCATCTTCGAGTACTTTGACCACTAAAATAGTCTAAACTGCAGGGTCTGAATGACGAGCTTGTAATATAATATAACATCATAAAATATAATATAATTTATATATATATATATATATCAAAATCTTATAAGTCTTGATAAAAATGTATTTCTAGTTACATACTTCGAAAGCTTTCGTTCATTTATTTAGCACTATTACTCTATTAGGTTCTGGAATCATGACTCAGTAAAGAATGCAGCCCTGATGTGCTATTAGTATGGGATTGTGTTTGCAATTGCGTTTGTTTTTGATTTGATGGAGAGTACTGTGAGCCATTACTTGACTGCGCACCCTGAGATGTGTTTTGCCCTTGAGGTTGGGATTGAACTGGCGTCATTGAGTGTGCACTCTGGAAAGTTTGATTTGCATATTGAGGCATGACCTGTGGCAACTGTGTTGAAGATGCATGCTGTGACCCCAATCCATTCGGCGTTGAATCGCCTGAAAGTTCTATATAAGGAGCTTTAGCTGGAATTGGTTTTATTATGTTCACAGGAGTCTGGGGACCATTGGTTATGAAATTGTTCTGAGTTTCAATTGCCAACCCATATTCTGACGGTGCCGAGCTATGTCCGGAAACAGAATTAATGGGGGTAGTAGAATACAGTTGTGACGCGCGATAGTTAGAAACGGGCACAGTTCCATACGGATAGTATGGTTTATAGGAAATTACATTAGGTGGTGCAGAACTTTGACTCCCATTATGCGCTTGTTGCTGGGGTGGCACCGATTGTTGCTGTTGCTGTTGCTGTTGATGCTGTATATTATGACCGGATGTGTGGTGATGTTGCTGCTGCGGTGCAGGCGCTAAAGGATCCATCAACACACTCATATGCCTCTTTTTGGAAGAACTGGAAGATGATTTTCTTCTTTCGAAGGGATTCATCATTAAATTAACATGCTGATCAGCTATACTAGACCTGGCACTTGTTTGGAAAGGCTGTTGTGTCATCATTTGCCCTTGAGGAACAGTACCATTATTGTTGTAAGAATTGTATTGGGCCTGTAACAAATTTACCGAAGAAGTAGGGGCAGAACCGCTATTGTGATGAGACATGGATGCGAAGGAAGATTGTTGCTGCTTTAGGTCCATAACTGATATAGAATTTTGCACTGTTTCGTGAAATTTCTGGAACCTTGAGTATATCGCTTCTCTAAACTTGTTAATCTCAGCTAAGCTAGAAGGATGTTGTTGCTGATCGTTTGAACTAGAGTCCTTTGAAACTTTAGTACGAGGAGATAAAATAGATCCTTTTCTAGCGATTTTATCTAGCGGAGTATGAGGTCTCGGAACATTCTTTGGTTGTTCACTGGTTTCCTCGCCTGTAGAAGACGTAGATGTCGATGTTGTTACATTTGTACTTGTTGGATTTGTCGATGCAGCCATTTTTTCCATTAATGTCTTTTGTAGTAAGTCTAACATTTTTATCATATCTAGGTTAGTGGCTCTTAGTTCTTCAACGGCCAGCTCGTACCTATGTTGGAGATCTATATTCTCATTCCTTAGTCCATTTATTGATTGGTTAAGTTCATGCACTTTCATGTCAATGGGTTGTGATTTGAACTGATTATGAGGTTGATTTACGTATTCGGCTGGGGGTACCAAACCAACTGGGTAATTAACTCCTACTGGATAAGAGGTTGGTGGGCCCTGTATATTGTTGAACACTGGGGTCGGAATTGCATTCATTGCTTCTGCAGATGTATAAGAATGTGATCTATTTGAAGGAGGAGGATAATCCGCCCAACTTGCAGAATCGTGGGACCCTCCTGTTCCAACGTTCATTGAACCACCTGATGTTGCTATGCTAGACAGGACACCTGATGGCCCTGTATTAGATGCTACACTTGAGCCACTATTTTTCCGATTTCCTGAGATGTGGTACTTGGAAGATCTTCTCTTGATGGCTTTCAAGGACTCCTTGTCACCTTTCCGGAAATAACCCGAAGAATGTTTAAATTCCCACAGATTAATGGTTGAATCTTCAGGGTCTTCGGAGCTATTTGAGCCGCCTGTAGTAGCTGTGGTAACGTGCCAGTTGGATTTGTGGTCACTGACCTTTTGAAATCCATACATGTTCAACTGTCTCACAAAGGATGCGATGTTGGTATGCTTGAAATATGCAGAAAGGGCTTTTGAGAAACGCTCTGTGGGCCTGATCAAAAACGAGTCTTCAGCAGGGGACCACCATATCAAATCCTTCAAATCGTCGTCCTCGAGCATACTGTATAGTTTATGGATGAAATGTGGATTTTGCGGGGAGCTACCCGTAGTCGTTGTAGTATTTTGCTGCCCTTCCGTTTTCACCACCACTGTACTACTACTATTACTAACATTATTATTCGAGCCAGAACCTCCGGCCGACGACGCATTTTTGTGCTCGCCAGCAGGGTCTGTCCCCTTGGCAGACCCGCCTGCCGGATCACTAGACGGCTCCTCCGTCCTGTCACCTTCCTGGGAAGCACTCTTCTCTCTCTCAATTTCAGACATCGCACGACCCTAAACGCTTTTTAATTGGTGATTGATGATTGTTTGATTGATCTATCTATCAAAATATATCTATCCTTCGACTGATTCAAAGCCCAATAATCAAAAAAACACACACACACTACCTTCTTATCCCCTAATCAGATACACAATACCAATTGGCAAGACTCCAACAATCCGCCAATATACCACTGGCTGTCTCACCGAAATTCCTGTGCGTGAAACAGTGAAACACTTGGAAAAAAAAAAAGTATCCAATATATGGCTCCTAATCACCACTGCAAGAAAAATAAATCTAATAAATAAGCTTATTTCTCGCCTTTGAAACGACTAATACTGACTAATGCCGTCCTCCGTCTCCAGAATCAACAACTCTAAAACTGTTGCTGCTTCTCTCTTTACACTGCTTTCTTCGCTTTTTACCCTTCCAAAGTGGTGCTGCTTCTCTTCAAATATTTCAAAAATATTTCAAATGCTCTTTTTCAATATTTCGATATTTTCCAAGGCAGCGAGAGAGTGGAACGGCAAACAATGCAACCTATCACTGGGACGGAAGTGAAGGCACGCTCTGGAATATTACGTATTTGTGTATTTGTGTATGTATGTGTAACGGTAGTGTCAATGGGGAATATACCGAGAAGTAAGATGTGTCGGTGTGGTGTGCTTCTGCCCTGTTGTTGAGAGATAGAGAGAGAGTGTGTGTGTATGTGAATGTATATATAACTTAAATACAGTAGTAGTAGCTAACCTTATTTTTTGGCAAAAACTGGCGCTGCCCAGGTTTCGGGAAAGCAGTCCGGACCCAGGCTGGAACATTGGCCGTAGGGGTGGGTTAGGTGTAGATGTCGGACGACTGATTGCCATCGTTTTGGTATTCGCTTCTGAGTGCTGGCTTATGCTCAGACACACACACATACGCATGTCTATCTGTATTTATTATTATTATATATGGACATGACTATTGTGCGTAAAATAAGAATCTTTAAATACGAATTGTAGTTAAAATGGAAACTGAGTAGTAAAATAGATGTGTAATGGTGAACAGACTAGTGGGTAAAGAGTGTTGTAATAGACCGGAAAAGGCATGTCAGGACCGCCAGATATGATTCTGAACAACGATTTGAGTTTAGGAACGCTGCAAGATGTTGGAAGTGACTCTAGTAGGGCCAGCGATGGTGCGGCCCCTAGTGATTCGAGCGATAGCGTTCTCGATGCAGAACCTGTGTCCAAGTTTACGAGTATTCTTGACTGTCCCGTGGATGAGTGTATCAAGGACGATTCTTCTCAGTTGGTGAATATCGTTCCAGCAGGGTTTAGTGCGTTGCTAGAGTCGTACTTTTCTTTATTTGCGCTTTGCATTGCCATTAATGTGCCATCACAGTTTCTCAAGCCGGATTTTAGGGAATTGCCATACAATGAGCAATGGTTCAAGGGCGATACGGTTGCCGCGTCACCATACTGCTTGGTGCATAGGGATTCGGGTCCTCAGTTTGTGGAGAAGTCGGAAGTTGTTGGTAACGAACTGCTAGAAACACAGCCGCAGTTGATTCCCAGGTTTCAAAGGCTTATTGCTGTAGCCAACAGCTTGGATTCCAAACGGTCGTTTGTGAGTGCGAAGTTGATCAGCAGTGGGGTAGACGTCAATGTGACTCAGGCCTTGCGTTCGTTTGACCATTTGTCGGAAGTGTTTCCGCAGTTCATCATGAACTTGCACACGGAAAACGATATGTGTTTGAAGGGACCCAATGCTACATCGAAATTGTTCAATTCCAGGGCATTACACAGACCGAGCGTGGCAGAGCCGTTCCAGCCTACCTCGCTGTCGGTTCTCAACTTTTCTCCTGAGAATTACGCGCCAACGTTGTACGAAATGTTCAACCCGATGCTTCTTCCAGAAGAAGAGGACGAAGAAGAAGAAGAAGACGAGCAAGTGGATGGGAACTCCCCCGGCAATGGGGGGTCCAGGACAAGATATGCGATAGAAAACGCGTTTGACTTTTTGGCGCCCGTGTTTACGATAATCTTTGACGATATGGACGAGTCCACCGAGGAAGTCAACTTGTCGCACGGCGTGGAGATGCCGATGGAGTTTTATCCGCAGTTGTACACCAAGAATGCGCTGGAGCAGGTGGTGATCCCAGTACTACAAGAGAGACAGGAGCTCAGAGATACAAACAAGGCCAAATTGAACAAGATGACGTCGCTCCAGTCGTTCCAGGGCAAGCAGATCAAGTCCTTTTTGAATAGTTCTATCAACTATCTCGACGAAATACAATTGGGCGACGATCCAACCCGATCCAAAGAACTTCGCGACCACTTGCAACACATCAGCGACGAATTGTCAACCAAGAAGCGCGAACTGTTGGTCCAGTACACAGAACTGCAAAAGCAAATTACACAATTGTCTTTCGAGAGACCCTCGGACCGTATCATCGAACTGGCAAGGCAACGCGGTGTTATTGACGAACCGTATGTACTACGATTGGCCGCATTATCGCCATACGACTACCTAATCGCCCGCAATGTGTCAAATAACGACAAACACAGCAGCAGCGGCAGCAACTCCGCCGAAAGCCCGTGGCTGCGCGTCGTCACGGACTTTGGCTCCACAACCATTACCCAGCATCCGTTGACCGAAACTGAAGCCCAGGACGTCATCAAATCCGCAACACGACACGCCTCGGAAACCCCAATTCTCTTCGTCTACATCAAGAAGGACTCCATCGAGCCCGTATCTGAGATTCGCCGTGCCCTCGCAGGCAACCAACCACTCGCCGACTTTCTGCAGAAGGATTTCGATTTTCTTTCGAGACTCATGCTTTGAAACACCGCTGCTAAGTAACTACAGTGTGCACTACAGCACTAACTTACATAATCAATTATATACATACAAACGCGCACACAAACGAAGCCAATCCTTTGTTTCCTCGGCACTCTAGACATTATATCAGACACTAAACCTTCTACCTACTTCCTCCGCCACTACCATGGCCCCTCTCCTCTAGTTCCTCCTGTTTCGGTCTTTCCATTTTATTTATAGCACATTTTTTTTGCCTGGAGAATTCTTCACAGATCTGTGAAGAATTTCGGTTTTTTTTTTTTTGATTTTTTTTTTTTTTAAATTTTTTAAGGAAAAATGTCTGGCATTGGCCCAGAAGATGGCGCACAAATCGTACCACAATACGCAATGATACATAAATAGAATAAAACGAGCGAAATCACCTCGAGGTTGATCAACGCTGAGAAAGCTGTTAGTTCGCAGTGGTGAAAAAAATGGTTGTTTGAGGTTTGAGACGCACATTTCTGGGCAATTTGGATTCACATTGGCAAATCCTAGCGGGATTCATTCTCAGGTTGAAATTTTTTTGAGTTTTGAGTTTTTCATTTAGATTCGGATTCGGATTCAGATTCAGATTTAGATTCAGATTTAGATTTAGACTCACTCATATTTGATTCTTCTTGGTTGAGTGCCTACATAGGGCTCAGTGGAGGGATACAGGATATATATACAGGGCGAGAGAGTTGTTGAAAGTAGTGGGACGAGAGTGGCTAGAGAGCAAGCAGAGAGTTAGAAGAAGGAATCATCATACTATTGTAATTCTGTTGTGAGTGTGTGCTTTTTTTTTTTTTTTGCTACACAGAGTTTTCCCTTTGCCAATGACGGTACGTAATGTTAAGCTTTCGTTGTTAATCAAACGATTGACAGTGATATGGGTACTGGTAACGATTATAACGCTGTGGTCAGATATCCACAAGCATCTCAGGAACTGGGCTCGCAGCGGGGAGAAGTTTCCGGAGCTGGGAGACGACGTGAGAGTCAAAGACGTGCGAGTTTCACGCTGCTACTCGTGGTATAGGAGCTGCGATGCAATATGGGATTATAACATGCGGGATGAATTGGTCACGTGGTTTCGGGTTGATCGTGATAAGAGGCAAGACACTGCAGTGGGACGTGGCCTCTTGTGGCGGACGTACGTGTATTGGCAGCCAACTGGCCCACTCGATGCGTCTGCAGTGGTTGATTTGGCGATGAGCCACGAGGGGCTTCCGCTCGGGTTAGTGAACGAACGTTACAACAAGATCCGGAACAAAGACATCGACGGGTACCATGTGCATTCCAAGACCAAGACGGACTACAACTTCTTCATCAAGACGGACCGGAAGTCTTATGAAGGGGCCAGTGGATCAGATTTGAAGTGGTCCGCAAAGTTTGGGAACCATCTAGAGGAATGGTTCTGGAAAGGCGATGGCTTGTGGTGCAAATATGGGCCTAAATCGCAGGGAGTCAAGAAGATCAAAGCGTTCATCGGAAGTGATTTCATGGAGTCTCGGCCAATGTGGAGCGAAATGGTGCATTGTATGCCGCGACAAGGGTTTTCCAAGCCAATATCGTTCAGTTTCCTGAAATCGACCAGTAACAGTGACTCTGGGAAGAATCACCAGTTCCCAAGGGAACCTCACCTTTTGGTAAAACAAAACGATTTCAAAATCCTTCAATTGACCGATCTCCATTTTGGAGCCAACGCAAATGATGCTTGGGCTGGTTCGTCATCCGATTATGAATCAGGACAGCCCAACTCGGTGTACCGGTTTGACTCCCCCAACGTCCAATTCGTTCAAACGGCAATTCGTAACGAATTACCAGATCTTGTCGTTATTACGGGCCATTTATTCAAGGGTTTCAACAAGCATTTGGATTATGAGACTCAGATCTTGAAAATAGTAGCTCCCATAATTACCCACGGAATCCCATTTGTTATTGCCTGGGGCGAAGATGATCTCGCTAACGAATATAAAACGCAAATCCTCAATTTTATAAAGGAATTGCCCTTTTGTTTGAATAAATTCGACCCAAACAATTCCACCAACATTATGCTCCCAATATTGTCATCTGTACAAGGAAGACAAAAACGAATTGGGACTATTTACGCATTTGACACGAACGTCACAGAATCGTACAACTTTTTGAAAGAGAGCCCAGTACCGCCAGAATCGGTGTTCAATTTTGCATTTCAACATTATCCACTCCAGGAATACAGACCAAAGGGCACTTTTGCATTAATCGGAAGCTACGAAGAGAAAGGATCTCTTGATTATCTCCCTCCCACTATCGAATTTAGAAACCTCTTGGGTAAGAAGAACGTCAAGGCTTTCTCTTGTGGCCATGAACATGGCAACGATTGTTGCATACTGTCCGATGGGAAACAACAGAATTTGAATAATAACATGTGGTTATGTTACGGTGGTATTGCTGGCTATGATCCTTTATATGAATCAAAGACAAGGCTCTTCAAGATAGATCTAGAAAAAACCGATATCACCTCATGGAAAAGAACTTTAAAAGATAGAAACAGGGTTTTCGATTACCAGTATATCTGGACTCAATCTCCGAATTGATATCGCTCTTTCCCCGCATCCTTACCAATGCTTCAAAACTAAACAAGAACAAAACAATAAGATAAAAAAAAAAATGAGATAACTAGAAATAAACACTCACTCTGCATTTAGGACCAAAAATATCATTACATTCACTTCGTTTATCACTTTACCATTTTTTGTTTTTTGATTTCCTATACCTAGTTGTCTGAACAACAATACATTTTATGTGCATCACCATTTCATTACATTTACGCTCCTTTAATAGACATCAACATAAAAAAAAAAAAGATATACTCAACCGCAGCAATTAGCATATGTGGATAAGTACACGCACTATATATACTTACATTTAAAATTGGTTTTCTTTAACCCATAGTATATTTATCTTATCGATGATTTAAAGCATTTGAATATATATTTTCGATGATGGTACACATTTATAATTGAATATGTAGTTCAAGTAAAATCCAATCCAACTGAATTTGGAGTAGGATAAACTCTTGGAGGTTAGAAGAAAGAAAAAGAGTGAGAAACAGGAAATAATAATAATAATAATAATGATAATAAAAGTTAGTTGTAATATTATTAGTAATAAAGATAGGACGTGTATTTATATGTGTTGTATGATATTCATTTCCGTTCGATTTCAATTCAGTTCATTTACTTCTTTATTATAATTTTCATGTTCTCTTGTAGTACGGGAAGTTGTTCGTGTGTGCGTGTTTTGTTATTTATTTCATTCATAATCTGTTGATGACAGCTTCAGTGAAGGAAGAAGTGGAAGCAGAACCACCCAAGTCACCAGTTCTGTTTTCAGCACTAGAAGCAATGGTGGTCAAGACAGCCTTTTCGATCTTGTCAGCGTGTTCGGTCAAACCCATGTGGTTCAACATCATAACGGAAGATAGAAGCAAGGCAGTTGGGTTGGCCTTGTTTTGACCGGCGATATCTGGGGCGGAACCGTGGACGGCTTCGAAAATAGAGACCTTGTGACCAATGTTGGCAGATGGGGTCAAACCCAAAGAACCAGCAGACAAACCAGAGTTTAGATCGGACAAAATGTCACCGTACAAGTTTGGACAAACGACGACGACGTCACGGTAAGCTTCTGGGGTTTGGACGGTCTTCAAGACAGTGTTGTCAAGCAATTCGGTCTGTAGTTCGATATCTGGGTATTCAGAAGACAGTTGCTTAGCAACGTTGACGAACAAACCATCGGCCAATCTTTGGATGGTGGACTTGTGAACAACTAGAACCTTTGGTCTGCCAACAGCTCTAGCGTATTCGAAGGCGTATCTAACGACTCTTTCGGAAGCATCTTGGGTGATCAACTTGATAGATTGAACAACACCTGGAGCGACCACGTGTTCGATACCGGAGTATTCACCTTCGGTGTTTTCTCTAATTAGGACCAAGTCAACATTTTCGTATGTAGTCTTGTAACCCTCGATGGATTTGGCTGGACGCACGTTGGCGAACAAACCGAAAGTCTTTCTTAGAGTCAAGTTCAAAGATCTGTGACCCTTACCGATTGGGGTAGCCAATGGACCCTTCAAAGCAATCAAGTTCTTGTTGATGGAAGCAACAGCTGGGTCTGGGATAGTGGTTAGGCCGTTCACGAAGATTGGGGTAACATCACAGGATTCCCATTCAACTGGCACGTTAGCAGCAGCAAAAATTTGCTTAACAGACTTGGAAATTTCTGGACCAACACCATCACCTTCAATGAAAGAAACGGTGAACTTACCGGTCTTTGGATCTGGCTTACCAGTGTATCTACCGATGCTTGGTTGTTTCTTGGTAGCCAAAAATCTACAGGATTGTTTCAAAAATGATTGCTTGAACATTGTAAAAATTCGTAAATTGTGCTGCGTGATAAAACTATAGTGTCTTTAAAACTCTTTCAGGTACTCTATAAAAACCCAAACGGAATATTAATCAGTACTAGTCGTGCGAATAGTAGTATAGTGTAATAAACTGGAAACTAATCAGTCAAAAAAAAATCAAAAAAACAGTGAAATGTTCAGAAAAAATCCACGATCGTCCTGTGTCTTCACTTAGTGACTATTAAGTTAACAAACCAGATGTTATCCGAAAAAAGTTACAACTCATATAGCCCAACATGCAACCGATACGTACCTCTTCCGATCAAAAGGTCCTTTATTTTATATATCATTTAAATATAAAATTGGAATCGAAACAAAACTAGACGAATTGAAAAATTAAACAATTAAAAACAAAATTGAAAAGGCGCACTGAAAATACCGTAGAAAACAAGACCGAAACTACACTAAAATGTGTCTAAAAAGAGCCAAAAAAGAGCCAAAAAAAAGATATAATTCTGACGTGAGTGAGAGATTGCTTACTTAGGCTCCATACCGGACTATTTCCCTTCCCAATTGGCCTCAAAAGGCCCTGGACTTACCGGATCTCGCTCGTGCTCTGTCGCGTTTCTGTATTTTAAGTATTATGTTGCACTAGTTTCGTTGGCCCGTCATTTGTCGATTCGGACCCGACATGCATTGACGCGCCTGTGTGTGGGTGTTTGTGGGGTTTCTGGGTAGGGTAACTCCGAACACGGACTCGGTTTCCCACACGTGATATACGCGTGATACGAAATCCCTTTCGAAAAACAAAAAAAAAAAAAAAAAAAAAAGGAACCGCAGCATTCACAGCAGCAGGTGCTCTTTAGTTTGAACGGTACAATCAAACAATGTAATTTTGAATGGCTGAAGCATAGTAAGAGCTCTCTCTCCATCTGTCTGTCTATCTATATCTGGTTTTTGGTGCTGTATCTTCAGAATTGGTAGTTATTAGGTAATAGAGATCACGCAATCACGCAGTAAACATGCCTAGAGAGTCTAATTTAGTTAAGTGTATTGGCGAAGAAAGCTATCAACGTGTTCGCAACACGAAGGTTCTTCTTGTTGGTGCAGGTGGTATTGGATGTGAGTTACTCAAGGACTTGATTCTTTTAGAATTTGGGGAAATCCACATCGTGGACTTGGACACAATTGATTTATCCAACTTGAACAGGCAGTTTTTGTTCAGACAAAGAGACATCAAGCAACCAAAGAGTGTCACTGCCGTGAAAGCGGTTCAGAGGTTCAACAATTCTAATTTGATAGCGCACCAGAGTAACATTATGGATACAGATAAATTTCCATTGTCGTGGTTTGATCAATTTGATATTATATACAACGCATTGGATAATTTGGCAGCAAGACGTTATGTTAACAAGATGTGCCAATTCACTGGGAAGCCCTTGATTGAATCAGGAACCTCTGGTTTTGATGGGTATATCCAGCCAATTTTTCCAAGGGACACGGAATGTTTCGATTGCACTACAAAGGAAACCCCGACTACGTTCCCCGTTTGTACTATTAGATCCACGCCATCGCAGCCAATCCATTGTGTAGTTTGGGCGAAGAACTTTTTGTTTGGTCAACTTTTCAGTGACTCGGCTGAAGAGTCAGCAGATAATCAGGACTTTGGGACGGACGATGAACAAGAAATTGCTCGTATTAAGGAGGAAACCAACGAACTCCATGCTCTTCAAAAGCTTATCAAGTCAGGAGACACCTCAAGAATTCCAGATATTCTAAAGAAATTGTTCGTAGATGATATTAATAAGTTGCTGAAGATCGAAAACCTTTGGAAAACAAGAACAAAACCTGATCCATTGACTGTAGTTCATCCAACTGATGATGTTCCGAATGATTTGGCTCAGGTGTGGACTTTGCAACAGAACGTTAACAAATTCGTAGAGGCTACCAAGAAGCTAATGGCTCGTTTGAAGAATGAACCATTTATCGAGTTTGATAAAGATGACGAAGATACACTACTATTTGTATCATGTGCTGCCAATATTAGATCATACATCTTTCATATTCCAGCAAAATCTGTATTTGATATCAAACAAATGGCCGGTAATATCATTCCAGCTATAGCTACCACTAACGCCATCATAGCAGGTCTCTCTTCCTTAGTGTCGTTGCGTGTACTCAACTTATTAAAAACTGTTTCAAATAAGCCTTTGGAAATTCCAATGGCGTTTACAGCTAGGGCAAGTAATATAACGACAAATAGGTACTTGTCAAATCCAACTCTTGCGCCTAAAAATCCAAATTGTGCAGTCTCTTCTAATACTCAAAGAGCAGTACTGAAACTTTCAAAATCAGTCATCAGCGAAATGACTTTGTATGAACTTAATCAAAAGATCATCAAAAAATACGGGTTTTCTGGCGAATTCTCTGTTCTTGATACAAACAGCAATAGTTTAATATACGATTTCGATTTCGATGACTTAGAAGGACGGAAGCTCTCAAGATTTAACTTTAAAACAGGAACGGCTCTACTATACAAGGATGAGGAAACGGAAGAAGGCGCTGAACTAAGGCAATCCATTGAGTTCTATTTGGAACTTCTACCAGATGAAGAAGTTATTGAAGACTTGGAGTTACCGGACCTCGAAAGAGCTACATATATTTATCATTCACCATATTCGAATGATGAAGATGAAGACGGTGAAAGTATAAGCGACAGTAAACCAGAAGAAGACATTCAAGAGACAGATATTGTAATTCTAGATAGTCCTGAACCGGAAAAGGATGATGAAAATGTCTTGAAAAGAAGTCTTTCAAACGGTTCTCAGTTACCTCCTGCAAAGAGTACGAAATTAAACCCTTCAGAAGAAGTTGTGGTAGAAGATGAAGAGGAAGAGGACTTAATCCTACTAGATTGATTGATACAAACGTACTTTATAATAGTACAATAATTTTTATAATTATATTACATATAAAATTTATGGCAAATATGATTACAGGCGAGTTTAAAGAAAAAAATGGCGTTCACTATTGAAGTTGATAGTGAAACAAAAACCCTATGGTAAAGATGATAACAAATATTCCAGTTCGGAAAAACTGCAACAAGAGGGAAAAAGTGAAAAGGAGGAAAGAAGATAGAATAAACCAATATGAAATAGAGCAACGGAATGAAATAGACTTTATACTCAAATATAATGGAGATTGCATTAAAGCAAAACAAAAGGGGATGTAATGGAGCGGGAAAAAGAAATAATGTACGCGTTAGTCGATTAGCATGTAAGGGTTCGCCGTTGTAAAAGAAAGTGACATCCATTTATATCTTGTTTTTTGATCCCGCTCTTCTATTAATCATTAGTGTTATTAGTATTAGTATTAGTATTAGTATTATTCTTGTAATGAACAAAAAGTCAACTTCACTCCCTGAGGGATGACCGCGAGCGGCTCTTTAATCGGTGTAGCCATGATTCTCTTTTCTTAGACCGAGGCTGCCGTTGATCATTATGAGTTTCATCTATCTCGTTATCTGATTTCATTACCCTAAAAGTTTGATCATTAACACCTTTTCCTGTGATAACTGGTAATTGCAACATTTTCCCACTGTTCGAACTACCTGTTTTGCGCAGCATGGGAGATGAAGGTCTCGAACTGCTCTCGTATTCATCTTCAGTGTCGCTAGAAAACAGCTTATTCAGCAGCGGGATTTTGCTATTTGCCCTTGAAGTAATCATGTCTGAAGGGGCATTGGCACTACTTAGCGATTTGGAATACGGTCTTGTTTTTGGAACATCCAGATAATGGGGATCGGGTGGAGTCAGCGAACCGATATTTTGTTTATCCGTAAACTTTGTCTTTTCAACTGGTGTTACCGGCACTGCGGTGGCGTTTACTTCCACGTAATCCTTATCTTGATCTGGCGGATTATTTTCGTCATTATTCTTATTTCCATTGGTGTTGGCGTTTACATTCCCATTACCAGCCCCAGTTCCAGTCTCTGTCCTATTTTGATTATCATTACCCTGTATAGTAGCGGCATTTGAACCCCCTTGGTTGGTGTCATCTGTTTCGAAGCTATCTGATACTGATATTGTTTGAGGTTTCCTCTTCTTCAATTTCAAAAGATGAGGTAGTAGCTTGTAAGAGTAGCGTAGAAGGAACTCCACCACAAGTCGAGAAATTTCGTATTCGCGAGGGTCCATGTCGTGATCAGGATGTGATATAATGGATGGCTGGAAGATGGCGGCCAAATTCGCGCCAGTCATTAGATTTTTGTCTGATTGTTGGGCGAACAAGCTTAGCAAATCGAGTAGGTAAATAAATAGCTGGCGTGGATCATCTGGCAACAGTTCGAACAGTTGATCGTAGTCCTTTATTGCGTTCTTGATATCCTTTGTTAGTCTTTTCTTTGATTTTTGCTTCTTCTGTCTACGGAGTTCTTCGTCTGCTGCTGCAGCTGCTAACGCGTCAGTGTCAGCATCAACTTCAGCATCAGCATCCACTTCTGCTTCTGCTCCTGCTCCTGTGCCTGTAGTTTCTTCTGGGGTCTGGACTTGTGCTTGTGGCTGAGCAGGGGTCCCTCCCAGGGGAAGGGCCGCAGTTGACTCTTCGTCAGCAACCTTCTTCAAGTGCTGTATAATACGTGGTCTATCGATGAGCGGTTTCCTGAACGAGTCGTACAGTGCCAATGGTATCAATGGTTCCTGTAAATGGTTCAAGTACCGCCTTAGCAATGACGCGACATCGTGTACTGTGAACTCATCCCAGCCATTAAATTTCGCGCCATAATGTGGAGGGGTCGAGAAGATGTACTGCAACTCCTTTATCCTCTTCGAGTTACCAGCGATACGGAAAATCCCCGACGTCTCGAGCCCCTGCTGCTTCAAATAGGCACCGCACTTCGCCACTACGATGGGAATACGCCCAAAACTCGATAGCTCCGTTTGCACGATAACCTCGGCGCTCGCAACAGACAAAGACTGCGATAACGGCACGTTGAACACTTGGCCTGTGAATCCGTGTCTTTCGTTCAAAAACGCGTCCCGATACTCCTTGAAACTCTCGCTATTCACATTAACGTTCGAATTATCCCCACTACGGTTGTTGTTACCACTCCCACGCTGGTTCCCGCCGCCAGAACGCGACATCCCGGCTCCCTTGTCATGCCGTTTTCTCCTACTCTCACTGAGCGTTTCCGAAGAAGCAGACTTCGGATTGCTCCGGAACTGTCTCCACCAATTTGTCAATTGGTTCTTGGACGGCGATTGCGAATGCCCATGCCCATGCCCATGGCCCTCGACCGTCCCCATGCTGCTGCTGCTGTTGTTAACTTCTGGCATGCGATAAAAAATACACTACTTTTAATATTATAATATTATTAGTTGTTTAATTTGTATTCCCGCCTTACTTATATTCCCAACCTTTTCGAAGCCTTTCCCACTTCGTCAAATCGTATTATGCACTATAAAAATCTCCAATACCTGCTAATACTCTCTCTCTCTTTACTGATAATGCAACCTTCCAACTCGCTATCTAATCAATCAACAATACTCCTCCAGTTCTTCTCAATTTACGCTCTTTATTTGGTCAATGCTCTTCTTCTTTTTTTTTCAGCCCTTTAAAGCTCTGTCAAAAAGAAAAAGCTATGTCAATTCCTAATACGTCAGGAAACGGGAACCGCAGGGAAAAATTGAAGCGAGACAAGAGTGATATGGAGGGAGGGGCCCTGGTTTTGTAGACGTAACGAGTTAATCGTTGCTAGTATGTATATAATATATTTGTCTGTCTGCCTGCCTGCCTGCCTGCCTGCCTGCTTGCTTGCTTGGAGATGGGATGGGAAATTTTGTAGTTAGTTTTTGTATAGAAATATAGGTTGAGATGAGATGGGCTGGACTCGACTGGACTGGACTGGACTGGACTCCGAGAATAAATTATATATATTATTTGTGTTCGAGAGGGGCCCAATGGGGGGTGTTCGAGCAATAATATTTTAGCAGAGCACTACCCTACCACCACCCATAAGCCCCTACGCAGGTGAGAAACCGGGTTTCCGTTTCTACACTTCTCTCTGCGTTTCCTTTCGTGTCGCCGGCCAGACAATCAGTCAGTGAATGAATACTGGCGTTCTCATTTCCCGTCCCGAGACGACACAGGCCAAGGCATTGGCCAGAGTGGTTCGTTTCCTTGGCAGGGGCGTGGCTTGGAGGGGCAGGGAGAGTAAGGGGGGCGGCCGTGAAGGCGCGCGTGGATCGGGGCGTGGATCGGGGGGCTGTTTTGTACTGCGCTGTGCCAGGTGATATGCTATAATTAGCCTAGTGCTGGAACCTTGAGGAAGGGACGAGAAAATATAAAAGGTCACGTGGCTTTGTTGCCCGGGTAACATTGTTGAACGAACCACGCGCGGACATTGGACATGTGTATGTGTATATCTATATACATAGAGGATGATTTGAGCTCTATTTCATCTTGACAATGGCTACCAGCTGCGGACAAATTATTCCCTCTGCTGCGCGTTTGCCCTGGGTATTCAGCCTCGTAGAATAAACCTGGCTTGCCATATACAAATATTTATTTATAACTGACACTGTAGAAAGGCCCGCATGTTCAGGTTATAGGAGGGGTAATGACCGTTTCCATATTGCAAGGCCCCGCCCAACACTGCTTATAACAATCAGATCGCATTACACTTATGTATTAAGAACAGGAAGTACACACATTCTACTACTTGGAGAGCTCGACATAGTTGCCCGGGAACACACCCTGGACCCCGTTATAAATGCCGACCCACCATCCGGCAGCGTCAGAACGGTCCACCACTTGAATAACGGCACCTGCTGGGAACGACAAGTCGCCCTCAGTTTGTGCTGTGTAGTCGTACAGAGCAGTACACGTTTCTGTTCCAACGCTGGTGGGTGGGGTGTACGAGGCCTGTGTGGCCGTGGCAGAGGGCGAGTTGTAGCCATAGCCACCTGCGGCGGCCGCAGCGCCCACACCGGCTCCCACACCGGCTCCGACGGCTGCGCCAGCTGCTGGAGCGCCGTATGCTGGTTGCTGGGCGCCATATGCTGGTTGTTGAGCGCCGTATGCTGGCTGTTGAGCACCGTAGTTGTACCCTGCAGCGCCTGCAGCGCCTGGAGCACCTGGAGCACCTGGGGCACCTGGGGCACCTGGAGACCCCAAACCAGCACCATAAGCTGGTGGCTGGCCCACTGGCGATCCTGGACTGCCTGGTCTCGAGTCGTTAACACCGTAACGCTTCCTCGTCATATCCAACTTCGCCTTGGAGTACCCCAACTTGAAATTGGTAATCGTCAACGAATCCGTTTGCTCCTCGATGTTGCCCCTCTTCGCCTGGAAGGCCTCCAAGATATCGGTGTCCAGGTCAAAGTATGGGATTTTCATGTCCTGGAACTTGTTGTACAATGTGTAGAAAATGTTCAATTGCATGTAGTAGAACGACACAAACAATGGCTTCACAAACTCACCTTCCAACTGGAAAAGGTATGGCAACTCGTTCTTCAACATATCGTTGTAGTAATCGTACTCTTGCTGTGCAACTTGGACGTTGGCCTCCGCCTTGTACTTCTTTTCCTCATCCTTGGGAGTAGGGTTGGCCTTCTGGTCGTACTTGTTGAAGGTGTTCAACGCACGGTCCAAATCCAATTTCTTGTGGTTTCTCTTCGTGGCCATCTTCCGAATCCGGTCGATAATCTTTAAAAGCTCTTGTGCTGGCTTCACAATTTTCTCGTCAATAAGCGTCAAATCCGGCTTCAACGTAGTTTGCAGCTCCGCAACAATCGAACAATACTGCTCACTGGCCTCGATACCCTCTGGATTGTCCTCAGGAACAGTTGCATTAGGGTCAGACATCTTACCACTGATTGGCTTGAAAATCTCAGACATGGCTTTCGAAAACCCAATCTGATGCTGTAACATCCCGTTCACCGCATTGAAATAACGTTTCGACTCATCACTGAGCTTCTTCGTCTCCGACTCAAGTTCCTTGAACCGACGCTCTGCATCCTCGTAAACAGGATCCGAAGTCTGTTGGCCCATGTTCAGCTTTTGTCTAAATGACTGTGGGGCCCTCTGGACCGCCTTAGTGAACCCCTTGAATGACATCTTCTTGCCGGAATTACTATTCTAATCTTTCTGCTACTCCTGGTTCTCTTCTAATGGGCAATTATCCGCCTGGTATACCGCCTTTGCCCTCTCTTCTTCCCCTTTCCCTCTATTCTCCCTATATGTAAAGAGCAACTTTAAAGGCTTTGGCTATTTAATTTTTGAAATTTGTTTGTATTAATGTTGTGTGGGCCGAATCGCCTGTTTATAGGGAAACAAGCGTATGATGTAGAAAAGAGAGAAAAAAACAAAAGAGAAAGCCTGGAGTGGAGCTGGGACGGGAGCGGGGCTTGGGAGTCAGTACACGTTTCTGTGGAATCGCATTTGTGTCCTATCGAATGGTGAAACCAACTGAGACTGGATTCCAGGTGCTGTGCCCAATCCATCGTCTGGTTGGGCTCGGAGTTTATTTCGGCTTATGGATAGAATATTATAGTGTATGTACAGAAGAAGTTTGTCGTGGCACGTGATGTGAATTTGGTGCTCGGTAGTGTTTATGACAGGTGTACTAGAACCAGATACAATGTGAACCAGAGACAGCCAGAAACAAAGGCAAGTGTGATGTCTCTGGAATGTTCCGTCACGTAAGGGAAACAATTTGTACCTTCCTTGCTTGGGCGCAACAGTGTAAGTAATGTGGTAGAGTTTGAGAAAAGAGGCTGGTGAAAAAAAAAAAAAAAGGGCTTCGGTAAGTTCCATTAATTGGTGGGAAATGGCAATGTATTATCACTTTCCGCTCCACCCAAAGAGTTGCCATTATGTCTCCTACGGTGCCAGAGGGAGTGGACCCGGTGCCATAGGCGTGAGAAAGACGGTAGTGTCCACGTGACCTCAATTGAATGACAGTAAGTGAAAATAATGGGGGTACTGGTGTGTTACCCTGATTCTTGTATACTACCGGCACTTAGCTTCTCACTCGAGAAGGCTAGGCATAAGGGCCCCCTCCAGGAGTGTTTGTACAGCGTACAAACACGCGTCAGGCTCTGGGGTTTCCTTGAGGCTCACACAGGTGCACTGAACGAAAATCTCGGTGCAATGACAAACGCAATGGCAAGGATACGTGCCACTCTCAAACTGTCAGTAAACCATTTTATATACACCAGACATCAAAGAAACGTCCGCTAGCAGAGGCCCACGTAAGTAGTACCATTCCTCTTTGTGTGCTCTCCCTCATAAACCATAATCAAGAGAGAAGTTCAGCATTGGTTTGCTCAATCTTGTTAGCAGCTCATCTTCCCTTCCCTTCCCCTTAACACATCGCAGAAAAATCGGCCCATCACTTAACATCAACGGTTTCTACTATAATGGAAAAAGGTGCCAGAAGAACACAGAAGGAACAAAAGAAGAACATCGGAAGTTTAAAGAAAGTGCAAAGACAAAAGACAGCAGGAAGAACTGCGTCCGGAAAATGCTGGATGACATGCATGAGACACAACCAGCTAGCGCAGGAACAAATACGGGCTCTGGAAGCTCATTAGGTGCGAATGGTGTACCCGGAAGCCGATCTCCGCTGCTTCCAGCTCTAGTCTCTCGAGATGCGGACTCTGTAGAAGATGTGTATTCGGATTTGTACTCCACTGTTTCACAGCTTACGACGACGACTGCGAACGATATCGAGCAGCAGCCGTATCCACTTACATGGCGAAGCAGCGTGATGCTTGTGAGTGCTACTATCGGAGGCTTACTTTTTGGGTACGATAC